>NC_073692.1:81952533-82292652 GCF_029784155.1 Uranotaenia lowii | reverse complement strand
GGTGTTAAATTTTAATCTCAAATTGCCTACATTTTTTCAGTCTATACCTAAATCGGCTAAGACGGTGTATGTCTTTTAGGGCGTTGTATCTTTGAAACTAGAATATCTAGGCAAAACTTGAATTCTATGGAGGATAGTAAATAAATTTAAAATCGGGTTTTGTTTTTCATGAAGGTTTTTTTGGCTCATCAGTTTTATCAAAGACTGATTTAACTCAAAATTGATATTCATTTTCAAACTTCTAAAAGTCATATCTCAAATTCTAGAGTTGATAAACCAAATTTGACGAAAGATTCGAGATCAGGAATCTCACCTAATTATTTTAATACACATATTTAAATACAGGCACCAACAATCCTGTTCTCTAGTGCTCTAGTCGTTTTTTGTAACACTAGGGACTTTTCATTAATAAAGAGTTGCTTTTAGTATTTATTTTGCTTTGCGACAGTTATGCAAAAAAAAAAATCCCAAATGTAGGCAGCGCAAAAATGCCAAATAACGACTTTGAGCTTTAACACTCCGGTGTGTCGACGCGTTCCCATACCTATTTATATCACAGTAAATTCCAAGCAAATGCCGGTGGATAACGTTGAATGGTTGAAAAATTAAGCGTTTTCCTTAAAAATAAAGTGCAAACATTAAACTACCAGGTGCTGCCGCAACAGTTTAAATTATATTGCAAATATAAAAATAAACGACAACCCTTTGATAACAAGCAACAAGTAAGTTCAAAGTGAACCATATTTTTTTCACCGACACGACGACGCTGAATAAAGTCCACTTGGCAAAAGGTGTCGTTTGGTGTTTGAGTTGTTCTGAAATTCACCAGCGTTTTTTTTTTCTCTCAATCAGTCCGTCCGTTTTTCGCCTTCCGTCAATTAGTTGAGGCCATTGTTCTTGGACCGTGCTGACTGAAAACGTGTAGGTTAGGGTAGAGAGAGTGAAAAAAAACAACAGCAGCGCATAAATTAAATAAAGCAAAACAGTATTACATCAACCCCAACAAACAACGGTGACCGAAGCCAGGGTGGTATATGCGCCGGACAAAAAAAAAACTGTATCTTATGAACAGTCGCATGCAAGTTGCTTAAAACGATGTTTATTAAATTTTTGGGAAACTCAAAACTCAAATCAAAACATTGTTTTCCTTCGATAGAAATTAGCGATAAAAACACCCGTTCGTGAAAGAAATTTCCACCCACATGCATATTAAAATGTATTACTAATACTTTTAAACTTTTGAACTTTTAAATAACGTTTAATAAATGAGTAGATTTGAACTTTTATGTTTGTATGGAAAAATTGATTATTTTGTTCTAAAAATTTAACACAATTTTCGTTTCTACTCTGGAACCGAGCTTGCTAATGGGTTTTGTGAAAATTTATAAATTCGAATGACATCGCAATGGCCCAGGCAATAACAATAAGATGAAAAATTCGACTTTGGCGCGAGAAATGAGGATGTTCACTTTCAAAGGATCACTAAATGTGTGAATTCTGGATTTTTTCTGGAGTTTATTAAATAACCTTTCTCACAATTAATTTTCGACACACCCTAACATTTCAATATTTAATAAATCAAAACGCGCTAAAGAATCGTTATATTTATGTAGTGTTTTCGACAATGCTCTGTGGGAATTTAGGCGACAAAAAGGCTAGTTGATAACCTTATATTTGACTAAAATATCTCCAATTTTTAACTGATTATCTAAACGTACCACAGACATCAGACTTTGAAAAATTTTGTTGATGAAGAAAAAAAATTTAATAACATATATTTCTATGGAAAGTGCAGCATCTGAAAGCTCATTTAAAAAGCTTACTTATGAACCGTTCACAATATTTTCACAATATATTAATATATGATTAAAATAAGTAAAATCAACAATTTTTTGAAAAAAACAGAGAGAGTGAGATCTAAGTTAGCTGTTACAAGAAAAAGGAGTGAAAATTTTATGTTCGTCAAATTTCACATCTTTTCACATCTTTATGTGAAATTTAGGAGAGCAAAACATCAATCAGCAAGAATGAAAAAACTAGAATGATGAAAATTAAAATTCGAAGTTCTGGTTTAAATCGACGATACGGATTGATTATTTATATCAAGAGGCCCATACAATGGAATCAAGTTTCATCGAAGACCGATAACGGCTGTACTACTACTCCCAGAATCGAAAGAATTCAGGATAAATTTCCCGGTACCTACTGAATGACGAGGGATTTTGAATTAAGGAGTCTCGGAAAAGCAGCGGACGATCAATGTTAAATCGGTGATACCGTATCATATTTAAAGTTAAATACCCGAGTATCAATTTATTTTCCTATTTTTTAACAATGATCTAAGCCTAGAGCTTTTTTGTAAGATTGGCTTACAACTTACATATTTTGGAATAATATTTTCGCCCAACCCTTTTAGTAGCTATTAAAATGAGACATGTGCAGTTACAAGTACTAGGGTAGGACATATTTTGAACCTGTTGATTGCAAGCGATATCCAAAGTTTGGAAAATGGATCTTAAATTTAAAACGATCTGGTGAAATTGGATACTTGATTGCGTATTTGTATGATAATGGAAAATTAAGACGATTAAACTAGGTTAAATTCTAATACAAACTATTATTGATTTAAAAATCGTCACAATTTCTGTTTTTTGAATATGTGGTTTGATTGTTATCTCAAATGTTAATTAGGACATTGATGTTTTACATATCATAAGTTAAATAAAAGTAAAACTTTATAGTTTGTATTATGATTCAGAAGCGTTGTTTTGGAAGAGTGATTTAAATCAAAACTATTTGCCCCACTGTACATAAAAAAGCTTTTTTTTCAGAGCTAGAATTGAATCTCAATCAATTCAGTGAATTTGCATAATAACAATTGTACGTGAGGCCAAGCTTAGTTAGGGTCTTTTTCCATAGGATGTTTGAAAATATTGTAATGAGTATAGAGCTTGATTTTTTTGTTCTTAATTTATTTTCGCAATACTTAAATGTTTCATTTATTGTGTTAGAGTAAGGTTGCCAGAATTTTTTCCACTCCCATCCGGGCCTAGCAATTCCGGGCATTTTTTCAAAAAAGCCTGGCAAAATCCGGGCATGGATTTCAATTTTTCAAATTCAAAAACCGGGCAAAATTTAGGTGTTATTATGTATAAAAGCAAAAAAAAAAAATGCAAAAAAAAATGAAATTAATATTTCATAAATGTAATTGCAGACTTCCAAAAACTTTTCGGAACACTTAAATATTTAAAGGTTTATAAAAGTAAATCAGCGAAATTATTTGAAACAACCGTTGAAAATTTCCATACTGTAAATCGATTTTGCTGAAACTAACTCGAAAACTTTGATTTTTTTGGGTTCTTTTTGAAAATTGTGAAAAAATCCGGGCAATATCCGGACTTTTTTCACGATATCCGGGCAACCGGGCCGGACCGAACTTTCTCGAAAATTTGCATCAAATATCCGGGCAAATCCGGATAAAACTGGGCAATCTGGCAAGCTTATGTTAGAGTATTTTTTGTTTCTCTGTGCTTTTTCAATCTTTTCAATCTTAATTTTTTTCAGAGTATCTATAAATGTGCTTGGAATTGATTTAGATTAATTAGCCAACATTTGAAAAAAACTAATTTCATTGTATGTTTATTAATCAATATTCAAATAGTTAAATTTTTTAAATAGTTTTTTAGCCCACAATCAAAACTGAGTTATCAACCTTATTCACTATTAATAAATATAAATAAACAAATAACACATGTTTATAACTTTTATGTGAACAGGAGTTTCAATGGGAAACATAAGAATTTTTGGAAATGAGGAGCATAGGTTTCTAGTGGTCACATCACTTACCAAGCTGATTTCCATACCACGCTACCATTACCACATACATTCAGCGTGAGATTTGTAGAGGGATGGCGTACAGCCGGTCTCCCCAAAACAAATCATCACATGTGCTGCTCTTCCCTTCCTCTTATCGACTACACGGACTTGGCCGGCGTCGTTATTGGTTCATGTAAAGTAGGAGGTTTTAAAAACTGAGATTGTGTTGCTTATTCCCAGCAACCTTTCATTTGGTTCATTGTGCAATGTTGATTATCTCGTTTTTTGAGTTATAGTAAAATAAAGCTGAAAAAAACATGCAAATGAGTAATTTTTACCCAATAATGAGAATGAGTTCAACAAAAGTCAAAGAGTCAAGAATATATTTTTACCTTTTTTATCCAGGGATTTTCATCCTATTGGTTGATTCATCCCATCTCCTACCTGAGTTTCATTAAATATTTTGATGATATTTATTATTTAATAATCAATTGGTCCAATAAACGAATTTCCATAGGAATAAAAAGCAGGGTTGGGCGTTATTTTGAAAAAAATTCTTTGAAAGTATCTAAAATAAGTTAAAATAACATTTTTCATTCAAAATATTCAACAATAGTAGTCTCTTATACAGTCGGACCAGGATGAGCGAGATTCCAAGGGACTGAACCTTTTTCTCGTTTAAAGAGATTTCTCACTTATCCAGGTTCTCTTTTATAGAGGATCAGGAACAGGGTTGCCAACATATTTTTTAAAAATCAGGGAACTGACGAAATTAAAATCAGGCAAAATTAGGATACGTTAAAGTAACGGAAATTTCGCTCAAAGTGATGACCTTATTTTGGTCTTCGCGCCACATTTTCACTATAATATGTGTTGTGAGCCTACTTGGTTGAATAACTCTACTGCATCAAGCAATCAAAAGATTCCATTTAAATCCCTTTTTTTAAATAAGAATTAACGGGAATCTTTCGATTGCTTTGATTCAGTCACATTTTCACTTTTTCACTTCAGCTATGGTACCTATTCCAGTTCCTTACTATCCATTTTTCATAACATTCGCAAAAATCAGGCAAAATCAGGTATATTTTCAAAAATCAGGGAAAATCAATGGCTTATCAGGTTGTCAGGCAGAGCCTCGAGAAATCAGGCACATTGGCATCTCTGGTCAGGAACATAGGAATGCATTAATTTGATGTAGAAAGCAACAATTTAATGTGCTTTGGATAAAACCCACTGATTCATAACAAAGATGCACCATTTCGAAGTTCACTTGAATAAGTTTCAATATGAAACTTATCACAGGTGAAACTATGGATATTCGTCGAAGGTTGCTCTGAACGACGATTTTTTCAGTTTTCAGTTTGATTACACAATGTCATTGTGGCACCAAAACATCAGTCCAAAAATGGGATCTTCTCTTATTTCCTCAGTCTAGCCAGGAAAATGACTCTCACTTATAGTGGTTTTCCATGCTAACTTAAAGAAGTTTTGTGCTATAAAAAGCTTGGTATTTGGTGATTTCTCTTACTTTAGGGATGAATCATCCTACAGGATGAAAATCCCAGAAAAAAAAAATTCTCTTACTTTTAGAGATTTCTCGCTAGTATCTTCGTATTCAATTTTGTCATGATAAACCACTATTCACACTGTGCACTGGGCTCATTAGATTTACTTCAGCAATTTTACCACATGGAAAATGGTCAAATAGTTGATAATGACTGGTTCTAGATCTAACTGAGGGACTTTTCTGGATTTTCAACAATTTTGCGTTGTCTATGTTCTTGTTCATTGAGAGCTGTTCCAAAAACCACTCAAAAGATTGATAAAAAAATGCCTGTTTTAACGGTATACTACTTACTTATTTTGATGAAAATATCGTTAGACTTTATCCATTAAATAAAAACTTATTCACGGAAAAATGATCCATTTTATCGAGTAGAGATCTTGAGCTTAACACTTCTTCGTTTTTTTTTGTCGTGGAAATTTTAGTGGGACTTACACGCAGGAAGTATTTGTCAACTTTAGGTATCTTTTATTAAATTTTAGGAGTAACTGAAATTCATGAAACTGGTTGTTTAGTGGTATGTATTCTATATTCAGAAAATTATTGAAATTAAAAAACAATTTTTTCAAAGATGAGCCAACAATCCTCTTAGAACTGTAATTCCGTTTACGGTCACGGAACAAAAAAAAAACCAGCTGGCTTTTACCTGATGCGGGGCAAGAAATAAATATCCAAGTGGCACAAAGGTACGAAATGAATTTAAAGAAAAAAAAACCCGATTTAATACACTTGACAGTGGATTGTAGCCTTTCTTACAGAGTGTTAATTATCTTTTGATGCATATGCAAGACACAAAATAATTCCTAATAGGTATAAACTGAAAATAATAATAAAGAATAAGGCAAAATATAGGTGCTGAAGAAGCGTCGAATTATGCAGCTGAAGCGAGAATATCCTTGGCTGGCCTGCAGTTAATAGCGAAAAACACCATTCAAATATCATTTCAACCGAAGATGATCAATGGTTGAACTATTTTATAAGAGATTTGTTTGATGTTATCATCATTTAATAATAAATTTAGTTATAATTTAGATATTTTTTTAAATCAGGACACTTTGAGGGTCATTTTTTAAAAATCAGGACAATTCAAGCATTTTTGAAAAATCATGACGGCCTCTCGAAAATCAGGACAAATCCTGAAAAATCAGGACACCTGACATCCCTGCTTAGCACAAGAGAAACAACAACAACAATTGAACAATTGTAATGCACGTCAGAGGTGCCAGGGGTCCTGATTTTTCAGGACTTGTCCTGACTTTCGAGAAGTTGTACTGATTTTTCTAAAACTTTCGAATTGTCCTGATTTTTGAAAATTTGTCTTCAAAATGTCCTGAATTGTTCTGATTGTCAAAAAATTCTCAAATCTCTATCGAATTTTTAATTGAACTTTGAAAACTACGAACAAATCTGTTATATCCTAATTTATGACAAAACCACCTGGCACCTTTGATGCACGTACAAGTATAATTATGCCAACGAATGACGCGCAACGTAAGGTCGATTTTTGAAAAGGGCGCAACGAAAATTGAGATTTTTGAGACTAATATCGCTGAATTCGCATTTATCAAATATGATACACAGATGTTGATGTTTTGATTGTTGATGATACCAAATGCTCTGGTTTTTGGCAAATCATCAATGTTTTCTAAAGCATATCAATGTTAATGATTTTTTTTTCAGACAATCTTTTTCGTTAACCCTTCATTTAATGATTTTTCTATTTTTCATTTTTGACAGTTGCAAATGATGAGCACATCAAGAAAAAAATTAAAATAAATAACGATTTTTCACTTTTTCTAAACATTAATTATTGCAAATTTGTTACTTTATAAAACGAAGGGTTAATATTCAGTTGTGAATGTTGTCATTTTTGTCTATATTGGTTTTTTTAATTAATTTTGTAAATTATGCAAATTTGGTCCTTTTTGTAATTTTTGACAATTTTAACAATTATGTAGTTTTTGTTATTATTGACTATTTTGACACTTTTGTCAATTATGTCAGTTTCGTAAAAAAAATTTCAAATTTTCGCTGTTATCAATTCTGTAAATTTTTCATATTTTGACAACTTTTTCAGTTATATGATTAATTTTTATTGATTTTATATACTTAGTTTTACCAATTTTGTAAATGTTATCATTTATTTTGTCATATTTTTAATTTAGTCATTTTTATCATTTGTGTCAATTTTTTTATAAATTGTCACAAAAATATCATTTAATTCCAAAACTTAGAACCAATTTAACATTTTACAATTGAGAAAGTCATGCTTGAATATTATAAAATTGACAAAATTCACCAAATAGACAAAAATTACATTTTTGACAAAATTGACAAAACTGACCAAATTTACAATATTGAAAAAATTGATAAAAATGACAAAATTACAAAATTTAAAAAAATCATAATTTACATTTTAAAATTCATCAATTTTATTAGTTTTGTCAGTTTTATCGATTTTGTCAATTTTGTTATTGTTGTCAATTTTTTCCATATTTGACACTTATGTTAATTTTCATTTTTCAGAAATCTCTGTTCAACACATGAGAAATCGTAAAAAGAACGGGATTGCAAGCGGGCGATGGCGGTGGGCGTTCCAATCAGTATCAAAATTCCTAATTTTTATAATTCACAATCATTCAAAAATCGAACCTAATCTTTCATCTTATAAGCGATTAACGCGCTCATAATCCCGGTATACGATTTTTCATTAGATTGAAAGAGAAAGCAATAGCCTTCACCTCCAATTGGTTGTCATTTCTATGGAAAACTGTGCAAGAGTAATCAGCAAACTTTATTCTGTTCGGTACACCCAAGCTCAAAATTCCATTTTTTTTTTCTCTAACTACCTACATTCATCGCTATTAATTGGTAATCAAAATTTTACATACCGGTTCAGGATTTGGCCGAACCAGTTCAAAAATACGAGATTATAATCCCGATTTCCAAAAGTCCAATGATTAGAGATCATGACATACGGGATGATAATCCTCTTAAAAATTCATCAAATTGGAATGCATCAACGGGTCTAACATAGGGTGTTGACTCTCATACCGTAAACTACGAAAGCGATTGTTAGTCTCATCATTCGCCGAACGCAATAATCTCAAGCACAGATTGAGGAGGGGCAAACGACATGGCGTCGCGGCGCGGCTGATGCACACCATCTCATCCTCTCTCAAGCCGTTCGGACTCAGGAAGCTATTTCCTGAGCACGAACGGCTTGAGAGAATTTCGTTCGTGGAGTGGAACCAAATTGAAACGAACCAAACGAAAAGCTACTCGTTTGAGCTTTAAGCCAACGGACTTGTTTTTTCTTCTCCTCTACACACCTCATGTTGCTTGGTCTTTCGTTCGCAGCGAAAATCCTATGCAGTACAATTGTGTGGTTTTTGTAACCAAATCAAATTTCGGTAATGAATTTTGAAAAGGACGAATGCGCCAAATATATACAAATGGACTTATCAGCCGGCCGAAAAATTTCGTTCGAAAATCAACATTTTGATTATACAAAGTTATTTGAAGGATATAAAGTTTCCGAATAATTAAAAAACAATGATATGTTTGATGTAAATAGTGATGTTGGTGCATTCGCATTATTCAAAATTCGATACCGAGTTGATAAAATGACAAAAATGATAAAAAATACATTTGACAGAAATGATTAATATGGCAAAAAATACCAAAAGGACAAAGGCTAAGATATGACGTAAAATTCAGAATTGACAGAAATAATTAACAAAACTAAAACAACTGACGAAATTGTCAGAATCGGAAAAATTGATAATATTGACCAAAGTTGATTAATTACCAAAATAAAAAAAAGACATAAATGATAAAATCTGATAACAAGACACAAATAACAAAAAATGACAAAACTTGTCAAAATTACAAAATTGACAAATTTTACCAAATAAACAAAAAATATCAAATGACAAAGTTTACAATATTGATAAAATTTACAATGTTGACAAAATTTATAATATAGCGAAAGTAGACAATGATAACATTAAAAAAAAAATCACAAATTGACATAATAGACAAAAATTACATAAATGACAAAATTTAGGAAATAGACATCAGTAACAAAATTGCAAGAATCGATAAAACTTATAAAACTGATAAAATTGACGAATTTTCAAGTGTAAATTATGACTTTTTTTTATTGATTTTGAAAATCAAATAAAAATCTCATGAATGCTTTAAAAATTTTGTCTATTTGTTCATTTAATCATTTTCTTGCATTTTGTTAGTATGATCCATTTGGCCAATTTTGTAAATGTTGTCACTTGTGTCAATCCATTCATTTTGTCATTTTTGGAATTTTTGTAAATTTTATCATTTTTGTCAGTTTTGTCAACGAGACAAATTTGGTAAATTTAGTCAATTTTGTCCTTATAATTTTTGTCTTTCCCTATAATTTTTGTCTTTTTTGTAAAATTTGACAATTTTGACGAAAATAATATTTTATTTTCTAAACTGAGAACCAATTGAACATTTTACATGGATAGAGTCATTCTTGAACATTATCATAAAATTTACAAAAATGATAAAATTTACCAAATTGATAAAAATTACAAAACTGACCTAATTCACTAAATTGAAAAAATTGATCAAATAAACGAAATGCAACAAATTGATAAAACTTATAAAATTGACCAAAATGACAAAATTTCCAAAACTGACTAAGTTACAAAAATAAAAAAGAAATCATAGCATTTGTTTGGTTCGTTTCAATTTGGTTCCACTCCACGAACGAAATTCTCTCAAGCCGTTCGTGCTCAGGAAATAGCTTCCTGACTTCCTGAGTCCGAACGGCTTGAGAGAGGATGAGATGGTGTGCATCAGCCGCGCCGCGACGCCATGTCGTTCGGCGAATGATGTGACTAACAATCGCTTTCGTAGTTTACGGTATGAGAGTGAACACCCTATGTTAGACCCGTTGATGCATTCCAATTTGATGAATTATGAAGAGGATTATCAATCTGGCTGTCATGATCTCTACTAATTGGTCTTTTGAAAACCGGGACTATAATCTCGTATTTTTGATCTGGTTCGGCCAAAAGCTGAACTGGTATGTTATTTAAGATTAAAATTGTAAACTTGATACTTAATTAAAACCGCAATGTTCATAAGTTCGCCGTTTTTTTCAATGTACTAGGTTTTATCAAACTGTCATACATGTCATTCTGTAAATGACGCCCCCTCTTGTGAAATTGAGAGCGAGCGCACCCATCGCCTGTCTATGACGACATAGTTTTGATCATCTTGATTTTAGTGATTGCTGGTTGTGGCTAGCAAGCCAAATGGCCACGTTTTTTGGAGTGATAATTTTTGATATTTACTATGAAAAAAAAAATTTCAAACTATTTTGTATTTTTTTCTTTCTTTTATAGGTTGAAGAAGAAAAAAAAACAAATTTTTCAAGATAAAAATCATTTTTATTGTACTGCTCAGTTTTACAAAAACGTCGAGAACAAAGTTTACAAAAATTCACACAAATACACACAAATACACAGACATCATCAGAACTCGTCGAGCTGATTCGATAGGTACCTATAAAGGTATATCTAAGACCCATAATTAATGATCTCCCAAATCGACCGATAACTATACCTTTCTGAAAGAAAGGCAAAAAGAACAGACAGACTAAAAGTCGGGCGCCATAGCTGACTATCCGAAAGGTCTCTCTAGCTAATCCGCCCGCTGAGAGCAGTACCCATAGCTAGTAGCGGAATCCACACGAGGCGCTAAGTTGCTGCGGACCCTGCAGCAGGCCAAACTACTGATGCAAGAGTCCTTGAAAAGGCGCGGTTCGCTCATAACTTGTGTACGTACTGGCTACAACAACAACAACAACAACAACAACAACAACAACAACAACAACAACCAACGATGTGGTCCAACTATGTTACAGAAGTGTTGTTGCTTTTTTTTCATACTTTATTTACGAGGGGTGAGCTTTGTTTGGAGCCCTAGTTTTGTGTTTGCAGCAGACACTACCTACTGACTTAAACAACAATAAAAAAAACCCTACTAGGTATATCTGTAGCACGTTTCGGCAAGCTGTAAAGCACATCAGGCAGGTTCTGACATGCATGACTCGGTGACTCACACGCGCCAAACACGACGACGACGACTTGTTGAACTTCAGACGAACGAACGAACGAACGAACGGGGTTTTTTGTAAGTTTGTGAGAATTTGCGTACTTAGCTGAGAAATTCGGTTTGGGCGAGTTATTATATTGCTACATGCTGTGAAGCGATAAATCAAGGCGTTGACGTAGCTACGTTGTAAATAACAAAAAATAAAATCAATTTATATGTACACAATATGCCACAGAGAGGGACATTTAAAATTGAACACTTGAATCATAATTTGATGGCTAAAGACAGCTGAGCTCATTACTTGTTGACTAGCTAGCATAGATGTGAAAAATATCCATCAATGCAATGTCACTCAGTAGTCAGTACCTTTTCTGTCACGTCCTTGATTGAGAAGCACTTTTTCAAATGCATATTTTGTTAAATATTATTTAAAGCCGTTTTCGTCTTTCTTCATTAGTGCGAGGCAAAACTTTTTCTGAATAAACAAACAGAATCGTTACCCGGGACGATGCAAATATATGGTTGCTATACTCACTCTTATGTTTACCCCCAACACTGACAACTTTTACGGGGTGCAACCGCCTACTTGAGGTTCAAATCTTGGGCAAAACTAGTGGACTTCTGAATCAATAAACGAACATAATAACAGCAGTTAGGGCAAAACTCGTGGGTAACTAGGTTGCCACTGCCAATAAACGAAAACACTATAAGCACTGCTATAAGTTCCGATCGGAAATAAAGTTTTGAGTATCGAAATAAATTACAGAAATATGGGGCAAATTACACAGAAATGTCTGAAAGAAGAATCAACGCTTTTGAAATCGAGCCGTGTTTTCAACTTTTTTTTTTACAAGCTGTTACAAATGAATCATTTTTCTTGTCATTTTTGTCATTTTACATTAGATTTTTTTAAATTTATGTTATTTTTGAGGTACATAGGGGAAATAAGGTCATGACGAGCACCCGAGGCAAAATGAGCATCTCATCTGAAAACCGCATTTCGATTAGAGTTAAGATAAAAAAGTAATTTAGCTTCAGAAATGGGCTAACATTTTTAAGGATGGTATTCATCTCTGTTAATGAAGCGTCAAAATGTTCGACCAGTTCGACCGGATTATTCACTTTGAAATGCATTTCATGTTTTCAAATAATGACTGATATTAACGTTGTTGCGTTAGATTGCAAGAAGATTTATCTAATTTTGAATTTGGATAGTATTCACATGAGAGTATGGAAAGTACTCCAGGCGAAACTTTAAGGGAGATTAACCCTCTGAAAGTCCATTTTTTCTCTGAAAATTCACAGAAGCTTAGTTTCAAGGTTATTAAGCACTTTTTTTCAGCGAAAAAAAAATTTCTTGAGGAAATTTTTTTTGACATCTTCTACTATAATCGCATAACTACAGGGGCTAAGTAACATGACTTTCAGTACTTTTTTGGTTGTGGCTTTTACACACTTCAATTTTTTTTTCCCTAAATTTGGAAATATTCTTCAAGTAAGAGTATTTTAAAATTGAAGAAAAAAACGCAAGTGTGTAAAATCTACAACCAAAATGGTACTGAAAGTCATGTTCTTTGGCCCCTGTAATTATGCAATTTTTAAAATAATTATCAAAAAAATTTCCTCAACGATAAAATTAAATTAAATAATCGTTGAAAAAAAGTTGTTGAAAGTCTTAAAACTAAGCTTCTGTGAATTTCATTTCAAAGTGAGTGTTCCGGTTAGGTAGGTCAAACATTTTGACGCCTCATTGCACAGTGGTCCAGAATTGAAATTTGATGTCTGAATACACCAAACATCTTGTATCTCTTGAACTAAAAGTTTTATAACAATTTGTTTACATGAAGTTAGGGTGGTTCTTTATAAATCATTTTTTTTCATAATATCTTTTCATGATGATATTTTATCATCATCATTTATTCAGCAACATTTTAGATAATTACAATGTGCATCTTTTGTTGAAAACGGATTACCAAAACATGTTTTTCTTTTGAAGTTATGAGGCGATATGTGTTGAAAAATGTCTTTTTTAACTTCAAATGGAGCAAGTCAAAAAATTTATCATCGAATGCATTCAAAAGTTCATGTTACAATCTTAACAATAAACAATCTGCTCATAAACATGCACTCGAGCGTAAAATTTCAACACCTTTGTCAAGCTTTCTTCTACTGGCGCACTAATGCCTGTCTATCCACCTATATTTTTTTTCATATTCTATGAAAATAAAATTTCTCTCTAGAATTTCATCCCGCCGAACATGCCATCTAAAAATTTCGAATCAATCTTAACAATATAAAAAAAATGAAGATATGTTTTTAGGTTACAGTGTTTATTCGTGGTATGAAATTTACTAAAAATCGTCAAAATCTCTATAAATATAGAGATAATTTGTACATTTGTTCTTCAAGAACTCAGGAGTTATTGAACCGATTGATATGAAATTTTGCATGGAGTAGATTTTTGAGTACAGAATGATATCCATCGCATTCCCATACAAAATAATTGTAAAAAAACAAATAAAAAACAGGTATATTGACAAGTGTTTCTCATCAAATGTTGTGAAAATGTATATGAATTGAAAATTTACATTTTCAAACAGCTTTTAGTACACAAAGTCCCCTCCCGCCAAAGAAAAGGAGGGTTCTCATCGAATATAAATAAAACACGAATCCATCCTGATGAGGTAATACCCAGTATGATTGGATCAAATAATAAACAAACAATATGCGATTATTTGTAACATATAATGCTTCCTCCCACTTAATAAAAAGGGGCTTCACAAAAAAACTATTTTGGTTGAATTGATTAATTATTCGGTAAAAATAACCTATAGAAACTAATAAGAGGCACTCTAACGTTCCTTCTAGCCCACGAAAATTGTGTACAAATTTCAACAACTTTTTTGAGCCAATGTTTGTTTTCTGGCTGGGCCGTCAAATCTCTCCAAATACACCAAACTGGAGCAGAACTGTCAGCACATAACTGAGGAAAAAGGAAACAGTTTTGGTCAGTTTTGAACAGGTCGTATGAGATACTTGAGGTGTTTCAAGAAAATACCTGTTGATGTTTAGCAACAAATTCGTCATGATGCATAATGTAAAAATATCTTAAAACTTATTCGCTATTTTTTTCAAACTTGGTAGAAGTAGGTACCTACTATATTTTGTGTTTGTGTGGGTTGTGTATTTCGAAATTCAAATTTAGCTAAAAATAATATCAATACCCAAAATGCACAATAAATAAGGAAATTGAATCTTATCTAATGTTTTGAATTGAATTTTTCTTGGTACATCATCGTAGCTGAAAATGATCAAATTTTCAAAGGTGATGGGAAGTATTAGAGAAACAGGAGATATCAAAGAAAGAAAGAACATAAGCCATGAATATCATAAATTTCTCGAAAAAGATGCAACGGCATGAACGGCAGGACTTGAACCCGCTATTTCCGCAAAGACTTATTAAAAACTCATGATCAATTCAATAAACATGATTTTATATAAGTTTATAAATTTTCAATCACAGGTTTTAAAGTTTTAAATAACAAGATCTTAAAATTTTGGCACTTTCAATTGAAATATTGGGTCCTGGAGAGAACAGAATGCGAAACTTTGTTTTTTCTTATTAAATCTGATTCTGATTCATTTTATTATACTTCATTTGATAAAGGAACAATATAATGATGACGATGATGCATGATTTAAAAATGTAAAATTTAACAGTTTTTATAAAATTTGAAAAGATATAGGGCCCTATTACATAAGACGAGTCACGAGTCATTTTACTCGAGTGAGCCATTTTGGTATTAAAGCAGTCGAGTCGAGTCGAATTTCAGGCGAGTAGTTCGACTGAGTCGAGTGTTAGAAGGTTCGTGACTCAGCTGTTTCACTCGACTACCGTAATAGCCCTATTTGCCGCTGGTAGTGTTCATGATATTATGCAGGTTGTTTCACCAACACTTTTCAGTTTTGGGTCAATTAACCTCAAAAACGACCGTGTTCGTTGACCGGCTGCCCGTTTTTGTACCGAGAGTTTTTGAGGTTAATTGTCCCGTCTCATCTGTACACGCTCAGTCAGTGTGCGTACGAAATGTCAAAAACAACTCTATACGACATTTCGCTCGACTCGACAGTGACTGGAGTCGAGTCGAGTTACTCGACTCGTCTTATGTAATAAGGCCCATAATTACAAATACTTTTAAAGTATAAAAAAAACATGATTTGATCATTTACAAATTTGTTGAAACCTGAAAACGATAAGATTAATCCTTTAAAAAGTGTTTAAATTCACTTAGGTTTAAAACTTCTTTAAGATTTCGTTAAATGAGAAAAAGCAAACAAACATAAAACTTTATAACTTTTTTTCGCAGAACTCAGAATTACTTGAAGTCTTGAGGAAAGTTGATAATTGATTTGAAACTTTCATTTTAAAATGTTAAGTTTTCGATTTAAAGCTTTGTCAAAAAAGCGCAGAAATTTCATAATTTTTTTTTACCTATTTGCAAAAATTATTTCAATAGCAAAAGTTGATAGAAATATTTCATATTTAGACTCAGGGCATTCAATTATTACCATCCAAAATTACCTTTAAAATTCATTGTACCTCAGAAAAATGTAAATTTGGAGGGCTTGTGTAATTTATAAAAATATTTTTAAATATATGATATGTTCAGCATTCAGTAACAAAATGAAAATGAGACTGAAATAGGTTTCTGGAAATATATTTCATATCAGTATAACATTTTCAATGACAAATTTTTTACATTGTTTTTTTAGTAATAAAGTATAGTATTTTTAGATTTATTTGCTTATTTTTGACCATCGTGAGAGGTTAAATTAGTTTTGAAGTTAAAACGGTTAAAATGGACGAAGAAGGGGTTTATGTATGTCTAGTTTGGAGTTCCATTACAAAAGGTTGATAGAAATGAAATAGAAATCTACAATTAAAAATTAGTTTCAATTCATGAACTTCTTATAGTGTCGTAAAATGAAATGTCTAGGGTAGTTTAATCGTAAATTCCGCCGGAGGCGAGCCAAATTTCTGAATTGCTTGTTCACACTTATTTGTAAACACCTTTATAGATCAAGTTATTTCCTGTTACTACGGTGAAAATATTGCTTCCAAAAATCTCCATGGGGAGGGAAGGGTGGGGTAATCCCCTAAACCCTTCCCCCCCCGCTTTGGCTAACAATTCCCTAAAATTTGTCAGTTGGTAGTTTATGGAGCAATTTCAATTATTGTGTCGTTTTTGCCATTCTTGTTATCTTTCTCATTTTAACGATATTAGGATTTTTTGTTAATTTTGTCGCCGTCGTTATTTTTTTTTAAATTTTTGTATTTTTTGTCATTCTTGAATTTCTTGTAATTTTCGTTATTTTTAACCAAATTCTCATCATTTCATTTGTTTTGTGTTTTTGTAATTTTTATGTTGCTTTAATCGTATAAGTAACAGTTTTGATTTTTTTTTCATTTTAGCCAGTTTTGTCATTCTTATGATTTTTACATTTAGTCAGTTCTGTTATTCTTGATTTTTTTTCAATTCGTCATTTCTGTCATTTTAGTAAGTTTTTCATTTAATATCATTCCCGCAGTTTCAGAAATTTATATCTGTGTTGAAATTTTTGGCATTTTTTTCATTATAGTTATTTTGGTCATTTTTGTAAATTTTTAATTTTGAAGATAGGTTTTTTAAATTTTGTCTTTTTTGTCCTTTTTATCGTTTTGGTATTTTTGAATTTTTTGTCGTTTTGGTCAATTTCATTCACTATAGTTATGTTATCCTAGTTAAAAAATAAATACCAAACCCTAATGGAAAATTAGGTTTAAGATTTTTATGATCATTTCAAAGTTTGATACATCGTTTCTAGCCAATTTTGAAAATAGTTTTTACAAACACCAGAACTCGACGTTTTTTTAGTTTTAACAAAATTTACATGGTTTTTTTTCGATTTTCTTTTTTATTTACGGCGTGTTCGTAAATTGATTTTTTGGGTGATGCATCGATATTTTTGGTAGATGTCAAATCACATTCCAATGCTTTTGCATACAGTTTGTTTAATTTACGACTGCCAGCATCGATAGAAAAAATCACTTCGATAGAAAAAATTAATTTACGAACTCGCCGTTAATGGTCAAAATGTAAAGATTCCTTTTTATATGGAAATTGTTCTACAAAAAGACACCGTATTTAAACCAGCAGATAAGTTGGTTTGTCTCATATGACTACACTCTACTTAATTTTCAATTTGAAAACAACTAAATATTCAGGAATTAAGAATTGGAGGTCTTATTTTTATTGAAAAAAATCATTCAGACATTCGAAGCCGTTTTTGAAATAAATCAGGTTTAATAATGTAGCCCGAGGTTACCCATAGGCTGCGCCAATTACCTGAACCGGATTTTTGACTTTAGCATATGGAACCCAAAGTCATGGAAACAGCTTGGGCTACTGATATAACCACTTTTTTAATTTATCATCCCCACTGCCATCAAAAATAACAACAAACAACAACACTAGCTCGGCACTACTTGGCCATCGACCAACTCAACGACGACGCGACAGGATAATTACCACATAAAAGCTTTCGTACCGTGAAAATCCGGCTGGTGGCTCGGCTTGGGTCTCACTTTTTGTGATTTTATTTTTTAAATTTTATTTTGCTTTCTCATACCTATCAGTAAACCATTTCAATATTTTTTCTCCGTTCGGGGTCTCCCTTTAGCTAGGAAAATCTGCTGCTGCTGCTGCAGTTACTGGTTCAGTAAAAATGCATCTCGTACTTTGCAAAAAGCGACCAAGTGACGATCGCTTGGCTCAGCTTAGCAATAGGAGTCGAATCCTGGTTGGGAAAAAACACTGCAAATTTGAATTTTATGAATCACCACCACCGTCACAACCGTCACAACTGGCCGGATGCAGGCAGCATCGCCATCAGCATAAAAGAAATTACTGCATTCATGGGTGCATTGCAATGCGCTTTTTCTCTCTTCTTATTCGGCTGTTGCGTAGCCAGTGAATCCAGTTTTCTACACATAATTTGAAGCTGCTCAAACGCATTTTTAATCATGAGTGATTTTACTATCAATAGGCCCAAGGCGGGCTTCTCTGTGATCGTCTGCTGGCTGGGTGTGAGGCGCCGGTTTCACGCCGTCATAATACACAAAAAAAACCTTTACGTCGACGCCCACTAACGTGAACGACCACAGATCCGGTTCCATATCATTTAGCGATATTTTTTTTAACCTTTTTAAAGGGACGAAATTTCCAAGGAATTTTGCCATTGGAATGGTAGGTAGATATTTATTTATGGCAATCTGTTTCACCTAAGCATTGTTTATTTTAAACGAAATTTTAATTGACACCAGCGAGTTCGTCGTTTTAGCGTTGAGGTCTTTGTTCTTGGCTTAGAAAAGATGTTAATTTGTTTTCTTGAAAAAAGAGATGTGTCTTATGCTCTCAAAGGCTTCCAAATACCTACGAAGGCTGTAACTAAATAAAAATATTGTTTCAGAGGAATCTTCGTCGATAGACCGTTTTTGTTTATTCTACCTTATGTTATTCGGTCTAAAAACAAACGTGATCTAGCTAAGCGACTTTCAATCGAAAATTGGTATGGCTTAACGTCCGTTAAAAAAAAAAATCATAATTGCATCAAATTAATCGAATAGTGCAATTTTTAAATCATCAAGCGGAACAATGTTATGCTTACGAATTAAGTTCGATGGACCAATTAACAAGCAGTACTTTTCCTTTTATTTTATTTATTACGGGACTATATCCTGAGAGGTTATTCCTCCCTGGCAGCAGTACAGACCGCATGATTTGCTTTGATTAGGAAGTGAAACTTAGCAGAAACTTTAACGGTGGTTTATTCTTGTGCTGGTTAGGTTTTGCAAATCTAGAAAACTTGCTTCTGGATGAATTATTTACATCAAGAATTCTGGCAGGAAACTAGGTGAAAATGCTGAAGATAAACTTGATTTAATCCGGCAAATCGATAATGACTCTAAACTTTGCTTACCATTACAATAGTTCTGTCATTTACAACTTGAAACAAAAACAAATGGTTTAGCTTAGCTTGATTAATTTGAAACAGTAAGAACTATTATTTTTTCTGGAAAGCCTGTTTTCAGTTTCTGAATCCAATCAAAAATCTCTGTTTCATCAATCCACGTCAAATGAACGAAAAAGCCAACTAGTTTGATTACGCACTCCAGCGCAAATAATAAAGAACTTGGGGCAAAAATGTATGAAACTTGGATATCTGATGTACACGGATGGGTAATAGGTATACGGTTCGATTGATGTTGACGAGTAAAGAAAAAGTCACTATGGGGCCCGAAAAATCAACCGCGGGAGAAAAGAAATTTAAACAAAGAAATTGTTTGTGGTATATAATTAGTACAAAGCTGATGTTTAAAACCATCTGCTTGTCGACTAGATTTGGAAAATGGCCCGGTAACTGAACACATTTGTCTAGAAATAATACAACTAGGCTTCAATTGATAACTTTTTCTCCCACGGTAGATTTTCTTGGCCTCATAGAAACTTTTTCCTTATAATCCTGGAAATCGTTTTAATCATTTTCATACAGTACTATTTGAAAAGTACATTCGACTATGTAGGAAAACATATGTAAGTGATGCTTTTTCTGCATTAAGGAGTGTTTTCGAAAAAAATGCAACACTTTGTTTTGTGAATAACTTTTGAATGCATGATTGAAAATTGATGAAATTTTTAGTGAAGCTGCCTAGTATCGGAATGTTCACATGTGCTAAATTTTGATCAAAGTTATGTGAATTTAGCAGATTGTCCATTATATAATTTTTGAAAATATTTCACCGCCCCGTGGTTCCATTATTTTGCGCACGATTTTATCACCGCATTTTGATTATTTTAACGACGAATTGATTTTTTACCTTGCTGAAATGAAGTCAGGCCTGTTTTTGAGTCAGCTAGACGAGACTGTGAAAAAAAATTTTTGTCACTTCCCTAATCGAAATTTTTTGTTCGCACTTGATAAAATCTCCAACATTCCCTACCTTCGTGGAATCATTCATCTTCATTTCATGAATATGGAATGGAATGGAATTTGGAATGAATTAGCTCACCATTAGATCCTTTAGGCAGGATAAGAAGTTTTCTTTGGTCACCAAAGTTACTATTTTTAATAATGTATGTATGTATGTATGTAGTTAAACCAACCAGGCAATTCCATGTCGCAGCACATAAGTATTTTATTTTGTTATATGAAAAATGGCAATTTTGGTCAACTTCAAATGGAAATAAAAAGCTTTAAACAAAAAACACCTCTCCAATTTTTGATATAATGAAGATTTTAACACGTTCTTTCAAACTAAACAAAGTTTGATTTTTTTGGTTTGCTCCATTTGAAGTTATGGCTCATACAAAACGGTCATTTTTGAACACAAAATTCATGATAACTGCGAATCAATAACAGAGATGATATCTGTTTTCTGCAAAAGATGCGCATAATAATTTGCTAAATACTTGCCGAACACATGTTTTCAATAAATTCAGAATCAAAGTTACAACTAAAAAACTTGTTTTTATAGGACCACCCTAACTTGTACACGAAAAATCATCATAAAACCTAAACGGTAATAAATAGACATTCAAAGTCTTCTACAAAGTTTCATCAATTATGTTGTTCTACATAATTGCTGAACATTATACAGCACTATCTCATTACAGTCAAAAAATAATTTTCGTATCTAAGGAGTTTTATGAACCACCCTAAAGTTGTTTCATCCAAAAGTAGCGCTTTATAAAGTTGTATAACATTGTCTTGGACATCAAATGTCTTAAACCTAAGGCGGGAGCGCAAATAATTGTTTCCCGCTAAATTTCATTTCTGGACTACTGTGCAGTGGCTGATAGGTCTTTCGACCCAAGTCGGTACGGGAAGTCTCGATCGCACATTGAAATATTGTTCATGCTTAACTCATAAACAATAATTGCAACACTACCAAGAAGTCCGTTACCACAATTTTACTCCAACTGTTCAAAACAAATAAAGAATTCTGAAAAGTTACGCAAATATCCTTCTCAAGATTCAAAATTTGCCGATATACTCCGGCTGGCTTGATTCCACAATCCATTGTATTGTATCCATTGTAAAATTAAAGAAAACTTAGCTGCGTGCTTCGATTTTGTTAAATCAAAATTCTTCCGGAAAATCGACTTCCACTTACAATACCACTTAACATTGAATTTCAAATCAAATCAAAAATTCAAACAATTTATAATTTTGACACCAGAAGAAACATTTTTCACGTCCTCCCAATCCAAGGCCTGCTTCCTGTTACTTTTTTCAGTATTTTTAGGACACAATTTTTTTTTTTTCATAAAAACGTGTTTTTATCAATGTTTACTTTACGTTTTGTTCAATGAAGCTCTGTTACAGTTTGCTTTGGTTTTTTAAAAAAATCTTATAGTGGAATAAAGTGATGTTTAATTTCTTTGTGTTTTAATAGTTAATCTTTTCTCGGATTTGAAATGAAAGATCACGAGCTTACACATTAAAATGTGAAATTTAATGTTCAAGGGAATGAATTGGTACATCAGTTTGTTAAGATACAAAATTTTGATTTTTTTCAATAGTCAATTGTTTCAAAAGGTTTTCTCAAAAGTGTCATATGCATAAAAGCTTATTTCGAGAAAACAAGCTATACAATTGTTATGTATGGGCATTTTCCATTCACATATTTTTGAAAATTTGTGTTTTTCTTTTGAACGTAAGAGTACTTAAATAAAATTCTAAAAATTTGAAAAATTGTTTTAAATATAAAAAATCGTTTGATATTTTTTTTTTGTCTTTATTAGAGAGGCTTTCAGCCTTTGGCTGGTTCGTCGTTTGATATTATTAACTCAAAATCGCCCATGTTTGCACTTTTACCCCTTTGACTCTGATGGCCTCATACATTTTTGCTTCGTAAATTCCATGCACACATAAAGAGGGTTTCAATACAGGGTTTAAATTTATAATTCTCAATTAAATTAAAAAAAAAAAACAACTCAAATCTTAAATAGTTCAAAAATTTTTTATGAATTTCTCAGGTCCTCAAAATACAACATTTTTTGTTTTGATTTTTGTAACTAAAAGATAAGATTATAATAACTAAATGATAAGTTAAGTTTTCCGACAAACTGTTTCGGCAGAAAATTTCATTTCATGAATTTAAAATTGACACAAAAACGATTTGATTTGCTAAAAATATGGATGAGTTTGATCCTCAACCAAAAATAATTAAAACCTCAGGACCTGAAAAATCAAATAATGACTTAAATTAAGTCAGTCTGATGCCATGTGTCACGCGATAAACATTTTTTATTTCGTTTGTCAGGAGCTTATGAATCCTAAATGTGATAGTCCAAATTTGACAAACGATTCGAGTTCAAAACGCTAAAATCTATTAAATAAATAAATCATTTAAACATAAGAGGGGGAATATGAAGATTGCAAATATAAATAACCATTTAAGAAGGATTTTTTTTTCAACAAACACGTTAAAAACTTACTTATGGAATTTAATTGATAACTCAAGGGAGAAGCATTTTAGTGCTTATGTTTAAATGATTTATTTAATAGATTTTAGCGTTTTGAACTCGAATCGTTTGTCAAATTTGGACTATCACATTTAGTTTTGGTGATATGGAGTTTTAAAATGTGTTAGTTTTAAGTGAAATTAATCATTGAAAACTGATAAACTATCAAACCTACACTTAAGAAAAAATCGGATTCTGATTATATTTAATTTTCTTCATTCAATTAAGGAACAATATTTTGATGATGATGATGCATGTTCTGAAAAAGTAAAATTCAACAGTTTTTTTAAGATTTGGTGATACCTTTAGGTACACATATTTTTGACATTACTGCAGAAAGTGTAAAAAAACTTGATTATTTAAACAAATTTGTTGAAACCTGCAAAACGATTAGATTTATGCTTTAAAAAATTCCAAAAATTCAATTTTGTTCAAAACTTCTTTAAAAATTCGTTGAATGAGGTAAAGTAAACAAATAGAAAACTTCTATAACTTTTTTCGCTGATCTCAAAATTACTTGAAATCTTAAGGAAAGATGATAATAATTGACTTACTTTTATTTTAAAATGTTATGAAATAACACTTGCACTTTTTTGACAAAACTTTGAAACAAAAAGTTTTAAGTTTTAAAACAGTTTTAAGTTTTAAAACAAAAAGTTTTAAGTATTTTCTTAAATTATTTGAACACAATTTTCAAAAGTTATTTCAAAATAAAAAGTTTATAGAAAAAATTCATATTTTGGTTCAGGGCACCCAATTAGTCAAAATTACATTTTAAATTTATTGCACCTCGGAAAAATGTTTATTTAGAGGCCTTGTATAGTTCATCAAAACCTTTTTAAATGTGATGCTGAGCATTAAGAAGAACAAGAAAAAGAACTTCTTTGAGGCTGAAATTGGTTGCATGAAGAATATTTCATATCAGCATAACATTTGTAATAACATATAGCTTTTTTTAAAATCAAAATTATTAGTAATATAGTAAAAGATAGATATTGGATTTTAATTTGCTAGTTCTTTGGACCATCGTTAGAGGTAAACGCCTGTTATATGGTGTCCAATTTGTCCAATTTATATAAAATAAGTATTCGACATTTTATGGATTACATTTGAAGTTAAAATGGTTCGTTTCAAACTCTGTTCTTGTTAAGTTACACTTCTCAATGAAAAATCCCCTCTAAAGTCGAGGTAAGGGTTTTGTATGTCAAGTTTACAGTTTTAATACAAATGGGTAATTGAATTGACAATCGAAATTTAAAATAAGAAATTAGTTTCAGTTTGTGAACGTCATACAGTGCCGTTAAATGAAATGGCTCAAACCTAGGGTGATTTAAAACCAAATTTCGCCGGAGGCGAGCCAAACACTTATTTTTAAACACTTTTTAAGATCAAGTAATTTCCCGGTACTACGGTGAAAATTTCACTTGGAAAAAATCTCAATGGGGGGGGGGGGGAGGGGTTAACCCCCTAACCCCCCCCCCCCCCCCGTTCGCACGGCCTTGATACACTAATAGGTAGTTTCACTGAAAATCTCATCAATATCAAGCCATGCATGCAGAAGTTATTTACAAAACAAAGTGTGGCATTTTTTTTTCGAATACACTCCTTAGTTATTCATACATATCTTTACATCGATACGGCCTAGCATTCGGAATAGCAGTCATTTAGGCCCAAATTCCATCCGGTCAAATTTATCCATTCAGTTTCCAGACACGCGCGTCTGTCCACAACGAAATCATTATATATTTTTTAAATTTGTTCAATTCCATACCATTTTAAAAATGAATTCTTAGTTTTGCTTGCTTTTAAACAAAATTAAATTCAACTTACTAAAAACGAGATTTATACAATTCATTAAGTTCAGTTTCAATAACAAAACTGTAATTTTTTAATGATTGGTTATAACTTATCTTATTACACGGGTTATACTAAAGATACATATGTTTAATGTACTCAAAAAAAAGGCAAATTTCAACTGCTTTCATGATGTCGAGGCGTTTCGAGCTAATTTTTATATAATTTTGAATTTATAGACGGAAGAAAAAAGGAAATATTTAAAGATGCGACGTAACGAAATTTAGTGTTGTGATGTTGTGACGCTACGGTGGAAAACTACATAAAAGAAAACTGTTATTGATTGCAAATTATAAGTTAACTTGTTTAGAGCACAGTGCTACATACAAGTTTGTCTCATAAAACTAAATTACCTAAAAGTTATTACCCAAATCGTTAAAAAAGTTCTGCCAAATGATGTCACACAAAGCTGGAATGGGTCACATATTCAGCTTATTGTTCATCCAGCCTTTTTTCATTTTGGCCCAGCTGTCATTCGTCAAAACATCCATTTGGTCTCACACGCATTCGGTCTTATGTTCAATTGGTTAAAAATTTGTAGTGTTAGTTAAAGTTTTTTGAAAGATATTTCATTGAATAAGGATAGACCTCTGGCAATCGAACAAAATGTATATAATGCCGGTTAGATAATTTTTTTGTTTCATTAGAAGAAAATTAGTATTCTTTCTTCTGCTGAGGACAACATATATGTCATGTATATCTACAGTACAAATGAACATTATGTTGTAGAACTTTCATACCTTTAAGCACCTCCAAATAATGTGAGTTTTTTCTACGATTTTTTACCGTATAGTGGACGGTTATTTCCATCATATCCAGGTATTTCTCGATTTTATTTTCTAAAATATGAATATTCAATATGTATCAAAAATGTTTCAACTGGAAAAGTTTAAAAGGTTAAAAAAGTGTCCTCTTTTCTATTGATGACCAAGTCGTCAAGAGAAGTAAAATCTACTTTTTGTATCAATATTAATTCCCGACGACCTCATTTCATTCTATGGGCCTCATGCATGCGCCATGTAAACAAAACCAGACCGAGCGCGGCAAGCAAAAAGCTAACCGTCACCGTTACTTATAACTTTCATGAAGTTGCAAATCGACAATAAAAGAAACTCCCACTCGAGTGCATCCAAGTGTAAGTCACATGCGGCAAGGCAAGCAGTCATTGAAGTTCTCGGTGTGAGAGGGTGTCTTTTCGATGGGGAACTTTCTAAGTAAATGTTAGTCAACCTATGTAGGAAGGATGATGTGTCGTATCAAGAAGTGGGTAAGAGGGTCTGGGTGCTGCATTCAAGAACCGGAACAACTGTTGCTGCTGCATAAGAAGCAGGCAAACCAAAAGGAGCACACCAAAATTGAATATAAAGAAAGATAGCGCCAACTGCTTCTCCACTAACTAAATACAAACTACAAACCGCCTAATACATCCCTCTAAGCTATTTAGTGTGCCAGCCCTCTATCATCGTGTGCTATTTTGTACTCCTCTGTTGGCTGTTGGCAAACATCGGAAACCGCAAAATATGTGCGTTCTTATCGTTTTGTTGTCTTACAGTAACTAACAAAGCCAATTTGCCTCCGGTCATCGGCCTCGATAACTCGAGAATAACCAATGTTGGTAAAATGAATAACAAACTGTTTGTTATTATATACAACAGAGCTTATAAAACATAATATGTACGTCGGATTCACCAGAAGTTTGTTAAAAAAGTTACTAGAAACTTTTATGATGAAATTAACATTTCGGAATTTGTTTCTCTACTGAATATTTTATTGCCACCTCTCTTAACTTGCCGCAGTGATCTTTAAGTCTCTTTGAAGTCGTTTGTTTTTTGTTCTGCTAATTCATACCCTAAGCGCCTGCTCCTAATCCCACAACAGTAACAAAAGTGAACGGATTTATTTGGCCGCTTTTTTCTACTTAACTTGCTCTACCTACTACAAATGTCAGACCGGCGGCGGCAGCACGAGTTGACGCCGTCGCCGCTGCGCATCAGCAGGAAAATGGCATTTAAAAATACTATGGTG
This sequence comes from Uranotaenia lowii, assembly GCF_029784155.1. Taxonomy (NCBI): domain Eukaryota; kingdom Metazoa; phylum Arthropoda; class Insecta; order Diptera; family Culicidae; genus Uranotaenia; species Uranotaenia lowii. Next base: position 82,265,718 of record NC_073692.1, on the reverse strand, counting down.
GGCTAAAGGTTGTTGCTTCAGTCAGCAGCAGTGCAGGGATCTCCCGTTCGGTGATGATGCGTTTGCGAAACATTTTAAATCTTTTTCAAGGTCCTACGTACTAAGATGGATTCAAGTGTTTATGTGTTTCGTGCTAGGCAGTTGGCTGTAAGTGGTGTGGATCTACAAAACGAGATAATTGGATAGATGCTCGCATTTGCCTGGAGGTTAATGACGGAAGAAAATATTTATGTTATTCTTGGGTAGAGTTATCAAAACAGATTAATTTGAACAAAAATGTATAATAAATCAAAGAGAGGCGACAAACTTGCCTTGATACTTTTTTTCCTGAACAGAGAACAGAGAAAAGAGAACAGAGCACAGAGAACAGAGAACATAGAACAGAGAACAGAGAACAGAGAACAGAGAACAGAGAACAGAGAACAGAGAACAGAGAACAGAGAACAGAGAACAGAGAACAGAGAACAGAGAACAGAGAACAGAGAACAGAGAACAGAGAACAGAGAACAGAGAACAGAGAACAGAGAACAGAGAACAGAGAACAGAGAACAGAGAACAGAGAACAGAGAACAGAGAACAGAGTACAGAGAACAGAGAACAGAGAACAGAGAACAGAGAACAGAGAACAGAGAACAGAGAACAGAGAACAGAGAACAGAGAACAGAAAACAGAGAACAGAGAACAGAGAACAGAGAACAGAGAACAGAGAACAGAGAACAGAGAACAGAGAACAGAGAACAGAGAACAGAGAACAGAGAACAGAGAACAGAGAACAGAGAACAGAGAACAGAGAACAGAGAACAGAGAACAGAGAACAGAGAACAGAGAACAGAGAACAGAGAACAGAGAACAGAGAACAGAGAACAGAGAACAGAGAACAGAGAACAGAGAACAGAGAACAGGGAACAGAGAACAGAGAACAGAGAACAGAGAACAGAGAACAGAGAACAGAGAACAGAGAACAGAGAACAGAGAACAGAGAACAGAGAACAGAGAACAGAGAACAGAAAACAGAGAACAGAGAACAGAGAACAGAGAGCAGAGAACAGAGAACAGAGAACAGAGAACAGAGAGCAGAGAACAGAGAACCGAGAACAGAGAACAGAAAACGGAGAACCGAGAACAGAGAACAGAGAACAAAGAACACAGAACAGAGAACAGAGAATAGAAAACAGAGAGCAGAGAACAGAGAACAGAGAACAGAGAACAGAGAACAGAGAACAGAGAACAGAGAACAGAGAACAGAGAACAGAGAACAGAGAACAGAGAACAGAGAACAGAGAACAGAGAACAGAGAACAGAGAACAGAGAACAGAGAACAGAGAACAGAGAACAGAGAACAGAGAACAGAGAACAGAGAACAGAGAACAGAGAACAGAGAACAGAGAACAGAGAACAGAGAACAGAGAACAGGGAACAAAGAACAGGTAATGAAACAAATAAGACAAGAATGGCAGGAAAGTGGTTAAGTGTCTATAATTAAGCCGAAAAAAATCAGAATGAAATAAGAAGATCAAGATAAAATCCAAAACATACTTTCAGCAATGGACATTGATTCAAATTTAGTTTGGTTTTCAATATATATATGTATGTCTTTAAGCTTACCAACTACACATTACCGAATGATTTAAATCAAAACTCATGAATTTTGTATCATTGAAACGTTATACAGAAAAATAGAAGTGAGAAAAAAAAACTGAGGCCTTATTTCGATTGGGAATATAAAATTCTTCCAGTAAACAACAGGAGCTAAACCAATAGAAAAACAAATTTTGCAAAACATCTTCTAATACTTAAAAATTACCTATCGCAAAATAGAGTGTCTGTAACATAAAAAAACTTAGAAAAAAAACGCACAAAACACCTTATCCGGAGAGTCACCAGTTGATATGGATACGCCGCGCGCCCCGAATAACCTTTATGACTTAATCATTGCACAACAATTAATCATGGAGCTGAAGCTGGAGCAAGCATGGACTGGAGACATGGACACATTATACCTGGTGCGTTTATGTAAACAGGAGAAAGTTGATTTGGGGGCCTGCAACTCGATCGTTATGATTTAGCAATGCGGGATTCGAAGAGAGGTAGAAAAAAAAAAGATTTATGTCAGCTTATTTGCTTAGGTCACTACCGGTTAGGCGATATTTAGGCGATTATTATGAAACACTGCTAACACAATTCTAATTTTTGCACTGTGGTTTCGGAGACAAATGAACGAAAAAAAAAAGCTAAACTGGATTTGTTTTGATTGGAGACGTGGTGTCAGTTTTTTTTCATACCACTGACGAAAGTGTCCCAAGTGGTGTAGCTAATTTGAATGCAAACACTGCCTTCCATGCCCTGGGCAGTTCGTGTTGTGCCGCGCGGGGATTGTCCAAATTTTGCAAGCGCTCATTCATTAGGGATCGTAATGAGCTTAGCGAGTACCCACACACCAATTGATGGCATGCGCAATCGTTTGGCACCTTTTTGGAACACACACACATGTTATACCTAACTTTTTTTTTATCCCCTAAGGGTAAGGATGAAGGAAGACAAATTTGGCAACAGCAGAAAAACGGCAACTTTCGGGGTAGCTTTCAAGTTTAGGAAAATAAATTTAAATCGTGACCTCGCTCATGTATGATGTTGGATAATTCAGAAGGACAGATTGTTGAAGAGGCTGCTCTTTGAATTTTTGACCAACACGTAGTAATTAGCGACCACTAGTTTGAAACACGTACGTATATTGGCTAAAACTGTAGCAAAAATTTTCTTGACCAACTATAATTATCAAAATTTCAAAAATACAAATAATTGACAATCTCGTACATTCAACAATATATTTATAATACATTCAACTATGTGTGTATGATTAATTTTGTGCATTCTACAATAAAGGGTGATACGGTCAAAATTTGGTCAATATCAACTTGACGTATGTCTTTCAATTTTGCGTTTAAAAAATCTGAATACCCCTAATTTTGAAGGTGTGTGTGTGTGTGTAGAATGTTGCTCCTATTTTGATTTTGGAATTCATTCTTCAGTTGTCAATCTGGTTGCACTGCTGGTCGCAAAGAGAACAACAAAGCTGTTCTCTCTTTTGACCCACACGGGAGAAAAAAAGGAACGAAATCGTCATCAAAATCTGCAAACATGGCGGACTTTTTATCATATCCGATTTAAACCATTTAATACGACTTCGAGTAACGATTTTTACGACATTTTACTAACGTTAGTTGGAATTACGATTCGCAGTAACGTTTTGAATGACTTGAGTTATCATTTTTAATGCGATTTCATGTTTGCTGGGAAGCTGGCAAAATCGCTAAAAGTTGCCAAATCAACCGTTACAAATGTAATTAAAGTGTTTGGGGAACGGTGGTCGACAGCCAGGAAGTCTGGATCGGGGGGAAATCGAAAACCGGAAGCCGCAGAGACGACAAAGAGAGTTGCCGGTAGTTTCAAGCGAAACCCTAACCTCTCTCTCCGAGATGCCGCAAATAAGCTGGGTGTATCGTCTACAACCGTGCATCGAGCCAAAAATTGAGCCGGACTATCGACTTACAAGAAGGTAGTGACTTCAAACGATGATAAACAAAATACGACGGCCAAAGCGCAAACCCGGAGGCTGTATACGACGATGCTGACGAAGTTTAACTGCGTGGTAATGGACGACGAAACCTACGTCAAAGCCGACTACAAGCAGCTTCCGGGACAGGAGTTTTATAAGGCAAAAGGGAGGAGAAAGGTAGCAGATATTTTCAAGCACATGAAACCGTCAAAGTTCGTGGAGAAATATCTGGTTTCGCAAGCCATCTGTATATGTGGCTTGAAAAGCAGCATTTTCATAGCTTCCGGGACTGTCAACAAAGAAATTTACGTGAAAGAGTGTTTGAATAAACGTCTGCTGCCTTTCCTGAAGAAACACGGTTGTTCTGTTCTGTTTTGGCCGGATTTGGCATCTTGCCATTATTTTTACCGTAATGCCATGGAGTGGTACGCCGCCAACAACGTGCAGGTGGTTCCCGAAGATAAGAACCCTCCCAACACGCCAGAGCTCCGCCCAATTGAGAAATACTGGGCTATTGTCAAGCGGAACCTAAAGAAGACCAAAAAAACTGCTAAGGACGAGCAGCAGTTCAAGGCAAACTGGCTTTCTGCGGCGAAGAAGGTGGACAAGGTGACTGTACAAAATCTGATAGCAGGGATTAAGCGTAAGGCCCGGCAATTCGGATTTGGAAAGGCGGAAGCCTAACTGAATATTTTTCCTGAATTTTATACTAATTAAACTTGAAAAAAAAATTAATTTGATTTTTTAAATAAACGATTTCACCGATTTACACGCGTTTTCCAATGACCAAATTTAAACCGTATCACCCTTTAATTCGGTACTCGGTCGTTGAACGAATATTACCGTTTGATACAGCTCTCATACAGACTGACGCTGCCATCGCTTTTTCGAAACTGTCTGTCACGTGTCTGTGGCATGACAATCTGAAGAGTTCAAAAAATCGAACAAAGAATTTCCGGAAACAGGCGAAAGGTAAAGTTTGGTATGGCCATTTGTCACTCTCCCTGGGGGGGAAGCTTTCGAATTCTTTCCGAAACTTTGAACCCAAAGTTTCTTCACAAACTCTACCTACCCACAAGGTATCTCGGCAAAGAAAATCGAAAGCTATCAGTTTATAATCGGATTATTGGCGGCCGACCATCTTCACCGGATGGTCCAATTGTTTGATTATAAGTTTTGCTTGTTGCTGGCTGTGGCAATTATCGCACGAGAAAGGCAAACGTTGGATTTCCGAAACGGGCGGGCGGAAAATATTATTCTTCCAACGGCGGATGCTGCTCGAATGTTTGTTCGTTACTTACGCTTTGTTTTTTTCTCCCTCTGTTTCTTCTCTGATTGCAGGTTCCGATGCGAGGAAAAGTGATTTACGACAACCGGTGAAATTAATAAAACTACCTTACGATATGTTATTACAAGAGGTGTACATTTTTTTGTTGTGATTCTTTCAACAAATTTGTACTACAACCATGTACAACGATGAAACAACGAAGTAGCAAATTTAAATATGCTGTGTTTAAGTGCGTACTTGTTAGGAGCCGCTTCGTATAGTCGATCATGCTGTTGGGTCCTTTGCCAAACACCGAGCGGACATGTTCGGTATTTCTAATATCCCGGCCCAGCAGCGGCCTCTACTGGCAGTAAACTGTCCGATGGTACAAAATTCGATTGGTTCTGTTTCGCCGACATCTGTGAAACCATTCAACAGTAAATGTCTAACTGTATCGGCGGATGTGCAGAAAAAACCACCCCCGGCACCTGCATCGCCCATGAGTGAAATTGGCAATGGCAACAGCAACGTAACCAATAGTGATAAAAAGGGTGAGGGTGGTCTGAATGAAACTGTTACTGCTGCTGCTACGGCTGGAGGCAACATGATGAAGTGGACCAGCTCGAATTCCAGCCTTAGCAGTGTGAGCGATCGGAAGAGTACATTTTATGCAGATATTGAAACTAAGGTAGGTGATGTTATGAATCAATTTGTCATTTTCAAATAAAGCCGGAACAAATTCAAATCCTGCTTTGGCTTGGGTCACTTGAAATTGTAACATCTTGAGGGGGAGGGGGGTTCATACAATCTTCAACGCACACCATCGAAGAATCGAGTTATTTTAGATCGAAAATTTGTAAAAACCTCGAATACAAAAGGTGATACAATTCCCATTTTACAATAAATTATCTTGAACTTTATTTCTCACTCCTGAAGCTTTGGAAAAATCGAAGCGTGGAGGCAAAAGCAGAATTAAATATTTGTTCCGGTCTAATATAATTCAATTTTTAAAACAAACCTAGACTTCTAATTTTATATTTTAAAGTTCAAAATGACTGACAAACAAATTGTTTGAGATGAATCCAATGTTTTATATATTTAGTTTTACATATGGGTCATTCCATGTCGAACGTGCACAGCGAATAAAAAAATCTTATACGAAATTCGCCAAACTTGGATCAATTATATTAGTTTTCAACAGTAAAGAAAAAAATTATCCCAAAAGTGAGAATTAAACCCTAGTTTAATAGGTTTGAACTGAGTCGGGGTTTTATTCGTATATTTTCTCGTCTCATGTCCAATCATTACTCCCTAGCAAGGTTGCCAAAAAAAAAATTCTGTGTTTATGAGAAAAAAAATCTGACTTTCTGTGATTGTATCCAAAAATTCTCTGATGATTTTCTGTGATGCTGTTTCCTTTAATTTCCTTGAAAATTCGTGATAGATTGGATCTTTTTAACATTTTAGTTGGGAAAAATCAATTAACATTACCAATTTTATCATACTTTTCTAATTCAAGGTAAGAAATCTAAATTTTATATTTATAAAAAAAACATATTTTTGGAAATCTATTCAAAATTGAAATTTTTTGTAAAATCTGGGAATATTTCAAAATTTAGTGTTCTGTGACACAGATTCTGTAATGAAAATTTGCTAAAAATTCTGTGAAATTACATATTTTCTGTAATTTCGGCAATCTTGCTCCCTAGACGCGGTACTCTATCGTTTTGATATTGATGGCTGCAGTTTGTTTGTTGCGGCAAAAGTTACCATGACATTGAGCATATTGTTTGGTCGTACCAAGTCCATCTTTTCGCCAGAGCGAATTTAATAGACTCCCTTTGGGCCCGAGGAAAACCACATAACGTTCCAGTGAAAAATGTACTAGCTGTTCTAGATTTGGACTAAATGTTTGAAATCTATCTTTTTCTAAAAGCTATCGATCTTCGTCTGTTATTCTATTTTATTTTCATATTTCCCTTTCTATCTTTTTTTTTTCTAAAAAAAATGCTAAGCTATGAAAACGATTGTAAAAACAAAGAAAGCGAGTTTGGCTACTTAAAACTTAATTGTATGAGCTGTATAAAAAAAAGAATTAAAAAAAAACACAAAATTTTTTTTTTCCATTTATAACTGCTTAAAACTAATAGAATTGAGCCGAATTCAACAAATCATCAGCGAAAATCAACAAATCACAAATGGTGGTTTAGGGATAAAAGACTTGAAGAAGTCAAAATCCAACCACATCAAATTAAAAAAAAATTAATATCATTATTTAGGTTTGTATACGTGATCTACTCTACAAATATGGTTGACTGAAGCTAGAAGTAATTTGAAATAAGTCCGTAGAAAATCGTTAAATGATTCGAGCTTAAACAAAGTTAAATTTTGTTCTGCTGAGAGATTTTAAGCAAAATTTATTGCAATTAGCCTTATACTTAAATGCACTCCTCTTTACTCTCTCACGATCAATTTTATTGTCGGAATATCAATAAATCGAATAGTTCAACTCATGTTCTTGACATCAAAGTAATAAGAAAGATTATTAGTCTTAAAGTTTGTTGGATTGTTCGATCTTCAGGGAAAAATCGACCTCTAAGATCCAGATGATCGGCCGTAGAATAGATCCACCTTAATAATCGAATCTCCTGGATCCATCTCAGGTTGATCAATCTTGCCTTTTTGTAAATTATTTTGTAATAATATCCTTCTATATGAATGAAACAAATTCTTTGAAACACTTATACTCAATACATCGAAATCTTTTGTTGACTACCAATATCGATCAGAAGTCAAAATGCCACTGTTTGACATTATATTGGTACTCAAAATTGGACTCCATATCTTCAGCCCAACGAGGTTAGAAAAATTGAAAAGATAGATTCGAAAATAAATCGATCTAATCTATTTTTTCATGGCCAAATAATCAATAAAAAAATCGAAAATCTGATTTCAAGAAACAAGATCAAAGATCCACCTTTTCGGCCACATCCTGAACTGCGGCAGACCAGACCAGAAGCATTTGCCTGGAAAAGCGCAAAAATATTGTGCTCAAATGGTGAAATGGTCAAATGGTATTCCCAACATTTCGCGGAGTCAGTTGGCGAAAATGGAAGAAGTAAACATTGGAGCGGTTTTTAATTCGATTCGGAAGTATGGAGAGGAAAGCAGCTTTGTGGACAAGAAAAATTAGGGTGGAATCCGTTTCCGGTGGTCAAAACTTTGGACCGCAAAGTAATGCGTGTTTACGTCAGTAATAAAACTGCCTCAGTTCAGGATGTGGCCGAAAAAGTGGATCCTCGATCTTGTTTCTTGAACTCAAATTTTCGATTTTTTGGATCGATCATTTGGCCAAGAAAAAAATTAGATTAGATCGGTTTATTTTCGATTCGATTTTTTCAATTTTTCTTACATTATTGGTAGGCTGGAGATATGGAGTACAATTTTAAGTACTAATATAATGTCAAACAACCTAACGAAAATTATGAAAAGTGGAGCTCACGATACACGATACACAGAGTTTTAAGTTAAACGTGGTTAAACTGTAAACATCAACACTCAACAGTAGTCAACTGTTTTAATGTCATCCGGATTGAGCAGAGTTGTCGCAAAATCGTGCTTAGACATATTGGGGCACCTTATAGAACTTGAAAGTTGAATAATTTTTCATCGAAAAGGTACATCAGCTTATGGCTTGAATGAATGTGTCAAAGGCACAAAAAACGCATGAATGTTGCTAAACTGGAGGAAGGAACAAGAGGAAATATATTTTGAACTCTATCCGGTACTCTTCACTCAGCCATAAGTGACCTGTGATTGTTACTGTTTAAGTAGCTACATTCTTTGAGTATAATGTTCCTACTATAAAAAGGTTTGATCTCGGTCGAACGCAATCTCATGTATTCGACCCGTCCATGTTTCGATACGGGTAATAAGGCGATGGGTTTCTTCATCGCTTCTTATCAACATCGAAACGGCGAGCGGCAAAGAATTATCCAAGTAGTCTAAAGTTATTCGCAAAACAAATGCCCTCGCTCGCACTTTCCAACTCCTATTCGATTTCTTCTACCCAAAGCGCTCCAACTTTGATCTTACTACCTATCAATGCTTTCATTTCTGTCTAATAATTCTACTTTGATTTTCATAACTCGCAGAAATGCCAAAAAATAAATAAGAAAAGTTTTTGAATCAATTATAATAATTTTAGAAAGTTATTCCTTTCCAAACTTTGTAAATAGATTGTAAAGGAATAATTTTTTTGAAAAATTCTTCATTGCGTGAAATGTTTGAAAATTTTTTGCGTGTCAGTTTATTTTGTTGCTTATTCTAAAAAAAATAGTATGAATTCACTACTCCTTTTAACAAAGAGAGCTTGTGGTTTTCACCTATCGCCTTTATTCATAATATCTTATTCAGAAACATGAAGGAAAAGTAATTATGATTTACTAATTAGGCTATCGCAACACAATCCTTGACTTCGAGAGATCGCAAAAGCATGACTTCGCATTGACTTGCACAACGATGGGAGTGATTTCAACGATCATAGATTCAACCAATCAGATGTCCTCTTCAAACCATTTACCACATCATCATGATTTGTTGCCGGTGGGCTCCTACCATTTCGGCTACAACTGATTCATGAGATGATTCTTAGGATCTACATTGCAAATTGATGCCCATCTAATCTAGAGGACGGCCGACGGGTTGGATTGCCTAATCCCTCTCACTTTGGCCGAATGAGCTAGCTTACGGCGCGGCGGACGGTTTAAACTGCATGTGCAGTCTTTTAAATCAAATCATCCGCCCCTCAGGTGAATGTTGCGGATTCCTCCGGCCCTGAAATGCCTTGCCCGGCCGAAATTAGCCCAACCGACGACGCCGACGAGGCAGATTGAATTGCATAAATCGTTGGCCTTCTAAGTGCACTAGATACTCACGCTGCAGCAGCAGGGATACCTACTTGTCCGTTGATGGTTTAAGATTAGGTATAAGATATGGCCGAATCCCATTCACAGTGCGCCGTGTAGCGTGTGGACAAACAATGGCGCCAGCACCTTTCTTGACTCTGAGCTCAGAGCGTTTCGATATCGGATCGTATTCGTCGCCATACATTCGACAATTTGTACGACGCGACATTGCTAACTTGCCAAAACGTCCGCTGAAGCCTTACCTACATACAAGCTAACAATGGGCCAGGCTGTCTCGTGTTTTACATCCACCTACCCACAGCCAGCGTAGGCTTCTCGACTCGAAAGACAGATTAATTACTCATAATTCGCCTCAGCTTACCGGCCAAGATATGGAGCTTCTAAGTGGCTCCTTGAAATTGCTGCCCCAGCGTCTATTGTTGTTCAACCAGTTCGTTACAATCCTCGAACATACAAAGATACACACATTTCCATAATAGTCACTAGTCATCGTAGTCATAACTTAACATGATTACAACACATGCTCAACTTTGCCAGCTGGGCCCAAAGCCCGGAGTCGAACTGCGTGGTTTCGGAACTGATGCAAATGGAAACGGAGAGTCAGTCCCTGCCCTGGTCAGCCGGCTGATTCTGATTGGTATCTAGCGAGGTATCTACATGATATTTACCGGTGCATTGTACAAAAATCGAATAATGGAGACCCACTGCATACTGGAGCTGGATTAGAATTGGTGCTGCTGCGGTCGATTTCTACCGCTAATTACGTTCATTTGAATCATACTTAGGTATGGTATGAGGTTATGTGCTGAGACAAAAAAAAAATTGGAAACCACACATTACACCTCATCAGCATTCATAAGTGAACTAGGCGTTGCAAAGGTGTTGTGAAGCGTCAAATCAATGTAACATCGAAAGTGGTGTAAAAATTACATTCTGCTCGAAATTGTATTACAATGTAGAAGTGGGTTACTTATAGGAGGGTTACAAGAAGGAGGCATCTATTTTGGGAAAAAAATCTAGGGGGGATGAATAACGCTCAGGCGTTAAAATCCCAGGAAAAAAATGGGGAAAAAATCTCCCTCAATAAACCATATCAATCTTCTTCTGTTTCATGTTGACCTTTACATTGAGTTTCTAAGTAACAAACCTGAAGCTATGTCATAAATGAGCTGAATAAAGGAATAATATTAACATTTTCTGTGATTTTTAAGGATCTTCTTCGAAACGCTACCTCTATTCTAAAATATTTTATTCATTCTGAAGGTATTTTTTCAACCACTTTCTACACTTCATTCCAAAACGATTTTTTTTAAATGTTTCAAATGGAAGAACAAAAGAAAGATAACGTATGCATTCAACAAATGGACAAACTTTTACTGAGCTTTCCTTTTTACGTAGGGCAATTCTGTCCAAAATGCCCTTGCGGGGTAAAACGCCAACGACTATATTTTGATAGATTTTGAAGGTTTGCGAAGTATAAAGCAAATTTTTCTTAAAATCTTACAATTTAAATAAAAATAACTGCCATATATTCGATGATACGCGAAAAACAGTCAAATTCAATTTTATGGTGGCTATTCATCACTTAAGTTGTGAAAACTGAGCATATGAAATAGGCTTTTACGCTTGATTGCTTAAAACATCCTCAGCATTGATTTTTTGGTTGTTTAAAGAATATCAATGAAATTATCAATTGATGAAAAACTGATGTAAATTATTGTGTAATGATAAACTGAAAATTTATTAAACTTTATATATACATTGAAAATGCCCCCAATCATTTTAGGATAGATCGCCATCCTTTCAAAGTGTTGTTCGGTAAGATGTAAACAAAGACCGATTATAAACATGAGACATCGATCTTCTTTTTTGTTTAGTCCTAAAATATCATTAAAATGCATAATGGGTAAGTAATTTCAACTTTCGATTTGGTTTGAGTAAAAAACGTGCACTGACAATCGAATCGCTACAATAAATTTGTCGCTAGCAGCAGCTGGTTGGTTGAAAATATAGCCAACATTTTCAATTTTTTTGCGTTTTTTTTTTATTGAAAAAAGTTTAATAAACACTTGTTTTCATGTGTAGCAATTTGCTACTAGCAAAACTTGAAAAAACAAATTTTTTTTCAAGTTTATTAACAAAATTAATTTGTTTTCACTGTTAACATTGGGTTGTTTTTTAATGTCGTTTTGATCTAATGTTTTATAGCATCACATGCCTCCACTGTTTTGGCGTTTTACATCCAGTGAGTTCAAACGTTGCTTCGAGAAGCGTTTCTTAAAAATCGAAATTTCATAGTTTTAACAGTAAAAAAACTTCTGTCAAAATATAGAAATATAGAAATATAGAAATACGAAATACGAAATACGTATAACAAAGCAAAACTACTGAGCTACTCCGTTTAGAAGCGTGCGCGTCCGTCGTGTCAAAAACGGACATTTTGCGGCACTTAGTTAGGTACCGGATACGTCCGTTCAGGTATCTAAAACTTCTTAATACTCCAGGACAACAATCGAAAGAATACGAAGAATGAGCAGTGTTCGGCATCGCTAACTGAAAAGTTAGCGGCACTAACTAGATCGCTATCTCGGTCAAAGTTAGCGATCGCTAATTAAAGCCGCTAAATGTTGCGTAAAAGTTATCGATCTATAATAAAGCGCTAATCGCTAATCGATAGTAGAAAATTTTGAAAAAGATAAGCAAAACACAAATTTTCCAGCCATCTTTAATTATAATATTGACTAGAAAAGTTGTTAAATGATATCAATAGGGGCCGTTATCGAACTTATTTTGTAATATTTTTGTACATATCAGTTGCGTCGGTCCACTTTTAGTTTTAGTCAGCGTGTTTGGTGGAAAGTAAAATGAAAAAAAAATTGAATCAAATTTTTCAAAATATTTACCCGCTTATTAATTTTTTACATCAGTTAATGCAAAGATTCACTCTAGGTAGATGTTTAGTTTTGTCCGAAATAGTTTTTCATCTTTTTTGACATTAATACACTTATTTTGTACTGGAAATTTCAAATTTATTTCATTTATTTTATATTCAAAGAAGGCCTATGTTTTAGACATATATTCAAGTGAAGACAATTCAAAAAGACGCTCATTCCTATGATTTCAGTCAAAATCGAGGTCGAATAGCTTCTGAAATCAATCTTTAACGAAAATTTAAATACCTGATCGGATTCAAAATTTTAAATCTGAATGATGCCGAATTTATGATCTATAAGTCTATGGCCAAATTAACACTTCAAAGAGTTAGCGTTCTTCAATTAGCGGAACTAAAAATTAGCGGAACTTTCTTATCCGCTAGCTGAAGGAAAATATAACGAGAAAATTGATTCGCTAACCAAAAGCGGACTAATTAGCGATTAGCGGATTAGCGTTTTAGTGCCGGACACTGAGAATGAGTGATAAGAAGCTCAAAAGGGTGCTCAAGAGGAAGACTAAAGGAAGAATGATTATATCGCTACTTGCGCTTGGTCGGAAGTGCGAGGAAACCGGCCAAACAGTGAACAACAGAGAACATCCATATAAATCTTCAATCACAAAAAAGCCAGAATTCTGATTATGATTTAGGATATCGATAAAAAATAAATGGTGTTTCTAACAAAGCACGTATTTTTTTCCGAAACGCTCGGTAACTTGGCAGTGTTCAAACTTGGCTGTGTTCACATCATTCTGTATATCCAATATGGATGACGCAATCATTGCTGCTACATTTGAATCTGTTATCACGTAACTCTGCTTCAAAAGTTGGAATATTTGGGATTATCTGTTCTGTGAGAATATGTGCATGGATCAGAAGCTACTAAACTAATCGTCGTCTAGCCGTAAAATTCCTGAATCTGTAGATTTCATTCCAACTTTAGGGATACCACAAGGTAGTAACTTAGGCTCGCTTTTGTTTACACTGTTCTGAATCGACATAAACTTGCTGCTTTTTGGATGTGGAAAACTCCTGTACGCGGATGATTTGAAAATTATTCTGATCATAAAAAGTTTAGCCGATTGTCATATATTGCAGCAATTCCTTGATACGGTAGTGAATTGGTGTGCTGGAAACCTATTAGTTTTTGAGCATTTCTAAGTGCTGTATCATAACATTTGGGCGGAAGAAAAATCCTTTCTTGTACGACTATAATATAAAAGGCGAAGTTTCACAACGTGTAAATCAAATATAGAACCTTGGCTTTGTTTTGGATAGTCACCTGACCTTTAAGCGTCATTACTGTGTCACAAAAAGGCCAACCGAATGCTGGGTTTTATCATACGTTTGAGGGTTCGAGTGAAGAATTTAAAGATCCTGTCTGCCTACGAGCCCTCTATCTGGTGCGTTCAACTCTAGAATTTGCAAACCTGGTGTGGTGACCGTGTGCAGCAGTATGGGTAGCGCGTTTCGAAGCGATTCAACGTAAATTCGTGCGTCATGCTCTTCGTGAGCTGTCTTGCGAGTTTTGCTCTGCTTGGACTACAAACACTGTCAAATCGTCATTCCATCGCACAGGGGTCCAGAGGGCCTAAGTGAATTTTTTTGCTAGTGCTTCTGTTTTTCATTTCAGCTGATAAGTGTCTCCAAAACGTTTGCTAATCAGACTGTTTCTCATAATGTGAAAGTATAAAAAAAACTAGTCAAAGCCAACTACGATAAAAATACTAACATTCATGTTTGATGAGATAGAGACAAAATTTGTTCAACAAAATTGTAGATATTATCAAAATAAGAAACTTTGCTGAAGTTCTCCATATTCTCATTGAAAACTAAGAATTTAACCAATTTACGCCAACTGTACTCGAAAACAGGCTCGTGGAGACAAGTAGTTTCAGTCTAAGTTTAAAGTACTTGAATCAAGCTTAAAGATGTAGCATTTCATTTCTGGATCCATTGGCTCCATTTTACCATAGAAGGTCATAAAATTAAGGAAAAAATTGAACTTTAAATTACGATAACTTCGCTACAAAAGATCGTAGAGACTTTAAATGAAGTGCAAAATGTGAGTATTGAGTGTCTCAACAAAGGTTGTGAAAATTATATTCATGTTAATTCCAAACTAACAGTAGTCAAGTATGTAAAACAAATTTGAAGTATTGTTTAAACTAAAAGTTGTATAATTCTGCACTGAATAGAGATCAAGCATACGTTATTTCAGCAAAGTTTCATATTTTGATAATATCTACAACTTTGTTGAGCAAATTTTGTCTTCATCTCATCAAACATAAAAGTAAATGTTTTTATTTTTACCGTAATAGGCTATGATTAATTTTCAATATTTTCACATTATGAGACTACTTCTCATGCAATACCTCGCGAGGCACCAACAGTGGTGTCAAATGAATTTATTGTTTTTTAATGCCAAAAGACAGACTCCTGTTAAACAGCTTATAACCTTTTGCCTAATAAGATACGAAGTTACGGTCTGCGACAAACTTGTTCAGCGGGTAATTTCCTTTAGAAAATTTATAAATTGGCACAAAAACCATTAGCAGGCTCGGCTCCGCTGGAGAAAAAAAACGATATTGATTTTTTAGAACAAAATATTCAATTTTCCCATAAAAACATAAAAGTTAAAAATTACCCATGTAAACGTTACTTCAAAATTATGCAAAAAAAACATGGATGAGTTTTAATACAAAACGAAGCTTTTAAGACCACAGAGTTTGACAAATTTAAAAATGACGCCAAATCGATTCAGTAATGGCTATTCAAGTGGACGAACCGGCCAGAAAGATGTTTGGGCTAAATATTTCGTTGGTATGTTTTGCCTGGATGTTCCGGAAAGTTACAGAAGAAAACAGTTTATTACGAAGTTCTAAGTATGACAAGCGATCTGTGTGTGACTGTAACAAAGTTAATAAGTCTTACATGGTGAATGGCACAATGTGTAATATATGAAAAAGAATGTTCCCATAAGCACTTTCTTCCCTGCTTAAGATTCCTCTAACTTTACACTCCGTTTTGATTGAAGTTGGCATCGTGGGTTTCGCGGATCCGAGCATGGAATGGTATAAACCCAAGAAGTTAAACCAGCCAAACTCGACTGAACTACTATTAAAAAGGTTTCTGGGCGTTTTTGAAAGGAATTCTGAACTTTTTGAAGGGAAAGTTCCAAAAATATAGAGAGGATTTTCAAAAATGGCCAGGATTTAAAAAAGGATAGATCACAATGTATTATTAACACGTTCGTCGCCATGGGACCCATATTCGTGTGACGAGTGTATTTCCTGAGGGCCCCGTCACATCAAAAAGCGTGTGACGCTGTCTTACTCAAGTTATCCGCTCAGTTTAGCCACACTTTGCAAATTAAGAAGTTCTCCACCTTTGCCCCGAGAATTTCTTTGGGCCCGGCTAGTAAAACTACCAAAATGAGCGTGGCGACGAACGTGTTAAGATGGCGCAAATGATGGCAACAATTTTCAGTCGAAGAATTTCTTGTTTGGAAGCTATCTTAAAAATAGATAATGAAATAGAATTGAATGAATTTGAGACCTTCTCGGAATTCAAATTTAGGATTCATATTTCCATTTCAGATATAGACTGAGAATTTAGTTTCCATTATTAGATTAAGAAATCCGAATTTTGTTTCAAATTAAAATTGAAACAGTTAGGGTTGAACCTTCTGCTAAGCAGACTTGAGCTGTCACTTAGGAATAACTAATTTCAAATTTCAAAGGTCGAACACGGGCGACCAAACCTTAATTTTGATCATAATTCAATTAAATTGAAATTCAATCAAGATCATCATTCCAAGCAACTCTCCGCTGGAACCTAAACAATCGGATACACACTTCATTCGCAGAGGTCAGCCCAAAATGGTGATTGACCACCAAGGTCTCGGACCTCCAAACGTGCCACTCACAGGCAGCTCCAAAACAACACCAACATCAGCAAAACCAAACTCTCAAGAGATCAACGTTCAAAGTTTGATCTAGTTCAAGATCAAAGATGAAGGCACCGGAGCACCGGAGATCAGATAGCAACCTAGCAACACTGTAACTGACTGCTCCAAATCGTATCTCATCTTTGGGATCAGGCATCAGACATAAATCAGCAGCGAATGGAACTGGCCATTTTTTGCTCGGAGTTTTCGTTTTGATTGGGATCGACTTTCAAATATGGTGTGTGTTCGGATTCTGAACGTTGTCTGCTTCAAGGAGCTAATGGCACGTGGATCAATGGTGAGAACTTACATACCATAAATGGCGGATCGCCTCCAGTGTAACAGTAAATCAGCGAACTTTTATATTTTAGGAGTATCTCAGAAAGATTCGAATGTTGACACAACACTACAACTTGTATGGGAGACTCATTTAAACCTGTTTAAGAGTTCTTGCAGCCCAACAGAATCCAAACAAAATCTGGCCATTCAGCTTGATAAATTAACTTCCTAGAGATGCTTTAGTATAGAGGCTAAAAATGCAACCTTGGATGGTATTTTGAGCAAATACGAATGCTCACGAAGCTTGAAAGTATCAAATTTAGGACCCTGGTGTTACGGAAAAGATAATTGTCCGTTTAACATAAAATTGTCAAAATTCACTGACATTAGTGAACGTATACGTAAATCATAGTTTCACATGAACACATGCTACAGCGAGAAGATGGAATCAGTTTCGTTTTCTTACATCTTCGTTATCAGATTTGATTTCCGTGGCTGCTCGCGGCGGCTTGTCTTAGCAATTATGATGGGAAGTTTGAGTTTCGGCATAAGGTTTCTTCCGGTTGCCCGAGGCGCTCGGTAATGAATATGTCATTGGTGGATGTGACGTTTATTGCCACGCATGGTAGTTCCAAACCAAACTGCTCGGATTTTGGATACTTTAACTGAAATGTTGTCGAGCATTTCACTTTTGAAAAACTGTTACCATCGTTGAGTGGCCACGGTCGTCTTCTAAAGCGGCGCGGTCTGTAGCCAATCCTGAAAAAGGCCATCAAATAAAGAGGGGAAAAAACTCCACCAAGCGGCTAAAATCCAATATTTACGCCTTTCAAGAGTGCCTTTACTTTGGTAGAGGAAGAAATCTCCCAACCACTTGGCATCATCGGAACATTCGGAGACGAACATTCGGCGATGTGATTATGTTTTAGTCGCAAAGACTTATCTGGCAGCATCTGGCAGCATGAAGCCAAATCACTCGCATGCAGCAGCAGCAAACAGACAATTCGCACAAGTCGGAGGAATTGTCGGCGCTTTACGGAATGTCCATAATGTGGGCTACGCATATAAAAAGCGACGCGGCAACGCGGTGTGTGCGATCAGGTTGTGTGAAATTAGAAATTAGTTAGACCCGCGACACGGTAGGTTAGTGTCGATGACCTAGAGATTTTTGACGCCTATCCGCACGGCGCGCACGATACCGGCACTCTGACCCGTTGGTAGACCGTTTTTTGTTGTTGTTTACTTCTTTTCCTCTTCTAAGCGTCTTGGGTCCGGAAATTATAGCGCGAGAACATGCCGATACAAGGTTCTTCACAGCTAGTCGAACGTGCTTGCTGAACTTTTGGGAAACCCGCTAATGGTAAAGGTATAGCTTGGCCGAAGTGCTACACCGCAACAAACGCTAAGTATGAATTAATTAGTGCCGGATATAACCCCACCGAGTTCGACATGCAACAAAGCGAACCATTCGTGTGCAAAGTCTCAAAGAGACTCCGGCCGAACCAGTTTTATACCTCATTATGGATCGCCGACCATTGTCAACCGTCGTTGTCGTCAGAAGGAAGGTATGCGGTAGCCCGCACATTTGATAAGTAAAGCTTATGGTTTCCTCTGCAGAACCTGAGCTGCCTAAACTTGCTGGAGGCCACCATGAACGGCAAAGATCACCTGCCTGCCAGCTAGGCCAGGGTGCACGATTATTGCGACATGTCAGTCAAAGAGAGCAGGATCGAACTGGCACCACGACAACAACACCACCGACTGATCTCAGTGGACGGGAAGATATGAGTCGAACTACTTCTTATCCAATGTTTTTTGTTTTGCACATGGGAGGACAATGGGTGTTTTAAGCATGAAAACCAATATATTTGTTCCTATTACTGGCTTGAATATGTTCCGATGATCTTTTCGCCCTTTTTATCAATATATGTAACAATTATCTTTTTTCTGTACTTTACGTTTCTTTATAAGTTCAATGTAATGCTTATAATTTCAAGATCTTTTTAACATGAAAATATATTTTTCATTTTGATTATAACTCAATACATATTTGTTCACTGAATAAGCAATTTTTAGAGTAGGACATAAACAAATCCTGTTCTTGGATTCTTTGATACATCATGGAGCAAAAAGGACAGTATTGTCAACCATTTTCAATCAACTTATATTCAATCATATTTCTGATTAATTCTTGACCAACTATGAATCTTGAATTTTTAATTGTATAATTTTGTGCATTCAACGATACATATAATAGATTCAACTATATGTGTATGATTGATTTTACGCATTCAATTATAAATATAATGGATTCAACTTTAGTCCTATGGTTGATTTTATGCATTAAACAATAAGTATAGTAGATTCAACTATACTGGTTTGATTGCTTCAACTAGAAATATGATAGATTCTATTATATTTTTATGATTGATTTGTTGATTTCAACTATAGATATTTTAGATTCAACTAATGTTTATTTCAGAAGTCATCATATTTATTGTTGATTATTTTTTTCCTTTAAATAATTCCTACTCTTTTTTTTGTATTTATTTTTTATTAATAATTTTTTTCAACAACACTACACTAAACAAGAGCAAATCAAAATAAATTTTTGACTCGTACTACCAGAAAACGACCATAGCTGCCTTCGAGTGGAACGCTTTACATTTATAGCACTGACCATACTGACTGGACACTCGATTTCGTTTGTTGGATAATTTTTCCAACAGTACGCCATATCGATTAGAAAGTGCCGCTCAACTTTCAAACAAAAACAGGTAATTTCTGCGATAAAATCGGGCTAAACAGGTACATTTTTCCTACAGGGCATTTGTATCGGAAAATGGTAGGTTTGCCACCTATCGTCGGTATTGCGAACCTGCAAAATTAGAAAAAATTAACCAGAAAATGGTCGAATTTTTGTTCTAAGTGTCCTGTCAGTGTGATCATCAGAAACCTGCCGGGTGTGGCATGAATAAACCTTTAAGAAAAAAACTAGCTAGAAGTTTGAAAATTTACAAAACTTAGAGAAAGTTCACTAGTGTTGGGAAAAAGAGGTAGAAATTTTGACACTTACGGCACATTTTGAAAATTTTGCCATGCCATATAAAAACATTTTCAAGATATGTGACCTTCTAGTTTTTTTACAACACGTGTTGTATTTTCACATGCTGTGATGCAAAAATAGCAGTATTTCTATCACATACGGCCGAAATAGAAACAGTGTTGTAAAAAAAATACAACGCCCCAAGATCTTGAAAACATTTTTGCATGGTAAAATTTTCAAAATGTCAAAATTTCTACCTCTTTTTCCCAACACCAGTGAGCTTGCTCTTATAGATGTGAAAACATTACTTGTAGCACTTTTTTCGCCTATATTGATCAGCGGGCAACTAACACTTCCTGCTGCTATGACGTAGACATTCTCTTCGCTTTTTTTTTATTTCGATTATAGTTGTTTTAACATCTTTTTGTCAATCGCGGCTTATATCAACGTTGCAGTTGGCGGACAGGCATTGAAAAACTTATCCGGTATAACTTGTGATATATCTCAGTTAGCAAGTCAGTTGCTTCCTTTGCCGATGTCCGCGAGTTCGAGCCCAAGAGTAAACATCGATCACAGTTGTATTCCCTTCATACCATTATAGTTAAATCTTTCATATTTAATGAAGGTTACATAAGGCCAATCAGCAGTACAATTGAATCTATTATATTTATGGTTGAATCGTTAAAATTATAAAAGTCCCCTTGTTAAATAATCAAGAAAACGTTTCTCATACGCCAATCCCTTCTATGCAAAATTTGCTCGATCATTTCACGAGTTATTATAAACAAGTATGGGTGCACCCTATTTTCTTTCCAAGCTCCCCATTGAAATTTCTAAGGAGGAGTCTAAATTCTTATTTTCATATACTTTCCTATGACAAATTTTATCCATTTGCTTAAAATGCTATCGAGTTAGGCAAAAAAATGCATGAGAGCCCCCCTCTTCCCTATTCATCTCTCCACTGGAAGTCCGTCCCAAAAACCCTCCCCTAATAAATTAGGTTTCTTTTGTATGACTAATTTTAAATATATGTAACAAGGATGTACGAGGCTCTAGTCTGGGAAGGGTCTTAAATAATTATAGAAACACTAGCTGACCCGGTAAACTTCGTTTTACCTTCTAAAGTATTAATCGTAATAAATGTTTAATTTCATCTACACGTCCTTAACTGCATTGTGCTCGCCAATAGATTCTTATGGAAATCGTAACAAATAAAGTTTAATTTGTATTGGGACCCCCTATCATCAAAAGTGAGATCCTTGAAACTATTATACAAACCATCTCTGACCCAAAAAACCCTCGGATACCAAATTTCACTTCATTTAGACCGACCATTCATACGTGATGTTATCACAAAGAAAACGCCTCCATTTTTATATATAAGAAGATGTGAAGAAGAGATAACTTTGTATGGGGACCCCCCTTTCATAAAAAGTGAGATTCTTGAAAGTATTATACAAACCATCTCTGACCCAAAAAACCCTCGGATACCAAATTTCATTTCATTCCGACCGACCATTCATACGTGATGTTATTACAAAGAAAACGCCTCCATTTTTATATATAAGATGTGAAGAGATAATTTTGTATGGGGACCCCCCTTTCATAAAAAGTGAGATTCTTGAAAGTATTATACAAACCATCTCTGACCCAAAAAACCCTCGGATACCAAATTTCACTTCATTCCGACCGACCATTCATACGTGATGTTATCACAAAGAAAACGCCTCCATTTTTATATATAAGAAGATGTGAAGAAGAGATAACTTTGTATGGGGACCCCCCTTTCATAAAAAGTGAGATTCTTGAAAGTATTATACAAACCATCTCTGACCCAAAAAACCCTCGGATACCAAATTTCACTTCATTCCGACCGACCATTCATACGTGATGTTATTACAAAGAAAACGCCTCCATTTTTATATATAAGATGTGAAGAGATAATTTTGTATGGGGACCCCCCTTTCATAAAAAGTGAGATTCTTGAAAGTATTATACAAACCATCTCTGACCCAAAAAACCCTCGGATACCAAATTTCACTTCATTCCGACCGACCATTCATACGTGATGTTATCACAAAGAAAACGCCTCCATTTTTATATATAAGAGATGTGAAGAGATAATTTTGTATGGGGACCCCCCTTTCATAAAAAGTGAGATTCTTGAAAATATTATACAAACCATCTCTGACCCAAAAAACCCTCGGATACCAAATTTCACTTCATTCCGACCGACCATTCATACGTGATGTTATCACAAAGAAAACGCCTCCATTTTTATATATAAGAGATGTGAAGAGATAATTTTGTATGGGGACCCCCCTTTCATAAAAAGTGAGATTCTTGAAAGTATTATACAAACCATCTCTGACCCAAAAAACCCTCGGATACCAAATTTCACTTCATTCCGACCGACCATTCATACGTGATGTTATCACAAAGAGAACGCCTCCATTTTTATATATAAGAAGATGTGAAGAAGAGATAACTTTGTATGGGGACCCCCCTTTCATAAAAAGTGAGATTCTTGAAAGTATTATACAAACCATCTCTGACCCAAAAAACCCTCGGATACCAAATTTCACTTCATTCCGACCGACCATTCATACGTGATGTTATCACAAAGAAAACGCCTCCATTTTTATATATAAGATAAGAAGATGTGAAGAAGAGATAACTTTGTATGGGGACCCCCCTTTCATAAAAAGTGAGATTCTTGAAAGTATTATACAAACCATCTCTGACCCAAAAAACCCTCGGATACCAAATTTCACTTCATTCCGACCGACCATTCATACGTGATGTTATCACAAAGAAAACGCCTCCATTTTTATATATAAGATGTGAAGAGATAATTTTGTATGGGGACCCCCCTTTCATAAAAAGTGAGATTCTTGAAAGTATTATACAAACCATCTCTGACCCAAAAAACCCTCGGATACCAAATTTCACTTCATTCCGACCGACCATTCATACGTGATGTTATCACAAAGAAAACGCCTCCATTTTTATATATAAGAGATGTGAAGAGATAATTTTGTATGGGGACCCCCCTTTCATAAAAAGTGAGATTCTTGAAAATATTATACAAACCATCTCTGACCCAAAAAACCCTCGGATACCAAATTTCACTTCATTCCGACCGACCATTCATACGTGATGTTATCACAAAGAGAACGCCTCCATTTTTATATATAAGATGTGAAGAAGAGATAACTTTGTATGGGGACCCCCCTTTCATAAAAAGTGAGATTCTTGAAAGTATTATACAAACCATCTCTGACCCAAAAAACCCTCGGATACCAAATTTCATTTCATTCCGACCGACCATTCATACGTGATGTTATTACAAAGAAAACGCCTCCATTTTTATATATAAGATGTGAAGAGATAATTTTGTATGGGGACCCCCCTTTCATAAAAAGTGAGATTCTTGAAAGTATTATACAAACCATCTCTGACCCAAAAAACCCTCGGATACCAAATTTCACTTCATTCCGACCGACCATTCATACGTGATGTTATCACAAAGAAAACGCCTCCATTTTTATATATAAGATTACTCGTATCAAAATATAATCCCATACCCAATTCGTCTTTCGACTTATCAACTCTCGCCATCTTTAAATAAAACTGTGGTGGCTCCTTTTCTCTTGCTATTTGTTTACTGGGATCAGGGAGGGGTCTCAAACGAATCCAAATATTCTGCCATGCCAAATTTAGTTCCATTTGCTCGATTATTTCACCAGTCAAGCCAAAAATTGTATGGGATCCCCCTCCCCTTTTTTGTTCCTCTAATGAAAGGTGGGAAGAGCTTCAAACCAACTTGGGAAAATTTCGTTCACCCAAATACCCTCGCATGCCAAATTGGATTCCCCTCGCTTGATCAGTTATCGAGTTTTGCAAAAAATTATAGGGGCCTCTTCCCTCTTCCTATCCTCTCAATGCAAATATGGAGGTGTTTCATAGCACCTATTTCCATATTCAAATATCCTTCCAAAGCATTTTGGTTCCATTTGAACGAATTAAATTATTAAATTTTGAAATAAAAATTGTATGGAAGCCCCCCTTTCTGTTTCAATCTCATTGAAAAATTTCGCGTATCCAAATACCCTCACATACCAAATCTGGTTCCATTTGCTTGACTTATTCTTGAGTTATGTTGAAAATTGTAACAGACCTTTCCCCCCTTCATTCTAAGTGAGCAATCGCTAATTAGGGGAGATTAGGGCATAACGAGCACCCAGGGCATAATGAGCACTCCTTTTTTCTACATAAGTGCGTATTTTCTTAAACAAATTTTTATAAAGACTTGTTCCGTACTACCTATAGTATTAATTTTCGAGCAAAAAAGAAATATCCTTTTCATCTTTACAGAAATTTTAAATAATAACCAGCTAGGTTCGCAAGTGACGAAAATATTATAATTTTTTAGCACCACCAAATAAGCTTTTATGACCTTCAAATCATCTTGATCTGAAATGTACGCACTGTAACATGATCTACACATCGTTTCTCAATTTTCAACATCATAAAATTTTCGATTTTTCACTTTAATCAATTTTAAAACGCTTTTTTACTTTAATTTGTTCACTAGAGGCGAACAGAGCACTATCAATGAAGGCATAATGAGCATTTTCTGCCGGGGAATCTAGCAGCGAATTTAACTCGATGAAGTCAACTGAATAATAGAGCTACAGCTTGGCTTGTTTTGTCTGTAGATTTGGCCTATTGGTAAGGTGTCGGAGAGTTAATCAGTAGACTCGAGTTCGATTCCTGTTCGAGGGGATTTTTTTTGCACATACCATTCATGATTGATTTTTTTTATTGTTACATTATACGGCTAATAGCATCAAAGCATCATCCGTCAAACAAAACACCAGAAACATAATGTATGAGCATGTGTTAATTCTTTGAATTCTACAAACAGACCTAGATTATTTTGTTATTGCTTTGTTTGATGAATCTACGCCTCACCGTTAAGTGCAATCATGATCATGAATGATAAATGAAAAAAAATCATCTCTACCAGGAATCGAACTCGAGCCTACTGATTACCTCTCCGACATCTTATCAATAGGCCAAATCGTCAGACGATACAACTCAAGCTGTAGCTCTATTACTCAGTTGACTTCATCGAGTCGAATTTGCTGCTAGAATCCCCCGCAGAAAACGCTCATTATGCCTTCATTAATGGTGCTCATACTGCCTCGGGGGGTTTCTCATTATGCCTCTACAGTGACTGATTTTCAGCTTTCGGCAAAAGTTTTTAATATGCATTTTTGCACGTTTCTATCTACTTTTTCAAGTTCCATCCAATTAGGCAATAGACTATTTGAGTATCTGAACACGAAACAATGATGTAATTCACATATTACAGCTATTCTCTATGGTTAAATAAGCGTTTTCCTTAAGGTGGTCATTATGCCCTTATCTCCCCTATAAGAAGCTGAAAAAGCCATAACGGTTCAAAAGTAAGTTGTTCCTGTCAAACCAAAAGCTCGTAAATTATATGATCTTTTGCGATTTGTAGAATCGGTATGCGTTATTATCGACGTCGAAACCCTTTCAAATTTTGATTCTGTCATTGATTCTGCCATCATGTCCATTCTAAGCTAGTTAGTTTTAAGAATGGATTGTGTCATATAAACTCTGATGTCAAGATAAAGAACAGTAAACTCGGAAAATAATTACTAAATCTGTATAAGAGTATGAGAAGATTTTATTTTCAATTACTTAAACATGCTCTGAAACCCGAATTACAGTATTGGAATTAAGTCAACAGCGCTTCAGTGATTGTTGGAAATGTGTAACACGGTGTTCAACAAATTGTATAATTTACTAACTGTGCAAAAGTAAGTCATCCAAAGATGAATTAGAATTGCTTTCATACCTACACTAAATAATTTACTAAGCTATAAATTCTTCAAACCGCCACCGCAGTGTCTGCCGGTGATTGACATTGATTGCACTGTTTATCACACTATCTATCAAAACGATTTCTGCAAAATAATAATTATTCCTGCAACCGCAATTTACATTGAATCCCTCATTTTTATCACACAATGAGAAAAGTCGAGTGAAAACCCACGAGAAAGCGAGTGCGACCTCTCGAATGGCAGCCCCGTCGTAGTAGAGGTGCAAACTTCCGATTTACGATCACCGCGCGCCGCATAGAAATGTGAAACCGCGCTCCACTTTTTCCTTGTACTTTTCGTATAACTCATCTTTGGAGCATTATCTTGGTCGTTTATGGGCGAACTATTTCCCTGTAGCTGAAAAACTGATGGGGTGAAGCCACCCACTCTCAAATTTTCTAATCCCAAGTTCGACTAGAGAGATGGTGAAATTTTCGTACCGTCGTATTGTAGTTATTGAAGATTAGCCTGTACTGACTGTTGGGATTTTCTGCTTTATGCTGTTGTGACTTGAATTTTGCGTCTTAAGTGAAAACGTTTTATAAAATTTGGCACATTTTAATTCTGATAAAAGTTTATATAAAAAATCATAAAGTTGAATTTAATTTGAACATTCCTCAACCAAAAATTATATTATAAACAGAAACAATCAATAGGAAGCTATCAATTGGCCCCGTAAAAACTATTATTCTAATGCAAATTCTGCAGCCAGTTCAATCTTTCTTGTTCTACGGAAATGATCTTTAATTACTGCTGCCATAGTGGTTTAGCAAGAACCTACCTACCTTCTTTTTTTTCTCACTTCATCTCGCCACTATTTGCAGAATAAGTTTTCGCTTGCTCTTTTTTCAGCCGCATTCAAAAAGTCCGGCAACAGCTCTGCGATAAATGAGAATCGATTCATTTGCCAGCTAGCCAAGTTAGTCGAACAGGGTGCCAGATGGAATTAGAATAAACCAATTGAAAGCAATTGGTTCGATTCAGGATAAAATAAAAAGCAATAAAAAAACTAGTACTGCCCGATCGAAGCTTATGCTTTGTTCCAACATTTGAGGGGAGGCGAGAGGGGTTTGATTAATCCGGCAATTTATTTCATCCGATTAGTCATTCCAGTCCGAGTGCTTTCCATATGGTGCAAGTTTAATTTTCAAATTGAACCTTTCAGCAGTCGCTTTGGCGTGATTAGTTTATTGGTACTTTGCACCGAAATTGTTTGTTTACATCGAAAATCCTGATATTAACGATTTAAAATTAAAACACTCTGTACTATTAATTTAAGGTTTCAAGTAATATGATCTTTTATTTCCAATTAGAATCATCACAACCAAAACGATTTTTTTCTACCACTTTTGAATTATCTTAACGACTTTATGCAGAAAGTATCTAATTTAATTTCTGCACAATGTGATGCAGAACATTTTGTTTTCAAATGCTGAAGAGATTAGCTTGATAGACTGAAAAAAAAGTTATCAAGTAAATTGTTATGGACTGCTGGTGTCTTCACTTATCCCGCCTTATGGGGTAAGTGGAACGGTAGATTTTCCTTTTGATTTCTCAATAAAGTTTCAACAAATTTGTGTTTTCTTGGTTGAATACGTTACTTTATTGCTCGAACCATCCAAAATTTGGAAAAAAGTTCATGGTACTATTAGTAAGGCAAATTTCAATGATTATTGTGCGTAATTTGTGTTGCAATACACGAGATCAGATTTTATCGAAAATATATATGTACTTATTCCACAACAAACAAGTACTTTCCCCAACTTTACATGATCCGAATGCTAAATAAAGCTCAATTGTTTTGGATGAAGGAGAAAAAAATATGTAAACATCAAATATAAATAAAGCCGTCCCTACTTACCCCAGGTTGGGTTTAGAGACAAAATGTTAGATTTTTGTTAATACACTAAGGTCTTTTTTTACGCGGTTTGATTTTGCTCAGTTTTTCTAACACGGCTTCTTTTTACGCGGTTTTTTGCCATGGATATGATTCTTCTACACGGTTCTCGCGAATCAACACGTTTTTTGAGCGAAAATTTCCAAGTCCTATACGTTAACGACGGAAATCATACCGCGTAAAAAAAACCTTAGTGTAAACTCTTTTTTTTCGAATGTAAGGATTGTTTCAATGTAGAGTTTTTCGTCAAGAACCAGCTATTTTACGAGAAACTTGCAATTGAAAACGATGCACATCAACTCGACATCGTAGCCGAAAATGCGCTGCAAAGTGTACTGTGCCAAAGATTATATGATCGAAAAAGCACTACTGACATAAAGGCTCGAGCAAAATGATGCATGACCACTAAAGGGTGATTCGGCCAAATTTGGTTTATATCAACTTGACGTTTTTTTCAATTTTGCATTTAAAAAACCTGAACACCCCTCATTTTGCAGGTGTGTGTATGTAGAATGTAGCTCCTATTTTGATTTTGGAATTCACTCTTCAGTTGTCAAAATGCCGTCCAAGGAAGAAGAGCAGCGTATCAAAATTTTGCTCGCGCATCGCGAAAATCCGAGCTGCTCGCACGCAAAGCTGTCAAAATCGCTTAAAATTGCCAAATCAACCGTTACAAATCTAATTAAAGTGTTTGGGGAACGTTTGTCGACAGCCAGGAAGTCTGGATCGGGGGGAAATCGAAAACCGGAAGCCGCTGAGACGACGAAGAGAGTTGCCGGTAGTTTCAAGCTGGGTGTATCGTCTACATCCGTGCATCGAGCCAAAAAACGAGCCGGACTATCGACTTACAAGAAGGTAGTGACTCCAAATCACGATGATAAACACAATACTACGGCCAAAGCGCGATCCCGGAGGCTGTACACGACGATGCTGACGAAGTTTGACTGCGTGGTAATGGACGACGAAACCTATGTCAAAGCCGACTACAAGCAGCTTCCAAGACAAGAGTTTTATACGGCAAAAGGGAGGGGAAAGGTAGCAGATATTTTCAAGCACATGAAACTGTCAAAGTTCGCGAAGATATATCTGGTTTGGCAAGCCATCTGTACCTGTGGCTTTAAAAGCAGCATTTTCATAGCTTCCGGGACTGTAAACCAAGAAATTTACGTGAAAGAGTGTTTGAATAAACGTCTGCTGCTTTTCCTGAAGAAACACGGTTGTTCCGTACTGTTTTGGCCGGATTTGGCATCTTGCCATTACGGTAATAACGGCCATGGAGTGGTACGCCGCCAACAACGTGCAGGTGGTTCCCAAGGACAAGAACCCTCCCAACACGCCAGAGCTCCGCCCAATTGAGAAATACTGGGAACCTAAAGAAGACAGAAACAACTGCTAAGGACGAGCAGCAGTTCAAGGCAATCTGGCTTTTTGCGGCGAAGAAGGTGGACAAGGTGGCTGCACAAAATCTGATGGCAGGGGTTAAGCGTAAGGCCCGGCAATTTAGATTTGGAAAAGCGGAAGCCTAACTGAATATTTTTCCTGAATTTAATACTAATTAAACTTGAAAAAGAAATTTAATTTGATTTTTTAAATAAACGATTTCACCGATTTACACGCGTTTTCCCTTCATTAAATTTTGACCGTATCACCCTTTACTTTCCTGCGAAACAAGAAAACCATTTAATGGGATTTTCATCCTATTCGATAATTCATTCCAGAAGCAAGAAAAAAAAACAAAGTGCCGTAGGGAAGTGAGAATCAAGATGTTATGAAAATATCCTTTTTTTTATATCGTCTTGCCAATTTGCCATATTAACTCATTTCAGACTGAGTTGATGTGGGGTCATTTTCGAATTTTTAAAAACCCTGGGGCCTATAAAAAGGAAAAAGGTTTGCTAAAAGCATTGATTTACTCATGAAAAATTACAAATTTTGGATCAAATTCTACTCTGAAGTTAACCAAAAATTAAAAAATACTACTCTGAACTTTGTTCCAAAACGTTGGTCGTGTAATATTTGTGTTTAGATTTAGATTTAGAAATCACAAAAGTTTGCCAATTTTTTAGTTCGAAAATCAATCTAGAGAAGAATCTAAATATGTGTTTTTCAAATCAATAATTGGATTTGATTAAAACAAATTTTTTAAGTTGATTCAAACATTTAGATTTAAATTGATTTAAAATTGAGAGATCATATTAATCATTTAAATCAATAATATATCTGTAGCAGGTTGTCAAAAAAATCTAGTTTATCTATTCTAAAAACATGCTATATTTCTGCTTAATAGAATGCAAAATAAAACTGCAGATCGTTTATTTAAACTCGAGAGATCAACTTGACTGAATATTCATCCTCACAATAAAGTTTCAGTTGAAAAATCAAATTCTCCTTTATGAATGTACCAGTGAACCAGAAAAAAAAAATATTCAGAATCCAAATTTCAAATTATTTTGCAGAGTAAAAATTTAAAAAATCAAGTGGCTTCAGCATTGAATATTCAAAATTTGAATTACAAAATCTCAGTTTAAATAACGAAATCGAATTAAAAATTTGTTCTGTTCACAGTTCAAAATCTAAAAAACTAATATCTTCGAATGAATGATTTAAATTACAAATTAACGTTAAAGAATTTGAATAGTCGACAAAATTATAAGCACAATGTGTGGTAAACGCGACGCCTAACTTCTCACAACACCCGACCATCTTCTCTAAGATTGGAATACAGAATGACCATTCCGAGACGGACATCAACGATCAGTCTTCACGCATACATCATAATACCAGTCATCAAACAATCATTAAAGAATCCTCATGCACGGAGAGAAATTTCTTTTAAATTTACTCGTTTTTGTTTTGGCGAGCTTTTGAAACTTTGGAAGTCATAGTAGATTACACCAAACTAAATCTTAACATTTACGAATTTACTCTTTTAATACTCTTCAATTATTCGTCTTTATGTTTCCATGCCTTACCCACTACACAATGAAGATTGTTTTATTCCTCGAAATCAACATTAGTATATAGAAAATAATTTCAATATTAGAATTTAAACCGAATTCAGTTAAACGATAATATAGAAAAAAATATCATCAATAGAGAGTTTTCAATGAAAATCCAGTGCCAGAGCTAGATTTAGTCTGTTTGATCCAGATAAAAATTCAAAATCCGTCCATTATTTTAAAAACTGAAATCCAAACTCACTTTGGAAAATGAATAGATACGAGCATTTTGTCGCTTTTTTTATTAGAAACGGCTCAAACTTTAGGAAAAATAATGAGGATTGTTGAGGAGTTTTTATAAATTTATAAAAATTTTCCTTCATATTTTTTCGATCGAACGAAAGACTTTTTGAAACATGTATGAAAATCGAGAACGAGAAGAAGTAGAGGAACGAGCGTACTATCGAATGTGAAATTAATTGTCATCCCCAATGTTTTGCCACTTAATATTTTAGAATTTATGAAAATTTGTATGTGTTTCTCTTGCAAGGAAAATTTTATTGAAAAATTAAGTTATACCATCAAGCTTTGGATCATACGAGAAGTTACAAATTCTGAATTAATTTATATTTTGGGGACCCGCCGTCCTTATTCTTGGAAAATTTCCATTTTTTTAAATATCAATAATTTATCACTTAATAACTGTAAAAATAATATTGAAACTATCCATATACAAAGAAAAAAGGTAAAACTTTCTCTTTAAACATTCCGTGTGCTTCTTAATGCTTTGAGTTTAAAAAGAATGGTGTATAAAAATAAATAAATTATTGCATTTGTTTGGTATTTTGAATTGAATATAATGAATCTACACCTGCGGATTGAGTTTAAATTTGCTATGATATTTTTTCGAAACCCATTATTGGTGATCTGTTCTTGGACTTTAAAATTAGTTTCATATTTAAATTTTAAATAACTTACTAAAATTTCCCTACATTTTTTCAAACAATTTTCGAGTATCAATTATATGCATCAATATTTCAATTCATAGTATTCATGAAAATGGAAATTTGTTACTTCATAACATATTTTCATAGGTTGGTCACAGCTTTTTGAAAAAAAAAATCTTCATTCTCAACTTCTGTCAACATTTTAATATTTCCTGAAACTACCTACCATGAAAAATGCATTGCAAGTATTATGAATTTTCAAATTTATCTTGTTGTCGTATTCGATTGAAGTCAAAAAGTTCAAATACTTCCAAATTTCTTCATAATTTTTCTTTTATATTTACATCTTCCTTCAAAAAAATCTCTTCCAAGCGCTTTTGAGAATAAAAAGACGTACACACGTCGATACTAAAAACAAGAAATGACAGATTGATTAAAAATTTACATAAAATCCTATGAAAATTACACGAACATTTCCAGAAATGTGTTATACACATTTAAATACCATTAATTTCTAAAAATTTGCACCCAAAACCAGTTATCAATAAACGTTTCCATAAATTTTAGCTTCAACAGCAAACAGGCTTACAAAAATAGCTTTCGTTTGGAAAAGCATTGAGAATAGCTGTTTTTTGTTATCAACGGTACCTATTGAATCAGCTGATTAAAGTCCTGTGAAGAAAAATTATGGACGATATGCCAAAATGAAAACAGCACAGCCAGAATATACTTTCATGCGGTGCCTATTGCACAGACTGCCTAATAAATTATTAAACGGGGGCAACCGGAATCGATTGGTCGATATAAGGGGTACTGCGCCAATTTTTGGCTGTTTCAAAACCCCATTTGCTTTACACTGAAATATCTTTGAAACTATTAGAATAGTTTGAAAAAACGTCATTTCGCTTTTTGAAGTTGAATAATTTTCTTTTGAAATATTGTCATTCAACAACAACCGATGTTTATACCGAGCGTTGTTGTTGTTGTTGTTCCAAATCATGCATTATAAATCACGAGAGCTTATTTCACCGTTTTAATCATTGTTACGTGCTCTAGATAGATCAGTTCATGGAGCTTATCATGTATGTATGTTCCAGGAAAATTCTCACTCTGGCTTGACCTTTTGAAACATTTCCAATTCAAATGACCGGCTGAGATGCAAAAACCACGTGGTTTGTCATTTTTGAATAAAAGCATGAATTAGTTTCCAAAAGTCTATCAAAACTTATAGTTATGTACTGTACAAGTGTCTTTTTTTTAAACATCAAAAAGAGAATCAATAAAGCCATTGTATTGAGTACCGCTTCCTTGATCTCTAAAAAACTCCGGTTTTCGTGCTCTTTCCAGCCTCGACAATCTTGATATTTAAGAGTTCCAAATTCCAATTGGTACACGCGTAAACACGATCCAGTGCAACAATTCGTGCTCTGCTTATTGCATCGTCTCGTTCGGTTACCTTGAATGGAACCTCAACTTCGCCGTGAAAGAGACCGCGTCAAGCTCGTAAATAGAACAAAACCGAAACCGAAAAAAAACAACACAAAATCGATAGTCAGCCAGGTAAGGCGGAGCAAACAAAAACATAAAGGAGCGAAACCTACAAATTCAAACCGGAAATATAAAACTTTAACTCAGGCACACCATCTAGAGCGCACGTGATTTCAATTGTTCGACTTACTTAGGCCATGGCGTATCGTCGTCGTCTCCATCGTTGATCCGCAATCTAGTTCTTGTGCCGGCCTTACTCAGATGATACCTGAATAGTAGTACTCGAGTAACGTTTTTAAGTTGGTTTTTTTTTGCGGCTGGTCACTTACCAACTACCCACCTTCTTCAATCGAACAATCTCAAGACAAATGTGTGCTAAAATTGGATCATAAATTGAACCGAACCTCCTGACTGACTGTATGTGTGGCTGGTGTTTGTGTTTCTTGGCCGGAACGATTCGATGAAGTAACCGATACCTCCTAGGCAATAGATGACTGCATAATTGGTTCGATTTATGTGTGTATCGGCCAATTGTATGGCAAAATTTATTATCGTTCGGTTGGTCGGCGAAAGGAATGCTCTTCTTTTTACCTGTCATCCGGTGAATGGTGATTCTTCATTGGGCGGATATTTGCAATCGACAATTTCCTACCAATTTCTGTTGCAAGATTTCCAAAAATATTTATATAAGCATAGACCATCAGCAGACCGGTGCTGCAAGCTTTGTATGGAAATTTTAAATTAATAAAATTTTTCTTTTTCTAAAACTTTTTTTTGGTTGTTTTTACTGCCAACAAAAACAAAACCACTACAAATTTTGGAGGTGAGTCATTCAGTCCTGGACCCTCAATTGGCGCAATGCGTTTTAATTTCGTGTAGAAATTTGTATGGGAAAACGAAATTTTTCATTAAAAAATCGCCAGAGATCATAAGAGCTATTTTTTCGGTGCTCAAAAATTATATTTTTTTTGTCACTTGAGATCCTTTTATTTTCTTTTTAAAAACTTCTGTAAAATGATAAGGAGAGTTTTTAAACTGACAAATTAACACTATAGGAACTACAAAACTGTTCCTCGTGAAAATTTATTTGAGAAAATACGTATTTTTTTTTTAGAAAAGAGGGGTGCCCAGTTCGCCCCGGTTGTTCGTTATGCTCTTATCTTCCGAGTATTCCTTGATTCTTGGAGAATATTTCATGTGAACAAACCACAAACCTAACTTGTACTTGTGTATTCGATGTTATTTGAACAAAAAAAAAAAACAAATTATCATACTTAGCTTTTTCTCATCCAAGCACAAAATAATGCTAAAAATAGGCTAAATAGATAATTAAAGACATAGGTACATAATTTCAAGCTTATTTGAATTTCCTGGCCTCCTTTTTTCCCTCCATACATATGTATTACAGTTCCCCCACAATAATTAGTCACCTAACGTATCCTTTCAACACAAAATGCTAGTTAATTCTAGTGTTAGTTGACCAAAAATAAAGCTTTGCATGAATTTCAGTCATTAAATGCTTCCTCTTCGAGTTCAAGTGTGTTTTTATTTTCAGTTTTGTTACGAAATTACATAATTTACCGAAACAATCAGCATTTTACAAAACCACAATTATGGGTCAAAATTGTAGACCGTAACAATTATTAGTCAAATTGCTCACAATTATTAGTCACATAGAAGTCCATGGCAACACCCGAATATCAACATGATTTCCATCGCGTTTCAGGAAAACATTCAGGGGCATTCTTTGATAGCATAAACTCAAGGGGCATTTGGGTTAAGCTATAGCAACCAAGAAATGTTTTGCTTTGCTAGCAAAACAGTGACCCATGATTGTGGGAAATTGGGTAGACGTTGTAAAAATTATGGGTCAATTTTATTTTGCCAATAATTTAAAAATTTCGCGTTTTATTCGCTCAGTTTCATTTGGAAAACGTAAACTCGTCCTTTTTGCTTATATAAGACCTATTTATTTTGTTGGAATTTTTCAAATACGCGCATAAGGGGCTTAACGGTTTAAGATGTCAACCTTATAACATTGGAAATTTTTGCGATAGTTCAACAGATAATTATTAACATATGACAAAAACTATTCAAACAGCAATTTTACTGTTATCAAGCGCACCCGTAATATTTTTAATGCATTTTGATGATATTATCGATAAACTAAAAAAAGTAGTATGAAAAAATTTCTTTTAGTTTAGTAGATATCAGCAGTTCAAATGACCGGTGACTAATAATTGTGTCTGACCCATGATTGTGGGGGGACTGTACCATACAAAAATGAAACGCGCAAATTTTACACTGATGCATGGTGACCAAAATGGCATTGGAAAATCATATGGCAGCAAAGAGTAAATTTTTGCAGCAGTCTGACCAGAATGACCAGAAATGTTTACGCTTATACTTCTTTGGCTCTATACTAAGGTCGCCAGATTGCCCGGTTTCATCCGGACTTGCCCGCGTATTTAATACTAAATTTTACAAAAGTCACGGATGCCATTGAAAAAAGCCCGAATTTATCCACTGTATTTGCCAGAACAAAAAAAAAAAAAAAACAAATTGTGTTATACATTTTTTTTATTAATGCGTCCAAAACGAAATTTTATGAACAATTTTTATAAAAATAATCATGAAAAGTTTTTTAAAAGCCTAAAGTACGATTTAGAAACTGCTGATGAAAAAAACATTTTTTGTGTTGAGTAATTCCTGGGTTTTTTTCCCAAATTTTCCCAGATATTGTCCGGATTTTTGGTCGACATTTTGGAATCAAATGACCGAATTTTACCAGGTTTTCAGACAAAATAGCTTGGATTTGTCCGGGAAAAAATTCTGGCAGCCTTACTCTATACTAAGGTTTCCACAGTTTTTTTCAGCACGTATTTGGGCCGGACAAATACGGGCTATTTTAGTTAAAAACCTGGGAATATCCGATCATTTGATTTCAATATTGTCGATAAAAATCCGGGTAATATCCGGGCAAATTTCGTCAAAACCTCATCAAAAATCAAGAATTGCTCTCTTGCTAGTTTTTCAATTTGCCGATATGCCACAAACTTAGATAAAAGCAAAAATCAAGAAGAAATACTTAAAAAAATGCATGAATCAAAACTTAAAAAATTAATTCAAATTTTATTTTATATTTGTGATTTTCAGCTAAATTGTGTGTACATACTAATTCTGATTAGAAACTTTGAAATCTGGAAATTGAATTGACAATTTTTTAAGTTAATGTTCTCTTGAATTTCTCAACAATTTTATGTCGATTGAAAAACTCATTCACAAGCTAAATCTTTTTCTGAATTTCAAATCTGAATTTAAACCTGAATCCAAAAATTAAACTTTGAATCTGTTTCTGAATTTCTATACGATTTTCGATATGTACAAAAAATACTATTTCAGAATCTTAAATCCAGATTAGAATTTCATGAGCCAAATCTTAGAGCCCTCATTCATGGATCTATTATTCAAATTCTGTAGTCCTACTTTTATCCTAATTCATTATTTCAATCATTTATTTTTAATCTGTTTTGTGAATCTGATTGAAAATGAGAATTCCAAATGAAGAATCTGAATCTGGTTTTCAATTTTGAATCGCCACTTAGAAGCTTTTAATGTTGAAATTTTGTGTTAAAAAAAAATTTAAGAACATCGAATTTAAATATAGAACATATTTCTTCTTTTTCCACATTCGGAAAACTATTTTTAAAAATATTGAAAATGCATTTGATCTTCGAAAAACATGATTCAAATTACATATGAACGCAAATGGTTATAGGAATATGGAACCAGAACCTCCAAAATGGGTTAAATTTAAAATTTAATATTCAGACCTGAATTTCTATGATGAGGTTGCCAAGTTTGGCCCGGATATTTAATATTAAATGAAAAGTCCGGTCCGACCCGGTTGCCCAGATTTCATTGGAAAAGCCCGGATTTTGCCCGGGATTGTCCTCATTCTCATTCTTAAATGAAACTTAGAAAAAAACAAATAGTGTTGTAATTTTTTTATGCGTTCAAAATTTTTGCATCAAGTTTAAAAAAATAATCATTCTAGATTTTTGATAGGTAATTTCTGGGTTTTGATCAAAATTGCCCGGTTTTGCCTGAATTTGATCAATAATTTTCAAATCGAATACATGAATTTAAAACATATGTCCAGCCTGGACACATGCTGTAAAATAAATCTGACAATCTTATTCTATGAAAAAGTGAGAAAGTTTTGAAAAACTGTAGCAGAATTTTGTACTTGAAATGGGTTTTTGAGGTTTTTGTATAAGGTTTTAGTCCAGATAGTTACTCTTGCATATCTTTGCTCTACCCTATCATAATTTGAGTATGAATTTAAAATTTTGAGTGTAGAGTAGAATACCTCGCTTGCTTTTTTGGACACTCATGGGGGGGAGGGGGGGTTTAACCACCAACCCCCTCCCCCGTTCCTACGGCCATACCTTAGGTTAACTGACAGCCGGCTATATACTTCCAACCATCTATTACATAATTTTTCTTTGTCGGATGTAAGTCAGAAGTCGGAGGTCCGGAATTCCATAGTTATAATTATTCCGAAAAAATGACCTTAACCCTTCATTTCATGATTTTTTATTTTTCGTTAAAATCATTTCAAACAGTTATAAATGACGTGTACATCAAGGAAAAAAAATAAAATAAAATTCGATTTTTCACTTTTCCTTTTTCTGATAAACTTTAAAGAAATTTAAACAACGCAAAGTTAAGTCCAAATGATCGGCTTTAGAGAAAGTTTTTTTTCTATTTAATTTTTCACTAGATCAAATTGAGATTCCGAATCCAGAATTCAATGCTTAGATTCTGGAGAAGCATTTTTGAACTTAGATCATAAAATCATATTTATGTACACATAGACATCTATATAATAGAAATAAAATGGGATCGAATAAAGACTCTGAACTTCTTAAAAAAGTGATGATCTAGACCTAAGTAAACAATTGTACCAAACGAGTTTGGCTCCTTAAAACCTGAAGGTATAAGTCGCTTAATTGAAGAAAAAAGGCGGGGTTTCTTTTGTTGATTTTGTTAGGTGATGTTTTTGAAAAATTCGCTAGTTTTACGTTTCAGTCTACTTTTGTTCAACCATCCTCAAAAAAATAGCATTTTTTCCGCTTGCTCGCGTCATCTATCTGCTCTGCAGTAAGAGCAGAGAGACGGCCCTAGTAGGCGAAAAAAATGCTTTTTTTTCTGAGGATGGTTGAACAAAAGTAGACTGAAACGTAAAACTAGCGATTTTTTTTTAAAAACATCACTGAACAAAATCAACAAAAAGAAACTCCGATTAATTACATCTAGCGGTGAACTAAATGGGCGTGAACAAAATAGAGAAATTACAAAAAAAGCCTTTAAACACCTTTGAAATCTCGCTTCGAAGCTAAAATTTAGAATTAAACCCTATAAACACTGTTTGTCAAACAGTTTATTTTATATTCTTGTCTTAAAAATATATTGAAACTAAAATTTACATTCAGTGCTAAAGTTAGATGTTTAAAATTCATTGTCGTATTAAGTTTAAAATTTAGGAAGACTTAAAATTTATGACTTATCTTATATGTCATATCCTCAAAAAATTTTTGGAATTTGATTACAGAATTTGATTCAGATATAAAAAACAGATTTTTTTCAATTTCATTACAAATATTTGAAATTAAGAGTTATAATATTGAATTTAGAATACGTACCGATATTTGGAATATTTGAAAATGTGCAACCATAATCAGTGTCCGGCACAAAAACGCTAATCCGCTAATCACTAATTAGTCCGCTAACTTTCGGTTAGCGAATTAATTTTCTCGCTATATTTTTCTTCAGCTAGCGGATATGAAAGTTCCGCTAACTTTTAGTTCCGCTAACTGAAGAACGCTACCGCTTTGAAGTGTTAATTTGGCCATAGACTTATAGATCATAAATTCGGCATCATTCAGATTTAAAATTTTGAATCCGATCAGGTTTTTTTTTTTATTAGGGATCAGGTATTTAAAGTTTCGTTAAAGATTGATTTCAGAAGCTATTCGATCTCGATTTTGACTGGAATCATAGGAATAAGCGTCGTTTTGAATTGTCTTCACTTGAAACTATGTCTTAAGCGTAAGCCTTCTTTGAATATAAAAGAAATGAAAAAGTTGTGAAAAATTGAAATTTCCAAATAAGTCCAAAATATGTCAATAAAACAATCAATCTTTTGAGCATTAATGTCAAAAAAGATGAAAAACTATTTCGGACAAAACAAAACATCTACCTAAAGAGAATTTTTGCATCAACTGAAGTATAAAAAAAAAATTAACGGGTGAATATTTTGAAAAATTTGATTCATTTTTTTCTTTTTAATTTCTACCAAATACGCTAACTGAAACTAAAAGTGGTCTGACGCAACTGATATGGATAGAAATATTACAAAATAAACTGCCCCTATTGATATCATTTAACAACTTTTCTAGTCAATATTAAAATTAAAAATGGCTGCAAAATTTGTGTTTTGCTTATCATTTTCAAAACTTTCTACTATGGATTAGCGATTAGCGCTTTATTATAGATCGATAACTTTAACGCAACATTTAGCGGTTTTAATTAGCGATCGCTAACTTTGACCGATATAGCGATCTAATTAGCGCCGCTAACTTATCAGTTAGCGATGCCGAACACTGACCATAATATACAAACATCTTGAGAAAAAACTCTTGAACTATGTAGTGTTGAGATACCCAGCAAGAATTGAAAACTGGAATGAATTATTGAAATCTTCAATTTTTCATCACTACTTTTTTTATGGACGCACCCTGAAAGTCCAGAATTAAAACTTCCTAATAAGACCTTGAGTGTCTATTAGACACTCCTCGCTTGAAATAGCTATATCTCTCTTGATTCTCAACCGAGTTTTTCAAAATTAGTAGTTTTAAAGAGTTTGCAAATTCGTAAAAAATTTTGTGTTTCGTATTTTGAAAATCTGAAGATACGATAATGTGCCAAATTACGTTAACTTTAGAATCGTCTTCCACAAATTTATCTGGTAAGGTGTGACTTAAACAATTTTGACGGTTCATTGAATGGAAAGTACGATTTTTACACCACTTTTGTTTACATTTTTTGTGGTCAGGATCTTTAAATTTTGTGCGCAATGTAGAGTTTCTAACTTTAGCTTTTTTAGACAATAAGTGAAACATTTTTTGAGCATTCTGAGCTGATCTACAGACTTTAGTGAATCGTATTTTTAGGATTTTTTCTTAGACTTTGAATAACGCAAAACTGAAGCGTTGTAGCTGAATATTATCTGAGAAACATGTTTGAGTTACATTGCAAAATTTCTAAAATTATAAATTTTGTAAAATTCGTTTGAAAAGAGTATCGCTCTTTAGTCTCTTTTTTAGTTAGGAGTGTCAAATTGACACTCCACGAACTCTAACGAGTAAAAATTTCATGGACGGATGAGGGTTAAGGAAGGTTTTTAGCCATCAATTTTCCCCTTCACTAAAGAACTAATGTCCATGTTTATTAAATTTGCTTGGATAAACAATTATTTTAATTGTTGATTTCAACAATTTTAATACACTTCACAAGGTTTTTCATGCACTCAATATTATTACAAATCAAGCCGCCTGTTAAAATCCCAGAAAAATAAACAAAAAATCAAGCCGAAACACATGTCAAATTCTACTTTTGTCACTACCGCCTCTCCCCCCCCCTTGAATTTTCTGAAGGAGGAAATAAATAACCTCTAAGATATTTCATTGAAAAAATTGACAAATTATTCGAAAATTCAAACAGTACAAGAAGGAAATCAAATGTTTTATTCGAGATTTTTTAAATTAAGATTTAATAAACTCGATTTTTTTTTGTGAAATGTAGATTAAATGCAAGTTTTGTTGCCTTCCCCTCTTCATGTTATTTCAGCAGCAAGTGACAAAAGAAGGATTTCCTTATTTAATAATTTGATGTCTGTGACTGTGTCGTCATACAGACCATGAGTTTTAACTTGATCTTAAATTTGGTTGTAAAGTTGGTTAAAATTAGGTTACATCACGAATGAAACATTAAAATTTTGCTTTTTAAACATTGAAGTCGAACAGATCATTAAACACTTGGGAGCATCGTTGTAGTGGATGTTTTGCTTCTTGGTAGGCAGAAAAAAGTCTGGTAACGTAGTTGTCGAGCTGGAGCATGCAGGCAGGTTCAAAGAATGAAGCAGTTGCGGACAATCGATAGCATTGGTAATGATATCATAGAAGAACATTTCAAATTTGTTCTGGCTTTATTCCATCAAGGTTTTCTCCAAACTCGAACTGTTTTCTTGAATCGTCGTATTTATGTTCCGATTCCTTCAGAATATTGCCAGCGATAGAACTATGACCAGGTACCTGAACATATCTGTTGAAAGTCTTATCTTCCAAATTCTGCTGTCTGTTACTATAAAGTTCATTGGTGAAGTTCGAGAAGTTCCTGAAGAAAATCGTGGAACATAATTGTAGATAGGTTTTAGATCTTCTGGTTTTAAAATTTCAGTGCCAATCATCATTTTTGTCAACTGGTTGTTTGTGGCTTCTTGGTCACTTACTACAAACAACCAGCAGGCGCTGGGGCAAAGAATCAAAAAAGTAGTTAAATGCTGTTCATAAGACAATTTCCCTACGATCAAACTTTTCAACGCCTATTTCGATTTCTTCTACCCAAAGCGCTCTAGCTTTGACCTTTCCACCTATCATTTCTATTTCCGATATGCCGTGAAATCTAATTTAAGAAGAAGTTTAAGGGGGGGGGGGGGGGGGGGGGGGGGGTAGGGTCTAACGGGTATAAAAAACACCATTTTCACGATTTTTTTCTAGAGCTATCGTTCAAACAAATGTATTCAAATTTTTTGCATTATACAAAGCATTATTAAAAGAACATTTAGTAATTTTTTCGTAGAAAAATATTGAAAAATGAGCCGGTGACGGAGCATTTTCGAGGATGCCATTTAGAAAACATGATTTGCGGTGGACACTGTATCTCAGCACAGAATCATCTGAAGTCAAAAAATCAGAGCAAAATATTTTTAACAGATGTTTTTCTGGACCCCAACGTTTTTATTTAACTTAAAAATATTTTTATGAAATTTTTGTGGCTGTTTGAAGTAAAAATTACGATTTTTCACTTAAAAATCCGCCATTTTTCACCTCTAAAATCTCCCCAAAGTAAAAAAATCAAAAAAGAAAAACGTTGGGGTCTAGTATTTTATATGTAGAAAATATGTTCCAAATTTGAAAAGAATCGGATAAGTAGTTTTCAAATGACGCTGTCCACGGACTTTAAAAATGTGCTTTCGAGAAAAACGCGTTTGAAGTTTCTGCTCTTGCTTTCTTGCAGTATTAGTTAGGAGGAGATAAAGGCCTATAACTTCTACAGTTTTGCTTCAATTGACTTAAAAATTTGACACAAAATTCTTGAAATGTTTTACAATAAGAATATAGAAAAATAAAAAAAATCGATTTTTTGAAAGTGTTAGACCCTACCCCCCCCCCCCTTAAGCAAAATTGCATTTTGAAGTTTATTATTTTTTTTGTAAAATAAAATTTTCTTACAAGACCAGACAAAACATCCGATTTCTCGAACAAAAATTTGGTTTGTGATGATAATGCTTCCAAATAAATTCTACCTGCTAATTTTTGCCATCTTTCATTTCTTCTAACTTTCTATCTGTTTATACAAATTTCATAATCTTAAAATTTCCTTAAAAAGGACATCATTTTTCACTGATAAGAACGATGTATGTAACAAACATAACTATTGATGAATAATCTCTTCATAAAATTAAAAGTTTGGCTTAAAAAAAATCAAAAACACGGCATCATAGCATCGGTGGTAGTCCATTATCAGACTATCGACCGTACTGATTCGTTACCAAACCTCGGCTGTATCGAAACGCGATGATAACAAACTGAGAAGGCTACACATCGAAAGATCCGTTCTGAGTTGATGGGAACTTATCTGTGCAATCCCTTAACATCTTTTTGTCCGTTCGCACTGAAAGTTTCCGCTTGTGCAAACCACGCTTGGCCTACTAATGTGAGATGGTAGTAATAGGCCTGCGTAGAAAAAAAATGTTATGTGACGATAATGCTTCTAAATAAGTTCTACCCGCTCATTTTTGCCATCTTTAATTTCTTCTAACTTTCTATCCATATATAAAAATTATTCAATACCAAATATCTAACTTTATTTTTGTATATTTAGACATTTTTTGTTGATAAAATTGAATTCAATGAAAGCTCATTTCACTGCTCGATAAATTTTATTTCTCTTACGGTAATGAAGTAAATTGTTTTGGCATTCATCGAATTTATGTTCAAAGTTTTTGTAGAACGATAACTTTGATTTTTTTATTTAGCCTTATTTTTATCTACAACCTCTGAAGTTTTTGTGCTATCTGCAAACGAATGATAAAATGGAAAAAGTCGTACGGTACGTAAAACA
The DNA here is from genome assembly GCF_029784155.1 of Uranotaenia lowii. Taxonomy (NCBI): domain Eukaryota; kingdom Metazoa; phylum Arthropoda; class Insecta; order Diptera; family Culicidae; genus Uranotaenia; species Uranotaenia lowii. The sequence goes on along the minus strand of NC_073692.1, from coordinate 82,222,102 downwards.
ACAACAAACTCCCATTCGAAAACAGATTCCAGCGTCCTCCTCCATGCCAAAAAACCTCAGATTAAGTAGACGCCATCCACACACGTGAAAGTCTAGTGTAGTTTACAAATTTATTGCGGTAGCAATACGTATCTACATGTGTAAGTCTCAGGGGCTCTCTATCTCTACCTATATGTAGCTCTAATGAAATTGTTGCCTCCAGCCGCTAATTGTTGGTTGTAGAGACGATATTGCTACAGTTTGAGACTACCTACCTACAACAACGCCGTCTGGCGCAGATGAGAGTCTTGGGAGTCTAAGGTGTTGATGTGAATAGAAAAAAAGCGGGTGAAATTTCCGCGAACATCCCCGAACAACAATGCATAAACTTTGATCTTGATAAGCTCGCAAAACGATGCTTTCCATCATCATCATCATCATCAGCATCAACATCGTCGGCTTCTCTCGCTTGTTGGATCGTTCGGAACGAATCCGAGCTGCGAATAATGGCTTGTAACAACTATCCGAACATTTTACTTAGTTTTCTAAAATTTCGATTTTTTTTTCATCGGATGAGAAATCTGTCAACACAATCATGTACCCCCAGGGGTTCCGGCTGACAAATTGTCGTTGGCGATGGTTTGGTGGATCGAACTTCGTTCATCTTCTTTATGCATGGTATTTAGAAATTTTAAGTTTCTTTTAGAGTGCTAAAGTTTAAGGGAATAGTAGGTAAGTACCTACGAGTTAGAATTTCGACATACTCATTCTAGTTTCAGCTGAGGGTTTAAAATATTGAAATTTTTCTTTATAGTTAGACAATTGTTTTGAAATGATGCTTTCTCATTACATTATAAATGTTGTAAATGAATTCAGTTCACGATAACGGTTGTGACGAAGTCTGTGTAGTTCTGTAGCATTGCATTGTTCCTGCCGGCATAAATTGAGGTGATTGTCAGGGGTAGATAGATGCTTAATAAGCGCGGGTAATGATGACGGTAGGCTTCCAGTAGGTACCCAGTGACTTATAATTGTCCATGCCTCATTGCGACGTAGTCGGTAAAATTGCTGATGGGTACCTTCCCTAGGGCATGCTACGGTAATGACTGATGCTGGTGAGGGCTGAGATGTTCTACTTTAGACCATGGACAAATCGAAATGTGTGGTTTGTAATTAGCAGTTGGTTTGATGACGTTCTTGGGTAGTTGAAGTATCAGTGAAATTTCTAATTGTTGGTATACAAGTGTAACGAGGAATTGTTTGTTATCTGTCCTAGATTTTCAAATGCGGGAAAGATACTTTCTTTGATAGCTATCCAATGTTGATTTTTTCAGTTAGTGGCAAAATTGCTGTTGGTTTGTATATTTTTAGCGAGATCATTTGATGTGTCAAGCAAAAGTTGCCGGTGTCAACTTTCTGAAGACAAACAAATCATTCACATTACATTACGTGGAAATTAAAACTCATTTATCGCTGATTTAAACTGTCAAGCCGGTTCATTCACACTGGAGATAATTCAAATTAGCTACGGACCAGACATCTTGCATGTCTAGTGCTTGGATGGATTATGGTTTGGTTGGATCGCCTATCGCAAAACAGGGTGGTGATACTTTTGTTTCCTCTGCTCGTGTTCAAACACATCAACTAACGTCTCGTCGTCATGTCAGCAGCCCTTTTTCTCGGTTGAACGTATTCACGCCATCTCTTGGGCAGCACACGGAATGGGCTAATCTACCTCCGCCTAATTGCTTGTCTGTCCCACGGAACCATCTTTTCTTGGGTACCGGACTAAGTGCGACTTTAAGGGGCGGAAAGAAGGAAGTAGTAAGTGTGGTAGATAAAAATAGCTATCGCGACGAAAATACCGCAGCTTAAGCTTGATTACAGAAATGAGTGGGTTGGACCGCGATCATCATCCACAATAATGCGATGGGGAGAAGACTGTCTTGATTCAGCGAGGGGGACACCCATAACAACAACAACGCCAACCGCCAAAGATGTTCCGAGCATATTTATTTTTATTGGCACAATCTGTTGGGCTTGGCGAGCAGACCTAACAACAAACAACAACAACAACAATCCCTGGGCAAACACAGCGAGAAGGCCTTCGAAATGTCGCCGTTTATGTTGCGGGAAAGGTCAGCGTACGAATGCGCTTGACAAACCAACAAACCGGACACGACAGACAGACTGCGCGGCAGCTTCCTGGAAACAGCTGCCAGGCGGAAAAGTCGTCCGCTGAAAGATCAGTCGCTGCTGATCTTCAATTGACAGCAGAGAGTTAACAAGAAGAGTTGGACTGTGACGGAGAAGCACCAGATTGAATCCGCGATGACTTTTAATCCCGAAGGTTTCACTTTGAAAGTTTATGCAGCTTTCCAAATCGCAGATAATTAAACTTAATCGTTAGGTTTTTTAACTCTTTTTAAATTATAGTGCATAATCTGGGTAGCTCAAACTGCTTCTAGAATAAGCCTTAAACAAAATATGGATACTTAAAGTTGTTGAAAGGTTAACAAACTGTTTTCCTAGTGTTTAATTTGTAAACTGCATGCCATAACGTTCAATTCCAAAAGTTACTATAATCAACATTAAGATTTTTTTTCCGTTTCACGAGAAAGAGGCATGACTTTATCTTCAGAGGCGAAACACGAAATACTGCCATTTTACCCTGAGTGTAAAAATATTTTACTAGTCGTGAAATTTCAATGGTTTAATTAATTCTAAAATTATTGCATTCTTGTGAACCGTAATCTGAAGAATCAGAAATATAAAAAGTAAATTATAAGTTAACCTTCAAGGCAAACGGTGCATATTTAAACATTATCAACACATTTGTAGAGAATATCATGCCAGTATCTCGTAAAGCAATATCGTTTGTTTTTTTAAATCATAGTTTCCTTTGCTTTGGAAATTCAAGTTATAGAAGCCAGCATTACGCTCAAATGTTCTGAAGAATCCAAATTGCTCAAACGAAAGGCAAAGACACTAGATTGTTGAAAAGACGGTTTAAAGAACACGTGTTTAAGGGGAAAGTTTAAACAATTTACTGTTACTGTAGATTCCATTATAAATTCCTCTCTACCTAATAAGACGTGTAAATATTCGATAAAATACAACAATTTGTTTTGTAAATATCTTTTGGATGCAACGATATAAATTGATGAAATTTTTAACGAAGCTACCTGGTAATGTAATGTTTACATACGCAAATTTTTGTGATGTTCTGTTAAGTGGTTTTTGAGAAAGCGTCCAATAGAAAAAAATTCGACTTTCATTTTTGGGCAACACGTGCGCCGGCTATAATGCATACTATAAACCACCTTTTTTTAAGAATAAAGGCTTCTTTTGATTACGTTTGCTGTTTCCTGAAGCTTGACCTTCTAAATAATTCAAAATTTTGAACTTGATCGAAGTTATAACAAATTTAGCCGATTGTCTTCCTTCGGCACAAAAACAACATATTGGACTTTTTATCACCCCACCACCATTTTTGCGTAATGGCACGATTCCAGATCCAACTTAAACAGAGTATAAACTTTGTGAGACATATTGGAGTGCTTTGCAGAGAAAACGGTCGCATTTGGAGACAGTATTCTATGTATTTTTAGCCATTCATCGTGTCAATCGTTATGAAAGATTGAGTTATTCTCGTCAGTCTCCTTAAGTACTAGAAATTAAATTTTTCAATTTTTTCTCCTTGTTTATCTCTGGGAAATACGAGCGAGACTTGTCAACGAAATGTTTCTGGCCGGAAACCTGCCAGGTGACCGCTAAAAAGTTCGTTTTGCTGTCCATTACGAAATTTTTCAAAAAACCTAAAAAAAAAATGAAAATCCTAAACGGAAACGTAGTCCTGAACTCGTCTACTAATCCTGGATACCTGATTCCGAAGCCCATGGCTATTGAATTCGTTTCCTGATCTAAGTCAGGATTATTGTCTACATCCGAATCATGATTATCGTAGCCTGTGCATTAGACTGAGTCGATTTGGGGTCATTTTTGAAATTCTCAAACCCTGGGGTCTTAAATGCTTCGTTTTGGTTTAAAACTCATCCATGGTTTTTGGCAGAATTTTTAAGTAGCGTTTACATAAGTAAATTTGGACTTTTTGGTTTGTATGGGAAAATTGAATATTTTGTACTGAAAAATCAACATCATTTTTGTTTCTTCTGTGGAACCAAGCCTGCTAATAGTTTTTGTAGCAATTTATAAATTCTCCAAAGGAAATTTTCCGCTGAATAACTTTGTCGAAGACCGTAACTTCGTTTCTTAATATGCCAAAAAGTTATTAGCTGTTTAACAGGGGTACGTCTTTTGGTAGTGAAAAACAATAAATTCAATTGACATCACTGCTTGTGCCCCGCGAAGTATTGTATGACAGTAGTCATGCAATACGTCGCCTCGCTAGGCTCCCAGCAGTGATGTCAATTAAATTTATTGTTTATCAATGCTAAACAAAAACTGCTACACAAAGCTGCTACAAAAACTATTAGCTGGGTTGGTTCCACAGAAGAAACAAAAATGATGTTGATTTTTCAGTACAAAATATTCAATTTTCCCATACAAACCAAAAAGTCCAAATTTACTTAAAAATTACTGAAAAATTTACTTAAAAATTCTGCCAAAAATCATGGATGAGTTTTGAACTTAAAGGAAGCTTTAAAGACCCCAGGGTTTGAGAAATACAAAAATGACCCCAAATCGACTCAGTCTACTGTGCATGTCAAAAGTAAAAAATGCTGGTACGGCGTGGTTGGTCTCTTCCATTTTCCTTCTTTTTGATCATTGATGGCAGCATTGAAAACTGTTAAGCAATCCCCAGATGTTATTGATTTTTTATCTTTACCAAAATAACAATTTTCGAGGCGCACAGGTGCTTTCAAATAGTTGTCCTTGTCAAGGATGACCATAGTTTGATAGCTCTTGCAAAATTTATCAATTTTAAGGAATCTGGTGTTTAAGCTTTATTTGAACCTGCGTACAATTTTATGTTTCCAATACCGTTCAGTAATCATGTTCAATTTGCTTGAAACTTATTTCATGCATCGTACTAAATATTGAAAAAACACTCATATCGTAAGAACTTCTTTGTACCCTTTCTAGTCTTTAAGCGACTACCACGGCGTATTCCAGAGCGCTGCGCACCACGGTGCAGTTAACCGTTTTAAGACAATATACATCCTCAAACTCAACAGTCTTTCTACGAATGAAGCCAAAAATGAAAAAGGCTTTTGCGGTTGTGACGGCTAGGTGTTCTGAGAAACTTAGTTTCTGATCAAAAATAACTCCAAGATCTTTAATCGAAACTTTTCGTTCCTTTTCTGCTGTGTTAATTTTGTGGGAAAAACGGAGTGGAGTTCATGCTCTGCAGAAAGTTATACATCGGTATTTACTGGCATTAGCTTCCAGCCCATGAGACCTGCACCAGTCCAAAAGTGTCAAGATGTCGGCCTTTTTTTTATTTCGTCTTTGGTTTAGCTACCGTACAAACTGACGAGTTAAACGCTAAGAAATTCTGCTTAAGCCTATTTTAAAACTACGTTTGCACATATTACAATTAAACAAAAGATACACTAAATTAAAAAGTTTACAACACTTGTCAATAGGGTGGTTTTGGCCATAAGCAGTACGGTGGTGAGGTATTGAAAGAAACTGACGTTGTCGAAGTGTTCTCGTTGGTACATAAATGTTAACATGTTGTAGAATGTAAGCACAGTCAATACGGTTGGTCAATGTGTCAAATATAAAACCCTGTTGCAGTTCAACACGACGCTTTTCGAGTGAGGTTAGGCATATCAGAGCACATCTTTCCTCATACGGTGGGAGATGGATCGTGTCATTCCAGGGAAGACGCCGTAGAGCGTATCTTAGGAAACATCGTTGAACTCATTCAAGACGGTGGCATTGTGTGCTCAGAGCTGGAACCCACACCTGGACGGCGTACTCCAGTATGCTACGTACTGAGGCACAGTATATGGCTTTCAATGCCTAAAAGTCATCAAAATCCTTGGTGTTCCGACGCAGGAATTCGAGTGCAGCAAATCCTTTTGCAGAAGTAAGCGCGACATGTTCTGCAAATGTGAGCCTGTTATCGATCTTCATTCCTAGGTCGAGAATTGACTTCCCATTCTTCAACCTAACTCCGGTTAGTTGATAGTCAAAATGGATCGGTCTTCTTGCACGAGAAAGTTTATAATCTTACACTTTTTTACGTTAGCTAACATTCCATTTAAGCGGGACCACTCATCTAGTTTAGCGAGGTCAGCTTGAAGGGCCAGACAGTCAACAGTGTTATGGATCTTTCGAAAAATCTTCAGATCATTGGCGTAGAGGAGTGTATCGGACTGAAGTGTTGAGCACAGGTCATTCACGAAGATTATAAACAGCAAGGGTGCGAGATGGCTCCCTTGAGGAACTCCAGACGGTGTGGCAAACATTCGTGTTTCGTTTTCGGATGAAAGAGATGTCGGCTTGAAGTGCTGCACGATTCGATGATCCGGTAAATCTTAAGGTCATCTGCGTACATCAGTTTAGAGGATTGCAGTCAACAAGCAAGATCGTTAACGAAAAGGGAAAAGATTAGTGGTCCTGTGTGGCTGCCCTGGGGAACACCGGAAGGGACATCAAATGGCTGAGATCTGATTGCTCGTCGGTTTGTCAAGTTGGAGTAGAGCAATTCTGTAGACCATGACGGAAAGCCATAGCGTTCTATTTTCCTGATTGCGATTTCATGTGGAACTTTATCAAAGGCTTTTGAAAGATCTATGTAAATGGCATCTACTTGTTGCTTCTTGCAGATAGCAGTATGGAGTGTGGCAAAGTAGCTCATCAGATTCAAAACCGTTGATCTGTTTTTTTATGAAACTATGTTGGTGTTTGGTTTTGATTGGCTTAGCAGCGTTGGAAAATCTCTCAGATTATTGATTGAAATACCTTTGACAAGCCGCAGAATATCGAGATAGGTATGTAGTTCTCCAAGCTATGACTTTTCCCCGATTTGTGTTTTGGCGGTATAGCGATCGTCTTCCAAATGCTAGGGAAAAAACCTTCGTTAAGTAACCGATGATTCGCTGTGGTTCGGCAAGTGGTTCCGCAATGTCCAGTATATGGGACGGCGGGATGGCCATCTGGGCCTGCTCCTTTCGATGGATCGATAGTTTTCAGAGCTGTCAAGACTTCATGCTGGGTAAGAATCGGCTGAGGAAGGTTGTTGACAAATGCAGGCAGTGCTTCGAAGTTTTCGTTGGTAACAGGTAGCATTTGTGTTGAATGAACCCTCTTGAAAAAATCGGCAAAGAGGTTGGCAGAGTCACAGGACATCACCCTTACCCCAAACATCAGCGTGAGATTTGTGGAGGGATGGCGTACAGCCGGTCTCCGCAAAACAAATCATCACAGGTGCTGCACTTCCTTTCCTCTATCGACTACACGGACTTGGCCGGCGTCGTTATTGGTTCATTTTAAAGTATGAGATCCTCGAAAATGTACAGTGAGATTGTATTGTTTGTTTCCAGTAATCTTTCATTTGGTTCATTGTGCAATGTTTATTATCTCGAACCAATCACGGAGGGCAACCATTATGCCATTGGCCAGGAGGGGTCGCAGGTGGACCTTAGTTGATAGCAAGCTCAAGCTCAAGCTCAAAGAGGTTGGCAGAGTCACAGGTAGTTTCGGAGGAGCGCCCGTCAAAAGTTACTCGCGATGGAAAGTTGCTGAAACGACGTCGAGACTTGATAAATTTCCAGAATTCAGAAGGGCTGCTTTTCACTTCTCTCTCCACATCCTTGATGTATCTCCTAAAAAAAGTGTTGCGTTACGCTGAGTAATCAGCTTCCGTTGATGCTAGATCGGCTTTGTTTACTGCTGTTTTATTTAAGAAGTATCGTTTGCGTATTTTACGTATACTGATTCTTAAAAGACGAAGGTCGGCGTTCCATCACGGTTGCTTGTACGACTGATATTGAAAAGGCCATTTCTTTGGAGTGTGAAGCATAACTATTCTTGGCAGCTGTTCGTAGAAAATCGAAATAGCTTCATCGGGACATAGGCTGCCAATAAGCTGTAACCAATCTATGGATGCTAGTGCTTCCGTTACGAGGGGAAAATAACATCTTCTAAAATCGAGGTCGAGACGATATTCGTCTTCGATTACAGCATTTTCTTCAAAGCAATCGAGTAACATAACATGTGGTCGGTGATGGCGGTCTGTGGGTAAGATAGAATTTGGGAGATCCACAATCTCGGCTATTTCAGGTCTGTTAGTAAAGATCAAGTCGAGAAATCTACCGTTTACGTTTCCTGTTTCGGTGGATGCTTTCATAGGGAGATTCTCGTTCGTGATTTCATCAAAGTTCCATGTAAGATTTGGAAGATTATAGTCTCGAAGATGACAACATCATTTTTTAACGTTATTTTTTTCGGATGCGTCGATTTTCCGGCGCATATGGCCGTCGTTAAAGACCTACGCTGTTAACGATCCGGAGCCAGCGTGATCACTTGGTCCCAGTCAAGACTCTCGTCGACAGTTCGTATTTCGGCGACTAGGCTTCGCACCACGAGTGGGTCTGCCTCTTCTTCGATGTCCTTCTGGATTCCATTCAAGCGCCTCTCTGCAAATCAGCGTGTGCCTGTAGTATCGAGGTTCGTCGAGCTGGGGGCTTGGATACATCGTTACTGGTTGCTCTCTGAAATACCACTGACTGTTCTCTCGCTGTTGAACCCATCTTACTGTTGTGAGTAGATACAGAGGTCTGAGCCGTCAACCATTTCATATACAAGATGTAGCACAATATTACAGTACCCACCCAGACAACCAGAAGTCGTATATTATTTTACAGATTATATCGTATGAATGTTATTTGAACTCATTTTCTTATATATGCACCTCTAATGTGCGGCCCATGCATATCCTTTATCGTATTTAAATGCATTGCATGTTTCTATTACGACAATTCGTATATATGCACCTACAATGTGCGTCCCACGCATATTCTTTATCGTATTTAAATACATTGCATGTTTTTATTACGACAAAATAAACCAAATCAAGAATATGGGTGCTAATGTACCTATATGGCCTCCAAAATGATACGTACATATGTACTGGTTTTGCTGCATTATATACGAATTGTTTACACGTATATTTGCACATATATTTGAATTGCAAATTTGATATACCCACCAAATGGTTGTCTGGGCAACCATCTTCACTTACGTTAAAGTACTTATTCTAAACATTCGCAATATTCAACAGTAAATCGAGTTGCTTCGAAACTTTACTTGACGGCAAATGACTTTTTTGTGTGTTACGGTCAGATTGGTAAATATTAATATTATTTAATAGCTAGCACAGAGTAAGCAATGTTTTCTCGCAACCGCAACCATGTTTTTGTTATAATATAATATTTATTTTAGATTTACTTCGTCTGTCTCATGATGATTTCATTCATCAAATCCACATCTCTATAATGATCTGGATACAAAACAGGATAACGTTCCACAAGCATTCGTTTGAAATGGGTAGTTTAAACACAAAATAGGCGGAGCTTTCTGGGTCTTATGCTATACAGGTGCTAGTATATGTCCTTAAAGGATGTCTTTTTTTCACAGTAACACATTTTCCACGGTGATTTTTCACTGAATCCTCAATGTCTGTTGGGTAATGAAATAAATTTACATAAGTTTGATTAAAAATTGTCAAACTTTAACTAATGCTTTTAAATACATTTTTCGTGTTTCCAAATCATATTTAATGTCTAAAGAACTAGATATAGATGTTTTTCTTTTGTTCGATTGAAATTCATTTTCATATTTTTCGTCGGTAAAAACATTTCTTAAGAATCAATACAAATCGTACTGAGAAATATGTACAATCCCATCATTTCAAGATAATCGATTACTGAGCATATAACCTCGAAATCTTCAACGTGCTATCTACAGCGACAACCTTGAAAGGATGGCCCGCCGATTGCCATTCATATGGTATGCATTTGGAGCAAACAGCAGCTGTGCTATGTAGAGATACATTGAATCACATTCTGTTGCAACGACTGAACTTAAAAACAGTATGTAAAACAACCGCAAATGGCGCAGAAAATGATTGTCATTGCAAAAGTGGGTCACGCGTGATTCGGTTTGCACTCTCGTTTGACTAACCACCATCAGTTAGTAGTGGCACGATGTACCGAATTTAGTGTGCTTCTTTTTTTCAGTGTTATCTGATAATTGTTGTGTGCCTTCATCATGACTGTTTACATCAATCAATCATCAATCTAAAATTTTCTTCTCATATGTAGCATTTAAAGATCAATTTGAAGTTACGAGCTTTTCTACGAAATAAACTTATTTTAGAATAAATTTATTTTTAATTTCCCTTTTTTTAACTTTGTAATGCATAACGGTTTCAAATATTGTTGAAAAATAGTTTAAAACGGGAAAAACTGATAGAACAATAAAATTCCAATCGCAGGTTACGTTATTTCGCTGACTGTAGCATTCCAAGCCACGATTCTATTAATAACCCTACTCGAGCCCATAAGTGGAATTATCGAAGCTCTCGCAATAATTGTTACTAATTATGAAATTATGCACTAGTCGTCGTAATCATCCCCGGCAACATCTTCACATCTCACATGTCTGGGTAGGACTACGCACAGGTAGGCAGCGGCACAGGCAGGCGTCAAAACCAGTTAATCTACATTCCTGATTTGTGTACTCGCGCTACCCGCCCCGAACGAATCCGTTGATCCCTGTGGGCAGCTGCTAACAGGAGAAGCTGGAGTGGTGGAAGAGTTCCCGGTTAGCGTAAAACGGTCGTCGCTTTTCTTCTTTGAACGTGTAATTTTCTCTATGACTACCTTCCTACCCGTACTGTTAGGTATTGCTTCGATGAGCCGATGGGCACTGCAAGCGGGAAAACAAACTTCAGCAATAGGTATCAACCAGTTGATACCGATCATCTGATGTCTCTCTGCTGCTACAAACGAGCTGGACAGTGGACAGACCAACATGTGGCCGCCACAGCTTCTTGCAGAGAAAGGAGAGTCAACGTGCACGGAAATCCAAAAACGACTACTTCGTTATAAAGATAGTAGATATTACCCAGCTCGAAGGACCAAAACTGCTGCTTTTACTCTTTTCTCTGTTCGTCTAGAAGTTAGTCTCGTAGCTTATTTTGCTAATTTTTCCAACAGTCTGACTTTCCGTGCTTTTTCCCCGCCCGGTACTGAGCATCCGTAGACAGTGTGGTTCATGTTCAAGTTCAAAGTCAAACAATAACTATCATGCGCGCACACACAACGTCTCGAGCCTGAAAGCAGCCATAAGACTCTGTTATTAAAGAACCACGCAACACAACACAAACACTCACTTTACTTTTACCCAACTATCGCAGCATCGCCAGCAACGGCCCAGTACTCAGCTTGGAGAGAAATTTGTTTATCTGATGCGAAAACAGCTGCTTGGTATCTCTTGTCTAGGGGGCCAACCTTGCGGTTTGTGCAAGGAAGCGTCATTACACATTCCTGTCTCGCTCGACTCGGCTACCTCTGTCTGATGTTACGCGTTTTTTTTCAACTCTTTTGACGCTCCAACTTCCTCACACTCGCAACAAAGACGCGCAGACTGTCCAACCCGTTTGTTTTGGAATAATTAGAGAAATTAGAAACCACATCAAGGTTGTTTCCCACTGTAAGCGACAGATTGTACATTGGCGATCCTGACATTGAGTTTGAAAGTTTGGTTGTTTATTCACTTTAAAATTTAGGAAATTATGTTTAAAATTGTATATTTTGAAGAGAAAAAAACAGTCTTCTGTTTTTTTTTTATAAATCGTAAATTGGTCACATTAAGTGGTTGTATTGATGATATTATAGAACTCATTGAATGTTATCAATTTCAATGTCATCATATTGACAACTGACATGGATATGTCCCTGTCCGTTATCTACCAGAAACATAGAACCTACTTCCCTCCACAAGCATAGGGTTTTGGTAAGTTTTACTCTCAATTAGGTTTCAAAACCTACCTTATCGATTATATTGGCAGCAATCGCAGCAAAAGCATGTCGTTTTTTTCAATCGCCCAGGGAATGCTCGATTCGCAAAAGGCCGACATGCCAATCAGCGCGACATTTCGTGATAGGTTTCGTTGATTGTCATTAGGCCTTGTTTGGTACAACGTGGTTTGATGGTCGTGTTTCAGATTGATTGAAATAGAACAAACGGGATGGTGCATTCGGGGTAGGATTCAGGCAGAGAAAATGGTAGGCAATCATCAAATACAAAAAAATAGAATGAAAACACTTAGACGTTAGCCTAAGGTTGTCAGATTGCCCGGTTTTATCCGGATTTGCCCGGATATTTGTTATTAAATTTGAAAACAGTCCGGTCCGGCCCGGTTGCCCGGATTTCATTGAAAAATGCCCGGATTTATTCACTTGATTTGACAAATTAAACAAAAAAAACAACTAACACCTCTAAAACATAATTTTTGAGCAAGTTTTATAAAAATAACCATAAAAGGTTTTTTGGAAGTTCAAAATACGGTTCAAAATCTATCGATGAGTTTTGATCAAAAATTTTTTGTTTTTCTTTTTGTTTTTCATGATTTTTGTTAAGATATTTCTAAGGTTTGACAAAATGTGCCCGGATATTGCCCGGATTTATAGTCGTCAATTTGAAATCGAATGCCCGGATTTTGCTAGGTTTTTATAGAAAAATTTCCCGGTTTGTCCGGCCCGGATATGTGCTGAAAAAATTCTGGCAACCTTACGTTAGCCCCTTTTTGAAGGCTTTAGAAGGAATTTAATCTCAAATCGCTGCATCTTCCGTGCTTCTCAATCGATCAGAGCAATTCTTGAGATTTAGATAAAATATGGATTAAACACATGATTGCTTTCCCTTATTCGGTGTCGGGTAACAAATTCGTAAAACCATGCAGTACATCTTCAATACCTTCATTTAATGCATCTTTTAGCGCCCAATGGTCCAGAAATGAAATTTAGCGGGAAACAATTATTTGCGTTTTTTCTAAAGTTTGGTGTTTTTTATGTCTTGGACAAACTTTAACAACAATTAAAGGCAGTCATTTTGAATTAAATAATTTTAGGGTGGTTCATAAAGTTTCCGAGAAAACAAAATAATTTTCTAACAGGAATAGGATAGAGGACTACATTGTTCTGCTACTGTAGAACATTATAATTCCTGAAACTTCAAACATCTATTTCTTGACTTAAAAGTTGCATTTGAAAGTTTATATTACAGTCCTTACAATATCAAAAAACTTTAGGAAAGAGATTTTGTATCTGTGTACTTCAAGAACTCAGATACTACTGGTCTGATTGGTGTGAAATTTGGCACGGAGTAGTTATCGAGTAAACAATTGTTCCAGTGAGGTTTAGAGTCCCACCCAGTAAAGGGAGGGAGAGCTCCCATACAAAATAATCTGAAAATACGATAAAATTAATTTTAATTCAATCAATTTAAAAGTGCTTCTCATCATGTTTTGTGAAATTGTATACATTTGCATGGAAGGATTATTTATAGTATACAAAAGCCCCTCCCATCAGAGAAAGGGGGTCTCCATTTGATATGAAGAAAACATGAAAATCATTGAACTGAGTTGATTTGGAGAATTTTTTGAATTTCTCAAACCCTGGGGTCTCAAAAGTTTCATTTTGGCTCAAAACTCATCCATGAATTTTTGCAAAATTTCGAAGCGTCGTTTTCATGAGTGCATTTTACTTTTTAATTTCATATAGAAAATAATGATATTTTGTTTACAAAATTGACATTTTTTTTTTTACTTTTCTGTGAAACGAAGCCTGCTTATGTTTCTGTGCCAATTCATTAATTATTGAAAGGAAATTTTCCGCTGAGCAACTTTGTCCAAGACCACAACTTCGTATCTTGTAAGGCAAAAAAGTTATTACCTGATGAATGGGGGTATGTCTCTTGGCATTGAAAACTCATCAAATCAACTGACCTAACACAGATTCTGAAATGAGATGATAAAAATCCGGTTAAATTATAAATTTTCGCTGGGTCTCGGCAACCCCGGTTTACACATGTCAATCTTTTTAGGACATGGCATGCTCAGTTACATGATATTTGTACACCTGTTGAATGTTGAACTTTCATGAATCTTTAAAAATATTTACTAATGATTTTTCTAAAGAAACAAAATTTATTACCTTTGCACATGTAGGTGATTTCATCAGCCCAGTTCGACATTTGAACGAAGTTTTTAACTTTTTTTTTTCTGTTTTCTATTCCTGAGTGTTGATATATGTTTTTGTTCAAGCTCTAACATACCCCAAGTGTATAATTTAACCCGAAAAACGACGGCTTGAGCTCTCTGTTTTGAAATGATATAAAAAAGAAAATTGAAATATTCTTAACGATTATCTAAACATTTTTATCAATCTAGTTGAGATGGTTGTAAAAGTTATCGTTTGAAAATTTATTTTCATAAGACTAGAGAGATAAAATTTCGATTTTTATTACTTCTTTGCAGTTTGAAAATGTTTCTCGCTAACCGAACATTATTTGGTCGAAAGTTTGCCCCTTCTCCTCGATTTCAATCGATCGATTTCAATTGAACTTAATGAACCATTAGAAAAATTTCAAATTTTGGGAAGAAGTTCACCATTTTCAATTTATTTTCAATATTAACTTATTTCGATATCCTTTGATACATTTTCAATCATCTGGGAATCTATAGTTTTCTAGATGATTTTCGTATTTTGTATACTAGGGAGTAATTAAAAATCGACTTACGAGCTCACTAAAAATCTCTCATTATAAATGTCATTTAAAATGAAAATAATACACTTGTTATTTAAAAGCACATAATTTATAGAAATTTTTCTGTTATCGATTTTCCATGAACTTTTTTATTTCAGCCCAAGGTTAACGCTCCGAAATATTAATGATTCTCATTTTGCAACTATTACGTTCAAAAAAGCAAATAATTTTGATAATATTTTTTTTCAATTTAAAACTGACCTGTTGCATTATTTTGTTATAATTTAGATTTTTTTTGAAATAAAATAACGAAATATGATTCTGAACTCTAGAGCTTTTGAAACTCTACTTTCATTGATTTGCTATTGAATCTAAAATATAAGCCTTGCTCTCGTTTCTGAGATTCAAGGCTTATATTTGAAAATTGGTGTAAATTCAGTTAATAAATTTGCTCCCTTTTTTTTTATTAACAACTCTAAAATTTTACATATACGTTGGAAATAATGGTTTGAAAATATGTTAAACTTTCTCGATGACTGCGAGTCATTTTGACTTCCGAGAAAAGGATAGATGAGTTTTATTTTTGATTTTTTTTCCAGTTCTGCGAGAATCCAGGATACCGAAAAAATTTCACAGAAATTTTATACCCAAATGACGTATGCAGTCTTCAACATCAAAACTTTTGTGATATCAAAAATAATTATTTTTTCTATAATAATAAATGTAGAATAACAATTATTTTCCAAATCATTGTACATATATCTGAAACAAAAAATATAAACAAAACATGGATGGGTAGTAAAAATATTTAAATTATTTTTTACTTTTTATGCAGGACTAGCTGATCCCATACGAACTCCGTTTCGCTTTGAACTTGGAATATGTCATGAACAGTTTTCATGGAAGTCAATTGCCAAGCATTTTCCAGATGCACTTTTGAATTTACTGATATTCACTGTTCATCGTTTTCGTATTATCGAAAAATTTATAGCTTTAAGATTGTAATTAATGGAAATTAAAAAAAATCCTGGTATGCTAATTCATCTTTTCATGAAAAACATTTTTTACAACCATCATTTCTTAGGAAGATTGAATAGTTTTGGCCTAATAGTTTTATCTTCAAAAAATTAAACCGCTTTTTTTATCTTTTCCATCCCCTATCTATTGAAAATATCTGTTGAAGATTATCCCACTTTTCAATATAGATGATCTCCCTGTAAAATGGTATATTTAAGTTTCATTTACTTAGAAATTTCTTAAAAAACCTCCGAACTTTGTTGAAGCATGTTGAAAACTCACTTTGCATGTTTTCAATTGCATGTGTGATTTTTTTCGCTTTTCAATTTCGCACTGTTTTATTATTAAAGCTTAGTTCTTTTAGAAATGGGACAGTTACGAATGCCTGTATCTCAAAAACCATTCGTTTGAACCGAATACTTTCTATGAAGAAAAAGAAGGTAATGTTATGATCTTTCATGAAAAAATTTGAAAAAAAATATTTACCGTATTTTGTTAAAGAAATTTCTACTTTATTCTTGGTATCTTCCATTGGCCGGCGCACACTTTTTTCAGTCATGGTATTGAACAGTTTCTCCAACTTATACTTCGTAAAATCTATATTTCAGGTGGCTTCACCCTCCTTCTTCAATTTCTGATACTTTTTGGTCCAATTCTTCTCTGGAAACTGGAAACTGGAAGCATTTAAGTGGATACAGTTGTTTCGGAATGAACAAATTTGATTAATTTTGACCAAATTTTTGAACGTTTTTTTTCGGTACCGGTTTTACAGCTTAAGAGCTTTGAAACTATCAAAAAATGGTTGTTTGAGGTTGGATTTCTATGAGTCATCACTAGGCAACACTTTCAGCTTATCGGAGAAAATTGTTTTGGACATTTCAGCGATCTACCCTTAGTTTTTCGTTTATTCTGGTATGAGACTTGACTTCCTTGATGACCCTTAACCGTTGTTGCCGATCATGTGCTTCACTTCAATTCTTGATTTGAACTTTGTGGACATTATTGACAATGTTTGCATACTTATCCACCACAAAAACTCAGTAATTCTTTGAATAATCAACGGTTTTGTCAGCTATCAATTTGATAATGACGAACTTTAAAGGAAACTGTGCAAAATTATTTTTTCTTTTTCTCTTACATCGTACATATCTCAAAAACGCGTAAATTTTAAATTTTGAAAAAAATAGGTCGAATAGTACTTTTTACAGGCAACAAAATGCTGTCAAAATTTTCAATATCCAATAACTAGTTAACGAGCTTTTAGCAAATGAAAGTGTCCCATTTCTAAAAGAACTAAGCTTTAGTTTACCTTAAATGTTGAAAGTTCTACTTATAGCTTTTTGTAGCTATCGAAAACAAATCATCTCTAAAACACCTTTATTTTTATTTTGAAAAAGGTTTTTTTTAGTTCTGGTTTTTTTTTCATTGGCACAAACATCCCATTAATGGATGGTAGAATCGACCACGATCCACATCAATGATAACTCAAAAGTTAGAAATTGGTCAGTGAAATCGAATTGATAAAATTCAAACCTCAAATTTGATTATCTGATCAATTTTCTAATCCCCTATTAAAATCCCAATTAATGTGTTAAAATCGCTGCTTTGAGCTTATAACTGTGAAACTAAAAAAAAATTCTTTCTCTATGAAGAATTCCAAAAATATAAAAATGGTTGACCCTCAAAGCCCCCCAGCGGCGCTAAAGAGCACTTTGAAAGCCACTACTATTCTAGTCAATATATTCCTAACAGGCTAGTTGTATTTTTCAATCAAAGTGTATCCAAATATCTCGTACCGGTAGCACGTGCTTTGAACAGTAGAAGGTACAAAAACACCCGCCTAAATTTTCACTTCCAAATTTTTAATGCTCAGCAAGCTTTGCTATCCAGTACATGTGAGCTCTACACGCTAACTTTTGGCTACCCCTTAAAGGCGTAAAAATGACCCGTTATTGAGAACCCTCGCGATCTGTCAAATAACGGGTCAATTTATCGGATCAATATTATTATTTCAAGAAGCTTGATTCCCTTCAAAAGGGGTAGTTTTAGATGTTGTCGAATCCGCAAAGCGTTATTTTTAGTCAGTCAAACTGATAATGATGAGGAAGGTTGTAAGTATTTCATTGAAAATTCACATTGTTTTCTTTTAGAAATTATATTGTTCATTCTTTTATTCCAGCACTGCACAGTTCCGGAGTACGTCGCGGATAAGATTATGCATGGTTCCAAACCCAATCGCGGAGGATCAACTTTGATGGTAAACCAAGTGATAGCGATACAAAATTATTTTAAGTTTTAAATTATTCTCATTAAAATAAACTGAAAGAAATGTGATATTTGGATGTTCTTTATTTCCAAGCAAACATATTTCCCAAAAGCTGCCCCTGAAATTTCCATTCAAATAAGGGGTAATGATCTGATACATGCGTTTCAAATAAGGGGTAATTTTCATCCGCTGAAGCGTTATCAAGCTGAGTACCCCTTAAAGGGTACAGCCGCTTTATCCTTAAAAAGGAGTTCTCCCAGTCTTATTGAATAACGGGTCAAAAGTATTCGTTAAGGGGTAGCCAAAAGTTAGCGTGTAGATGGTCGTTGTTTATAATACCCGCCCCATGGTGATGGTGAAAATAATCCCGCCAATCCGCCAACGAAACGAACAGAAAAAAAATCGGTTCGCCAAATGGGTGCCATGACTTTTGGTTCGTGGGAATAAAATCGTTGTTGTATGGACGACGCCCTTCAAAAGAGGTCATCTGAAAATCTGAAAACATTTTAAATCATTCCAGGTCCTAATGAGCACCCATGCCAAATTTCAGCTCTCTAGGGCTCTTAAGGCGGCTGAGCCTATTGAAGACAAACATACAAACGATCAAACAAACAAACAAACGGAAATTACTTTTTATATATATAGATTATTAGTTTATCAACTTTCAATGAATAATTTTAGTATAAGTTGGTAATTATAAAAATCATTATAAAACCATAACAAGAGAAGATATACAAAATCTGACGAAATATTCGAAATCAAAATCCAAAATCTTTTAAAATCAATTACACTAGTTTACGAAATAAAAAATAAAAAATCGTGAACTCTATTAACCGACCCAAATTTTAAATGTGAAATCGAGTGCTGAATGCGAAAAAGAAACTCAATGGGATCTCAGTAGATCAGTTTTTGAGAAAAGCTCCAAATATGAAATTTAGGAAAAACTATAAATGTACTTGTACTTATATTCAAATATCGGACTGCATAACAGGTTTTGAAAACTTGTTATTAAAAGTGAAGCGTTTAATTAAGAATTTACATTAATTCAATGGTTATTACAAAATAAACCCAAGGGGCATTCCTTCATTTCCAAATTTTTCCACGTTTAACAGGCAATGATGTACGGAAACGGAAAAATAATTAAAAAATTGTTGTTGCATTTCTATATTATTCATATCTGTTTTTAATTTGTTACTCGAAAATCAAAATCAAACATCAAAATTAATCATAACTTGATTTTTTAACCCTATAAATCAAGCCCGCCTGTCGGCGGAGTTTTCTAAAATCGGCAAAAATCCAGGCAAAACTTTTAATCTTTTTTTTTTGCAGAACGTTTCTAAACGTGTTAATCTAGATCCATACTAATGGTTTCTTTATGACAAGAATTTGCCAAAACTGCATCTAGTAATAGCTTTAAATTTTGCAAAATTGAAATGGACCTATTTTTCGAAAAAAAAAAATCATTTTGGTAGCGCCAGAAATCCTTAGTCCATGGCTGATATGAATAAAGCCCTAGTAATTGCTTTTGCTATTTTCGAGCAGTTTTTGAGGTAAATACTTCAGATGGCATGCATATTTTTAATCCGGAGCTGGTTGAAAGTAAATGTTTTAATCTGCTTTTTCATATCTTGATGAGCAAATGCTTTCAAATTTTGCCGTTCCAAAGTTTGAGCTAAGTAAAAGCTATCGAAGCAATTGCTATTTTCTTATTCATACCACCTCATGTGTTTTTTTTTTATCTTAAAAAGCCAGTTAGTGACAATTAGCTTAAAAATTTACCAGCATTCCAGGTTCAAAATTTTTAGAAAAAAGTGATCCTTTGTTATTTAGAAAAGAATAGATAGAAATATAAACCCCGCATTAAGATGGGTTTGGGAAAAACGACTGCAAATTGACAAATATGTTTAATATTTGCAACCGAAAAAGAACTGAAATTAGGTTATTTAGCCCATATGGTTATGAAATTTTGGAAAAAAGATCAAACATATTTTTTAGAATTAAAGTGAAATTTAGTCATAAAATTAAACTTCTGGTGGTTTTTCAGCGAAAAAAAATTGGTATTTGAGGTTTAACATCACATAATGGTTAAAATGTTAAAAGAAAGAAGAAAAGTTAGACTGCCAGGAAAAGTCCTACTCTTCTAAGGCGCCTGATTGAATATCTATCACTACAATGGAATATTTAACTTTTAGTTTCTTACCATAACGGTAATCCTTATATTTGTTTGATAAACATTCCCACGATGTGGAAAATTTTGAATATTCAAAGGAATACTCGGTCAGCCTCGAGCCTCATGACTCCTACTGTAAAAATCCACTTTTTGCAACTCGTTGCATAAATAACTATTTTGACACTGTTTTGATTCTATAGATGGTTCTAAAGGATATTTTGCGGTACTGCAAAAAGAAATATGTCAGCAACTCATTACAAAACTCGATTTTTTGAGCGAAAAATCCACTCTATGAAACTTGATGTATGAATTACAATCAAACTCTGAATTGAAACACAGGCATTTTAATTTGTAAAAAACAATATCTTTTTTCCAGGATTTTCATCCTTTCGGATGATTCCTCCCTTACAAAAACAATATCTTAAGAGCGGAATTGCAATATAACGAATTATAATATTGAGAAGTAAAATTTAGTTATACCTTATTGTTGTCCATGAAGGCTATAAGCATAATTACCATTATTAACCGGTTCATCGAGTAATTGCAATCCGTAATGTTCAAGTTTGATTCCTTGAATTTTTTAAACAGCTTTTAAGCAGTCACCTACATAAATGACTATACAGTCGCATTCAACTAATCAGATTACAATTAACTAACTTAAGCGGAAAGCAGTGCACAGCTAATTAAATTACCCAAACGTGTAAATGGGCCATCCGTTTGCTCCCACAAAAAGACTACCGAACGAGCGAGCAGTCAGCACTCAATCCGAAAACAGTCTCCTCCTACACCAATTTGTTGGGGAATAAACTGAAAAACGGTTCCATCAGCCAGTTTGTCTACCGGCTGGCTACCGGTTGGCTTTTTGCGTTGGTGGAAAAATCGCCATCTTCGGACCATTTATGAGAACCAAACCAAACGAACGGACGGAGGAACACTTTCTGTGTGGGCCTTTTCCTTAATGGATGCCTTATTGCCATCTAATACATAAAAATCGGTTCTTCTATTCCACGAACTCACCGTGTTTGGAGCAGCACGAAATACGACAAAAAAAAACTGTCATGCAGCCACAGTTAACGAGAGCATACCAGGCCAAACCGGCTTAGATTAAATCGCAATTCGAACCCCTAATCTGACCGTGACTTTTTTTTTCGTGATGAAGGCTTTTCCTCCACTTACTCGTTCATCCGGGCGATTCTCTTGTGGCCGAAAGTCGGAATCTGGATGTTTCGTAGCGAACGTCCGACCATATGAACTCTGAATCTTATACGGTGATAGTCGATGCCAGCCGAATTTATCCAGGAACACGAACCGGTCACACGCTCAAAACGAGAAGCCTCCGCGCCATCGGCAGCACCAAAATAGGACACCATTAATACATAGGCCTACCAACTATCTACCATCCACTTTCCAAGAACGCTTGGGGGATTTGCTCTTTTCGTTCATTCAAACAGAGAGTCCAGGCCAGGTGACCAAAATAATCGTATGGATGACGATGACGCTGCTCTGCTGGAAACAAGTTTGGAAAATTTCGTGACTTGATCATTGTTTATCCTAGTTTTCCGTTAGAGCAGCCCTCTCGGGAAGTTGCGGAAAAATTTTCTAACACGATTCGACGCCATACGATGGGGAAAATGAATGTAGGTTGCTCTAGGTCTCGGTTTGAGTAAGAACGTTTTTGATTGCAGGAGCTTGAGCAGTGTTCTGGATTGTTCACTGAATTCAATTGCATACATCGATAGTAAAAAACAGAGTTCAACATGATTTAATTGAGAGTTTTAAGATGGAAAAAAAGTATTGTGTTTTAATCATCTTTCTAAAGCCTTGCACAATGCTTATACTTCTGCTTATGCATGCGTTTCTGTAATTATTATTTTTCAAATATTTTACCGTTGGGAGCACAAATGCTAAATTTGGGTGCTCCTTGATGATGGGTTTCGTGAGGTCGTCCTTCTGTGGATGGAAATGAGGGTTTTTCATGCAAAGAAATTCAAAACTTTAAGATACAAGTATACAAAGCTTTAAGATGCAAAACTTTGGGATACAATTAATTTAATTTAATCAAGACTTTTATTTGAAAATTCAGAATTTGGAGTTGTTTCTACTTTCAACGTCTAAATAAAAAGTTTAAAATTTCGGTGCCACATAATCTGGCCTTTGACCTTGGTTATAGCGCTTTTACTCTCTCTCTCAAAAAGAAACGTTAAAAAACAGAAAAAAATAATTAGTACAGCTACGAAATCTTTTGAAAACTAACCTTTCAAAAAAAAATCATGGTACAAGAGCCCAGACAACCAGAAGTCGTATTTAATTTTACAGATTATATCGTATAGAATGTTATTTAAACTCATTAAACCTACAAAGTGCGGCCCATGCATATTCTTTATCGTATTTAAATACATTGTTTTTATTACGACAATACAATCCAAATCAAAAATATGTGTGCTTATGTACCTATATGGCCTCCAAAACGATACGTATATACTGGTTTTGCTGCATTATATACGATATGTTTACACATATATTTGCACGTATATTTGTGTTGCAAATTCGAAATACCCACCAAATTGTTGCCTGGAAGAGAAGTTTTATCTTGAGTTTACACAACAAATTGTCATCAAACCCAGTAGCCACAAATTTGCAACATGTTGTCATAGTAGCGGATCAAAATAAACAATTAAATTCAAAACAGAAAATTTAATAACCAAAAATCAAAGAAATTACTTTCGTAAATATGATTTCCATGATAAAGCATACACAAAACGCATGATTTTACACTTATCTTCGAGAGTTTTTATTTTTTTTTTAACCTTGAAAACAATGTTAAAGAAAAGGTAGAAAAAAAGGATAAACGAAAAATGGAAGTTCCTCACCAAATTCCTGTTCTGCTTCCACCAGGTATTTTCTAAAACTTTTTTCAAGACGCCATTTTTTCCACTCTGCTTTTCACTTTACGATCTCTGCATGCTAGTGACCATTTGAACACTGGATGGATAAATCATTTTTCATGTGGTTTGATAGAACTATTTTGGTCAGGATAACCTGCTCTTATTGTACACCAAATTTCAAAAGTCAGCCATATAACCATTAATTCTACAAACTTTGAATTGACACTCAAACGATATTTCTGTAAAAACGAAAACGAGCGCTGTCAAAAAAAAAACACGTCCGATCGTGAGCAAGGCCTGCTGCCGGTCCGTCTTTTAGAAGCCTTGTACAATGGGGAAAAAGTGTATTAACCGCGTAGAAATTCAATATCTTCTAAACCATTGGTGGCCAACATTTTCATCACGCGGGCCAAATTTAGGAGATGAGATAGGCTGGCGGGCCACACCATCATTTTTTTTTATATATTCAGAGCAAATAAGTGAATAACTGATTTTCAATGACGTTATGATAAAATAATTTTTTTTTCATTTTTTTTTTCAAAAATTTATAGGTGTGTATGAAAGACAGAATCATGAATTTCATACTGTTTCTACTTGGGTTGATTAAAAAAATAGTTTGAAAAATTATTGAGAGCTCGTTTCTCAGACCAAATTATTATTATCATTACTAAATTAGAAAACATGTTATGACAAAAATAGCATCTGTGTTTGTCCAGACCAAATTGAATATAGATTTACATTATATGGAGCATAAGTTGTGTCAAATACATATTATTTTTAATTTAAGGTTTAAACTTCTATTGGGTAAATTTATTAGTGTGTGAGTAGTGTGAGAATTCTTATGTACATTAATTTATAATTTCATGGTTTTACAATTTTTCCAAATATAAAAATTCTGATTTTTGACTTCTGTACCCTGTTGAGATGTCTCACTTTGCTTTTAATAAAAATAAGAAGGACAAAGCAAATGATGTGATGGTATGTATCGACTGAGAGCGTTCTGTCAACTCACTTCTAACATGTGCGTGCTTCACGAATGCCCATTTCAGATGTCATAATTTAATCGGCAGCGCTGTGCAAAAAATGAATGATCACGTTTTTATAGCTCAGTTGGCAAGTCAGTTGCTTCTTGAGCCGATGTCCGTGAGTTCGAGCCTAAGAGTAAATATCGATCACAGTTGTACCGGATAAGTTTTTCAATGACTGCCGGCAACTGCATCGTTGTAAGTCGCGAATGACATAAAAGATGTTAAAACGACTATAATCGAAACAAATAAATAAAAAGTTATACATTTGCAAACCAAGTTGTTCAGAAACTTATTTAATAATAATTAATTCAAAAGTCAACCAGACCTCCATCATTGATAGTTTCAAAACTGAACTAACTTCGACAGTTCAAAATGCAGCTTCAAATAAAATACGTACTATAAAATCGGATTTTCAAACAATGACTGGCAATGGCAATGGCTATAGAAACATCCAAAGAATTCCTTTCTTAAAAATCTGATACTATCCAAAAAGATTTCAAAAATTTGAAGAGGTATTCGATATAAGATTTTTACGTCAAAAACTATATTTGAAATCCAGATAACTTTTTAATTTTTCGGCAGATACTATAATATGGCCCAATAAATTGCATTGAATTTAAATAGCATTTCAAGTGAATTGTTTCAAAAAGTTAATAGTGAAAATCATTGTGAAAAATTATAAATACGCTACAAAAACTGTAAAATTTTTCCGTCTGCAAAAATGAGCAAATTTTTAAATTGGGTGATAATCTGAAGACACCCTGCTTAAATTTGCATATAAATAATGTATCTATTTTCCCGTGATATTTACAGTAAAAAAACGTTAGTTTCATTGGAAGCTGACAAATGAAGTAAATTCTTCGCTCTAAAATGCCTAAAATACTAAAATTTGACTAATAAATTGTTAAACTCGTAAGTAAATATGTTTTGATATTTGCTATTATTTCGTGCTTAATTTTACAGATGATTAAAAAAAAATTATATTAATCTCTTCATGAAGCCCTTGAAAACCAGTCAAAGTTCAAACTAGTGCCATGACTAGTTTAATGAGCTCTCATTGCTTTTTGAATAATAATATGAGGTAATTAAATATGGAAAATTCTTCGCAATACACTTCTGTTATTCGAAAGTACTGTTCATGTGTCGAACATTGTAAAATAAAAACAATTACAGGTTTTTCTTTGACTTTTGTTTCCAAACAGATTTTCTTAAACTTAATCTCAAAACGGTACAGAAACCATCAAAAACTTCAACTCTTGAATAGAACTAAGATCGGAATGTGGACATTCTTGAAAAAGCTTCGCGGGCCACAAAAAGACAGCTGCGGGCCACATGTGGCCCGCGGGCCATGGTTTGGCCACCCATGTTCTAAAATCTCCGGAAAATCGATTGGGCATAGTTTCAGACGCCATACGAGCTTACGAACGGAAGTATAGTGCCGTTTTAACCACCAGTTCCACTTTATATTGTAAACGATCCAGAAAAAAAAACTAATTTGGATTAGAAAAAAACTAATTTGAACTGAAAAAAAAGACCTATCTTGTGTGATTTTTTTTCGAATAATGGCTATTTAATCCACCGCACGCTTTGGGTTACGGAATTATTGCTGTTTTTACCCTCAGTTCCCTTACAGTTAAGACATAACTCCATTTTCAGAAGCTTGTGGTGGCTCAAATAGCATTAATTCGATTTTCCGAAAAAAAAACTACACAAGAAAGTTTTAAAATTTTCAAGTCCGAGCAAGCTTTTTCTGAACTATTTGAAAAATATTGGGAAATTGAGGGTAAAAAGCCATAACTCCATTATCCGATCCGATTTCCATTCCTCGGAAAAAAATCACACAAGTGTAGGTCTCATTGGCTTCGAAATTTTTCAGGCTGAACAAGCTTTTTCTGAATTAATTGAAAAACATGTTGGGAAATTGAGGATAAAACAGCCATAGCTCCATTTTGCGATGCGGGATGTGGCTCAAATAGCCTTAGTTCTATTTCTCTGAAAAAATCACACAAGACAGGTTCTATTTCGTTCAAAATTTTCAAGTCCGAGCGAGCTATTTCTATTTGAAAAATATTAGGAAATTGAGGGTAAAACAGCCATAACTCCATTTTCCGATGTGTGCGGTGGATCACTAGCCTTTATTCCGTTCCTCGACAAAAATCACTCAAGATAGGTCTCATTGGCTTCGACATTTTCCAGGCTGAACAAGCTTTTTCTGAATTAATTGAAAAAAATGTTGGGGAATTGAGGGCAAAACAGCCATAGCTCCATTTTGCGATGCGTGAGGTGGCTCAAATAGCCTTAGTTCGATTTCTCGGAAAAAATCACATAAGAAAGGTCTCTTTTGGTTCCAAATTTTTAAATCCGAACATGCTTTTTTCTGAAATAATTGAAAAATGTAGGGGAATCCAGGGTAAATACAACCACAATTTTGAAGCGTGTGGTAGATCAACTAGCCTTCATTCGATTCCTCGGAAAATTCACACAAGATAAGCCTCGTTTGGTTTTAAAAATTTTAAGCAGAACAGTTTTTTTAATAATCAAAAAACGTAGGGGAGCAGCCTTAACTTCATATTTCGATGCGTGTGTTGACTCAAAAAGCCTTCATTCGATTCCTCGGAAAAAAATCATTCAAAATAGGTTTCATTTGCTTCAAAATTTTCCAGTCCGTACATGCTTTTTTCTGGACTATTTGAAAAACGTTGGGAGTTCAGGGTAAAACGGCCATAACTTCAGTTTTCGATGCGTGCGATGACTCAAATAGCCTTTTTTCGATTACTTGGAAAAAATCACATTGTCCAAAATTTTAAAATTTGAACATATTTTTTTCTGAATTCATTGAAAAATGTAAGGGAATTGAGGGTAAAAACAGCCATCACTCCATTTTTCGAGACGTGCGGTGGCTCAAACAGCCTTCATTCGGCTCTGTTCGTATACACACGGTTTATACACATTTTAACTTTGGAACAACCGTGGTGCTTGATAAAAGTTAAAAGACGTTTTTTTCAAACACTCATGCTTTAAATATTTATTTGTATCTCTATTAGTTTCATATATCCTATGCCTAACGAGATATTTTTAACAGAGCTACAGAAGCATTAGAAGCAAGGTTGCCGGAATAAATTCTGTGTTTTGGGGAAAAAAATCTGACTCTCTTTGATTTTACCCAAAAACTATGTAATGGTTTCCTGTGATGCGTTTTCCATAAATTTTATTGCATAGTAATGTAAAATTGCGCCTTTTTCTCTTTTTCCTTGAGAAAAATGAAAAAAACCACTAATCTTATCAAACTTTTTCAGTTTCTAGTTTAAAATAAATAAATTCATATTGATACAGAATTTTAGTTCTGGATAAACGTTAAAAAATCGGTGAAATTTGTGAATATTTCTAAAATTCTGGGAAATTATAGGTTTTTTGTCATTCCGGAAACCTTGATTACAAGTTCTACCGGACTTAGTTTCCAACCTGTAAAGATTTCACAACATTAATTTTTTTGGAAATAATCTTACGGCGAAACAAACTGAACTAGACAATAGAACTCTCTTTGAAGCGCGCACAGACATGTACAATGGACTGAGTCGATTTGGGGACACTGTGGTCTTGAAAGTTTGTTTTGGTATAAAACTACCATGATTTTCAGCAGAATTTTCAAGTAACGTTTGTATGAGTCATTTTTTAATTATAATTGTATTATCACTTTTATAGCATTCGCAACTTTAAATAAACGTTGCAGTTTACCAAAAGTTATTGAGAAACTTATCCGGTAAAACTGTGTTCTAAGTTTACTGTGGGGCTCGAACTCGCAACTAGGGCTCAGGAGGCAACTGACTTCCCAGCTTGGTTGGGATCACAAACTCCATGAGTGAATTTAAAGTTTTACGTTTGCATGGAAAAATTTAATATTTTGTTTTGAAAAATCAACTCCATTTTTGTTTCTTCTGTGGACCTGAGCCTTCTAATGGATTGTTTGCCAATTCTTTTAAGGGACATTTTCCAGTGAACAATTTTGTGGAAGACCGTCTTCGTATCTTATTAGGCAGAACAAATGTAAAGTCCTTCATAAATATGCATAAATTTGCTGTTTGAGTCAAACTTGTCAGTTACCTTTTCTAGTTTTAAAAAAAGTTTTTTTTTTGTTTGTTTTGAACTGTTCCCTGTCAAATTGTTGTGTACCCAACAAATTCAGACTTTGTTTATTCATCGAATTTCAACTGAGTTATTCATCTAGGTAAACTTCATTAACAGCATCACCTAGCTATTTAGAGTCGTTAGAAAATCCACTACAACTGAGCTGCAGCTGCTGGAAGCCATAAATAAAACTTCCCTCGAATGGTATCGGGATCAACTTTTTTCCCAGAATGGCGCGAGAAGTTTCATCGAACGCTAGTTAGTTTCCCATTCGAAGCCTTCCGTTGCTTCCGTGCGTCGCTGACTCCACCACGTGCCATCGTCTCAGCCGTCTCACAATTTGCGTGCTATAAAATATTTAACGACTCACGCGCTACCTCCGCCGCGTCAAGTTTGCGCCTGGCGCACGGCGGTAGAAGTTTGAGCCGACAAAAAACAACATTGTCGTTGGGGAAGGCTTGCTTCTATATCAGTAAACAGTTTGATTGACTGTTGTATGTTGAATGGTGGGGAAAAACATCACAACTGCGGGGTACACTTTTTAGCAAACGATCTAATTACTTAAGCTCCGGAATTTTAGCTGCAGCCCGGGACTTTCTTTATCGACTTGGGGAAGTGGTTTTTTAAAGCGCTACAAATTTTTATTTATAGATATACTTTGAAGCGTTAATGTGGAAAGATTAATGTTTGCAAGGCTCGGTAATGGGGTGACAATTTTCCGGAGTATTTCATAGCTTGAAGGGCACACCGACATGCCGACATTGTAGATGTTTCCCATTAACGGCACCGATAAGAACAGCAAACAGCGTTTATCGAATCAGAAGTTTATAGGAACGCATTAGTTCACCGATAAAAAGTAACTGTTATAGTTTATTGCCGTTTATTTCCTATAGCGCATGAGATTGACGCAAACATACATAAAAGCGGCTAACCTTGCAATTCCTAACATGACATTAACGATCTCATTCTTTTTTCTATGTTTCTCTTCGCAGGAAGATATCGTTACCGGAACAACGTACGACACTATGAACGATTATAGCTTCTCACCAACAACGGTTGAGCTGCGCAATCCGGAAGTGGCAAGTTCGGATGCGGACGATCGAAGTGTCGTCATGGGAGGAACACTTCCGTTACGCGGGACAACAGCCAGTCTCCCATCCGGAGTAACGTCCAACAAGAAGCGCCGTCCGGTGTCCACGCTAGAGGGCGTCATCAGCACCAAGAACCATCTGAACCTGGTCAGCCACGAGCTGGACTGGGAGCGGAAACTGCGGGACGATCAACTTTCGCGGATTCTGAAAGCGCTGATCTACTTCGAGGCGCGCCTTCAGAACGAACACAAACTGATCAAACAGCAGCTGCACGAGAAGGATGACGTCATAAGCCGGCAAAATAGCACCATCAAGCGGATGAAGAGGAAGCTGGGTGAGGACGACGATGAAAGCGATGAAGTTGGCCTAGGGGATCTGCCGGAAGTGGCCCAGTACTGTCCCAAGTGTCGTAAAAGCTACTACGGGACCCAGTACAAATGTAGCGCTACGCAAACCGTCGTTTGTAAGGGAGTGGAGAATGTTAATACAGGTATGTTGGAATGGTATGAGAAAATTTTACCATTTTTTTTAAGGTTTTATAAGTTGCATAAAGTGCAAGGGATATGTATTAGTAGCGATCGGAAAGTTAACGGAAAAAGATCCTAGGAATAGCACCAGGTTCCAAAATTACAAAATTTCTTCCAAAGGGAAGAGTTGCATAATAGACTGAGTTGATTTGGGATCTTTTTCAGAATTTCTTAAACCCTGGGATTTAAAATACTTCGTTTTGGTCCAAAACTCATCCACGAATTTTTGCAGAATTTTTGAGTAACGTTTACATGAGTAAATTCAAACTATCATGTTTGTATGTGAATTAGCTTAGCTTAGCTTGATTGACTACTCACATCCACCTTAAATCATTGAATCCGAAATGCTTCATAAAAAAAATCTCTGTTCTCTTTATGGTACCAAATTGTTCAATTCAGCGTGTTTTGGAAACATATCTTGAATTAGATCATTATCATTTCTGCATTTCGAACACCATGATCGCTGGTGTGGCTCAATAGAATGAACTCCACATCGCCAATGGTTGCTACTCCGTGATTGACCGAGGCCACCAATTTTGTGCAAAGGTCAAAAGAATGGTGCCTGGGCTCGAGTGCGGTTGCAATTTGTTGCGCGGTCGCGTTTTGCTTCGTGATTCCTCAAAATTTATTTTTTCTCGATTTTCATGTCTAAGTTTCATAAGTTCAACAGTGGAGTGAAATTTTTTACTTGCCTTTATGTAGATCTGAGAAGAATATGCACGTTCGGCAATTGTGAAAATCTCAGTTGTTTGGAATCGTGGATCCAGCTAGTTTTGTTTAACAGTGATAAAAAGGGGAAAACTTTCACTTGTTTTTCAGAAATTGCCTGATTTTAGAGAGACAGAAGGAAACATGGTGAAAAAGAGAAAAAATGCAAGTTCCAGCGCTAGTGGGGAGGGGTTTAAAAATCTAGGGGAAATATAAGTTGGACGATGAGTTCATATGATGGTTAAAGATTATGATTTTCACAATGCGTGTGTTTTTTTAAATGGTTTGTGTTTGTGTGCGTGTCTAAACGCAGGATATTGGAACCGTGAATTGTCTGATAAGTTTTAAGATTTATTAGTTGAACCAGTTAATCAAAACCTTTAAGGTTTTTGGATTTGTGATCATGGTATTGATATAGTAATGGCTAGGAATTGATAACAGAAATGTCGACTCGATGAGCAGCATTCTATAAAAATTGCTATACTGTATATGTACTGCTCGTTGGGCGATTTTCAACATCCACATGGTGAAAGGGTGCTTGAAGTTGTACAATGGTTACAGTGATTGAAATTATATGGAAAAACTTAAAAAAAATGCGGCTTTAATCAAGATCCAGAAAATTCAGCTAAGTATCAAATTGTTAAACATTTCATTCCATTTTTTTGTTTAAAATGGTTTCAAGGTAAGATGAATAAAAATGCATAATTATTTATTGATAGAATGTTCAAAGTAGCTTAACTCTATTATTGGGAATCTTTGGGGGGTTGGGCAGGGCACCAAACGATCGGAAAGCTGATATACAATGGATTGTGGGTTCAAGCCAGCCGGAGTATCTCGGCATATTTGGAATCATGAGGAGGATACTTCGGTACCTTTTCAGGATTCTTTATATGTTTCGAACAGTTGGAAGTGAGTTTGGTGAGTCAAACCTGCCCCAAACCAGTGGTAACGGACCCCTTGGTAGTGCTGCAATTATTGTTGATGAGTTAAGCATGAACAATATTTGAATGTGCGATTGAGACTTCCCGTACCGACTCGGGTCGAAAGACCTAACAGCCACTGGTGGGTTTTCATACATACATACATACATACAGGTCAAAAGAATGGTGCCTGGGACTGACAGCACATTCACAATGCCCTAAACTGATGCTCTCTCTTTAATCATAAATAACGGCGCCGTCCACGTCCTAGTAGTCAATAGATAGTTTGGAAAGAGAGAAAGGAACGAAAGAAATAATTCGTGCTTTAGGACCGAGGTCACCTCTGCATCCTAGCATAAAAATTGATTTGGAGATTTGGGTGAAAGGATATGATCAGGATACACTTTTGACTAGTGTCATCGAATATTTTAACCTTTTTTTACCCTCTTATCAAAAGCCTTGATATCGAAATAAACGAACTATTTGTTTGAGTTTAAATGAACTCAAAAGGAAAATAAAATTTTGGAATGTTCATAATTATACAGTGTTAGTTCTTGTAAAGCCACTCGCCATTGTAAAAGCTTTTATTTTTTATTTGAATTAGGTTTCACCTGGGTTTTGTTGTTAGTCAATTTCATTCAATATTTTAGTTTAAACACCATCAGATATACAAAGATTTAAATTCTGTGTATGAATTGAATTAACGATCAAGAATCTAAAAAACATTTTAATTTGTTGTGAATAAAGTGAATCAAGAAATGAAAGTCCTTTACAAGAAATCTTTCGTGTGGTTCTATTCGAGCTATATAATAATCACAGTAATAAGCCTATAAGTATTGGAAATCCTTCTAAAATATAAAAAATTTCCCAATTTACTCATTACGAACATTGTCACTTTCAACGCCAGCGAGATTGTTTGAGACTGAAGATTGTTTTTCGTAAAGCTCAGAACAATTCTTTGATAAATGATTTGTAAATGATTTTCATCATCATACCTTATGTTATTAATTTTCAAACAGATTTAAAAAATTCTCAAATGATTCATTATTTGAAACTTGTTTTCTATGTTTACTGTATAATATTGTGTCCTTTTCAACTCTACTAGTCTTTGTCCTACACAATCTTTTCATTTGACGGAAACGTTGATTACTTGAAACGCTAAAGACTTAACCAGTCTCACAGAAAATCCCGAAATGAAACAGTCCATCATGATTGATCTATAAAAATAACAACTTTGATTTTTTTTTTGTGTTTTTGTGTTAAAAATACTTTGGAAAACGAAATTTGGATAACTCTCGTGAGCAAATTATTCGACAAAAAATTTCTCCAATCACTTCTATGAACACACACAAAGGTATATCAGCAGCAACACGAGAAAAGGGTCTATGTTCATTTATGACGTTTCGAGAAAAACGCGTTTGAAAATTTTGCAATCTTTTTTAAATCGCTAATTAAAATTCACGAAGAATCTCCCAAGTCTTTATGGTCAAAACGGTGCGAAGGATCATTAAAAATATGTTTTTATCGATACGACGTTGTTATCATGAAAAAATAGCCCGCAATTGTTTATAGACCCTAGCTGGAGTATGAAATTCGTCTAAATGTTTTATACACCCTTCGCTTTGTACTGTATGTCTCATATGTGTGAGTGAGATGGAGATAAAATTTCCCCTATTTTTTGTCAAAGGCTTATGGTTCTCGCTATAGGAGTGAGTGAATAGCTTTCCGCATTCTTCCCCTTTTAATGTTTTGCATTTAGACCGTTTGCTTTGTTTTGGAGTAAAGGGTGTATAAAACAATCTGTGTGAGGATAATGTCATTTTATGGCTCTAAATTTTTTAGATCCTTTACTCAAACTGCATTATAAATCTTACGAAAACTGAAAAACTAAGAACGGTTTTTGTGTTAAGTAGAGCTTATATTGGGCTATTAGAATCCACTGAAAACCGGTTTTGTTTACTTTGTCTTTTATACCCTTTTCACATGTTTCTGCTGATATGTATTTCAATTAACTACTGATCATCGAGCTGAAAATCAAATAAAAATATTTCTATTTGAATTATTTTAATACTTAGCTTCGTCCAATTGCTTAGAAAGATTTCGGATCCGTTAGACATCACTTGGGCTTTACATCCGTTATCGGTTCTGCTTGCTTTCACTCTTTCTTTTTTTTCGATTGGTTTGAACCTGTTCCTCATGAAAGCGATTTTATGCCTTCAAAATCATAATGACCATTTCTGCGCAATGAGGAACTGGGAGACACCTTAAGTACACTTGCAAACAACTCATGCCATGTCACAGTTTTGAAGTTTTCTTCTCCGAAAGCAATCCTGGAACTCAATGATTAGGTTTTGGCGGTCAAATCGGCTTAATTACATTCCAATGGAACCTCATCAGATTCGGAAGTTTTGTGTCCGCACAAATCGATTCTAACAATACTTTTGAGAAAAATTTCAACGGAGCAACAATTTTTCCAAACTTCACCGTTCAAGCACACGCCTACTCCTCCTCACTATCATGTTTGTATGGGAATTGAATATTTTGTACTAAAAAATCAACATCATTTTTTATTCTTCTGTGGAATCCAGCCTGCTTATATTTTTTATGCCAATTGATGCCAATAAATTATCTAAAGAAAATTTTCCGCTAAACAACTTTGTTTATTGGCATAAAAACCATAAGCAAGCTGGGTTCCACAGAAGAAACAAAAATGATATCGATTTTACAGTACAACATATTCAATTTTCCCATACAAACATAAAAACATAAACAAGGATGAGTTTTGAAGAAAAACGAAGCATTTTGGACCACAGGGTTTGTATAGAATTTTGGAACATTTGGTTCGAGTGGAGCTTGAAAACCAATAACTTTAGCATTTATCTCGCGATATAATATAATTTTTTTTAAAGCTCAATGTATGACAAATATCTCATCGCAAGACCGCATTTCGATTTGAGTAACAATAAAAAAAGTATTAAGCTTCAAAATTAAACTTATGAAAACAAACGTACTTTCCGTTTAATACCTCTTCAGAATTCAATTCCAAAGCTTATTTTTATCATATCTCTATTCGAGTTTAGTAACGGATTTAATGTTTGTCACAGTAATAGAAAAATTTTACTTAAAAGAACTGGGTTGGTAGAGACCAACGTTATTTGGGGAAAACTAGTTTTGCACGTTTCTTCAGAACAAAATTTTCTTCAAATGCCATGAAAATATTAAGCACGTTGCGGAACCGCTTCTCATGGTCTAATCTGGTTCAAATGTTTGTTACATGGGGTCTAGCAAAAGCCTAGGATCAATTTTAGAGTGATACGTATAAGATTTTCTGAAGTCGGCTGATTTGGGCCATTTGATATATGGATGTTTTTTTTTTTTTTAAACGAACACACACATATAGCATCTCAGTGAAACTTCATATTTCTTTGAAGAGATCTAAATTCTACTTAAGACTAAAGCGTACATCTTTCAAGGATATAATGGCTACCATCTTATTAATGCTTACACCACCAACCCACAGAAAGAGTACTATGTATGCCGTGACCGAGACTCGATCTCATGACCTCTGGCTTAGAAGACTTGAACGCTATCCTCTAGGCCACGGTCGGCGGCAATGTTGTCTTAGTATAACTTATCTACAAATTCAACTCCTATTCCATGAAAAAAAAGGAAATGAAAAGACTAAAACCAACTTTAAATCTTTGTAGTAAACATGATTGTCCAGTATTTCTCAATAGGGCAGAGCGTGGGTTAAGATTTTTCGGAACAAACTAGACCTCTTTCTCTGCATATCATTCTTAAATGACTTTGCTGTAATGACAGCTTGCCAAATCTGGACAAAACATTAGGGGATGGTCGTGGAATAGATTGAACGGCAAAATTCGTTTTTGGAGACACTTTTTTTCTGTATAGCTCCGACGTCATTGTCTTATTTGTAACGAAAACTTTCATTTTTTTTTTCACAGCTGCAAACGCTCTGCCAAATGATAAAATTTCGTGCAAATTTGTCAGCAAAAACAAATTTAAATTTGGCTGGCACAGATCCCCGAGCAGTTTCCAAGTATAATTTTTGACCTGGGATAAGCCCGAAGTCAGCCTCGACATAGGTTTCATCGTCCATCAAAAGACACCCGTCGAACTTGGTCTGCACCTGGTATTTAGAATAGCTATGAGCACGGATTTTGGCCACACTATTCTGTTTTATGGTTCGATTTGGCTGTTTGCTAGCTCGATACGACTTCATTCCTTCCCGGAGTCGAATTCTCCTCACGGTACTATCATGGGCAGTAACAAATTTTCTGGCCATTCTTCCGAATCGTCGTCAATCTACCTTACATTGTTTGATAACGCGCAATACGGTATTTCTGAGCAATTTCAGCTGTTTAGCTAGCCAAGATGCAGACCACCAGGGTTGGTCGGCTCTTCTCAAACAACAAAGAGCCGGGAGAAACCACCACTGTTTTCAGTTCGGCTTCCGAGTGTAATCCTCTTTCGCTGATCGTGCTCCACTCGTTACCCGAGTTTACACGAGCTGTAAGTGACTCGGACGGCAAGTGTGAGAGCATTTGCATCCGAATGGGAGAAAGAGAATTCTTAACAAAGAGCGCCCTGCGTTTCAGTCATACACCTCAGAGTAAAGAAGAAAAAAATTGTTTAGACTTCCACCACACAACGTAGAAACAATATAAACAATTTCTACTCCGCTACCATGCCCACTGCTGTTAGCTGTTTTGAATTCTTGTTTTTTTGCAAAAGGTAGCGTTCGAATAAGAGGTGACAGGTGGTTTCATCAAAAAATCAGGACACCGCGAAGAACAAAAACCAGGATTTTGCAGGATCCCAGTAGATTGGTGGAAATGAAATGCAGCTCTTCTTAGATTGCATAAATTAAGGCGAAATAGCGGTGCAGTATACGCCTTAATTTATGCAGCAGAAGAGATATGAAGTTAGGTGGCTTTTAGTTTATACCGAAAAACCGTTCAAATATCATCTGAACCGAAGATTACCATTTGTTTAAGAGGTTAAACTGTTTTTATTACAAAATCAATTGCAATTAAGATCAGGTCGGCTTCTAGAAAATCAGGACACCGCTGGGAGCTTTGATTTGGAAAGTAGCATCTTTTCTAGTGAACGTACCAAAAATAAACTGAGTTATCTCTCGAATTCTCCTCAGCACATTGCGAAACAGACTTTTCCGGAGAAGGGAATTCTCTTCATCAGCGGATGTGAATGCTCTCGCTCACTCTTATGTGTTGACAATCTCACTCTTCATTTCAGTGCGATTTATCTCTCCCCGCACTGATTGGGGGAGCAGACGAAAAAAAATGGCACTCTCTTTCACTGGACAAGCCGATCTGAGGAGTTTTGCCACCCATGCAGACCACAATGGATTTTCCAAATAACTGTGCACAATTTTTTCCTTTCATTCGGCTTCCATGTTGATTGTTTACAAAGTACAGTCGAATTGAGGAATGTGAAAAATACATACGTGAAACTGACAAAATTCCCGACACGTGGGCGTCAAGAACTTCCAAATCCGTCTACCAGGAGCGCCACTATATTAACAAAAGTGTGTTCCAATTCTCATAAACAAGCTTGAAGTGAACGAGGTGAAATTACTGTACTAAAGAGAAAAACATTAGCGCTTCGTTCGACGTCTGAATCGTTTTCAAGGAGCATTGCATTCCATATGACCGGTTTAAATTTATACTTGAAAAGTAAAGTATTTACATCTTATTGTTAATAATTTGAAGAACGGATTTATCGAAAACCATCAACCTTTTTAAGAAAGGAATTAAAAGTTAGGGCGATTTCAAAATTTATTAATAATACTTGATCCCAAATATCGTGGTAAAGGGTGATACGGTCAAAATTTGGTCAAATCAACTTGACGTTATTTTATTTTTTATTTACATAGTATTCCGTCTAACGACATAACTTGACGAACATAATTCCTAAAATTCACTCGGTCCATGGCAACCGTTCTCCAATTCCAAACAACCGGTCTAATGAGCGTCATATACAGGTTACACTTCGTACGAGGGCTAAGTCTGCTCGACCGCAGTTGCTTGTGGAGTCCATAGTAGGCACGACTTCCGCTGATAATTCGCCTCCTGATCTCACGGCTGGTGTCATTGTCTGCGGTCACCAGTGAGCCGAGATAGACAAAGTCTTCGACTATCTCCAGCTCGTCGCCGTCGATCGTGACCTTGTTATTACTGGACAAGCGGGTTCGGTCGGTCTCGGATCCGCACGCCAGCATGTACTTCGTCTTGGACGTATTAATCATCAACCCAATCCTTCCTGCTTCGCGTTTCAGTTTGGGGTAGATCTCCCCCACCGCCGCAGATGATCTGCCGTCTATATCAATGTCATCGGCAAAGCAGATAAGTTGACTGGATCAGTTGAAAATCGTGCGACGCATTTCGCCCACCGCTCGTCGAATAACACCTTCTAGCGCCACGTTGAACATCATGCAGGATAGACCATCACCTTGTCGAAGCCCCCTGCGCGATTCGAATGAACTCGACAATTCACCCGAAATCCGCGCACAGCACTGCGTTCCATCCATCGTCGCCTTGATCAGTCTGATAAGCTTCTCGGAAAAGCCGTTCTCGTCCATGATTTTCCATAGCTCGTTACGGTCGATCGTGTCTTATGCGGCTTTGAAGTCGATGACTAGATAGTGCGTAGGGACTTGGTGTTCACGGCATTTTTGGAGGATTTGCCGTAATGTGAATATCTGGTCCGTCGTTGACCGTCCCTCCATGAAGCCGGCCTGATGACTTCCCACGAATCTGTTTGCTTGTGGCGTTAGGCGGCGGAGTAGGATTCGGGACAATACTTTGTAGGCGGCATTGAGGACAGTGATCGCTCGGTAGTTCTCACAGTCCAATTTGTCGCCCTTCTTGTAGATGGGGCATATTACCCCCTCCTTCCACTCCTCCGGTAACTGTTCTATGTCCCAGATCCGGACTATCAACCGGTGTAGGCAATCGGCCAACTTGTCCGGGCCCATTTTTATGAGTTCAGCTGCGATGCCATCCTTCCCAGCCGACTTGTTTCTATTCAGCTGGCGAATGGCTTCCTTAACTTCACTCATCGTTGGGAGTGGCTCCTCTACGTCGTTGGCTACGCCAGCGATGTACACCCATAGAAGAGGTTGCAAAAATCCAATGCCTTTTTAGCACATCTCTGTGCCGATAATGCTCTGAAATGTGCACTGTGCCGAAGACGGTATGTTTGAAAAACCGTAACTGGCATAAGGACTCGGCTCCCAATCAAAATGATGACCACTACATTCAAGCGAAACAAGAAAAACATTTTATGGGATTTCCTTCCTATTGGATAATTCATCCCAGAAACAAGAAAATAAAAATTAAAACCACAGCGCTGTACTGAGAATCGAACTCACATCAACAATTGTAGCGTCTTGCCAATCCGACATTCTAACCAGTGTACTATTCGAGCTTCATGCAGAACGAGGTATATTTGTCATAGGCTTTCTGTTACCGATCAATCACAAAAAACGTACAACGGCGGCTTCCCGGCGTTTGGCCTCCTTTCAATGCATTCCTTTGTCTTAAGATGGAAACGGGAAAGGGAACGGGAGTGAAGGAACGGGAAACCCATTGAATGAGAACTGTGCTTTGCTTACTGCCTGCTATTACATACACACGCTACATATACACAGCTGCTAAAGCCGGGCAGCTTGGCCGGTGTTGTTTGCCGGTAAATTGAAGGAATGTTTTTGTTGTTGCTTTTGCTACATACACACGCACAGCTTAGCCGTGTTTGCCGGTTGATTGAATTAGAAGGATGTTTTGGTTGTTGCTTTTGCTACATTCACACGCACAGTGCTCGGTTCGCTGGCTGCCTGGTGTTGGCCGGTATTTATTTCCATCCTTTTTCGGCTTGTGATGCGATTGGGAGGGACGCGAAAACGTTTTTATTTTGTTTCATTCAGACATACGCAATTCGGTTACGCTGGGAGGTTAATGCCGGTGGGCGCAAATCGAATCAGTGCCGGTCGCGTTATCTTCTTGTACCAATGATGCTATGAAATTGACTACACGCCATTGGCACAGAGGCTGAATTTTGGGTGTACCTTCCCCCACCGTCTTGATCTCCTGCATGTGCGCCGTTCAGGTGTTCATCGAAGTGCTGCTTCCACGTTTTAATCACCTCACGATTGTCCGTCAGGATGCCTCCGTCCTTATCCCGGCACATTTCGACTTGCGGCACGAAGCCTTTGCGGGATGCGTTGAGTTTCTGATAGAACTTTCGTGTTTCTTGGGAACGATGCAGCTGCTCCAGCTCCTCGAGCTCCTCCTCCTCCAGGCGGCGCTTTTTCTCCTGGAAAATTCGGACTTGCTGCCTCTTCCGCTGTCGGTGATTTTCCACATTTCGACGGGTGCCTCTTTGCACTACTGCCACCCGCGCGGCATTCTCTTCGTCCATCACCCTTCTACACTCCTCGTCGAACCAGTCGTTCCGTCCAAGAAAGAAGAGCAGCGTATCAAAAAATCGCGCATCGCGAAAATCCAAGCAACTCGCACGCAAAAGGCCATGGAGTGGTACGCTGCCAACAACGTGCAGGTGGTTCCCAAGGACAAGAACCCTTCCAACACCGCAGAGCTCCACCCAATTGTGAAATACTGGGCTATTGTCAAGCGGAACTTAAAGAAGACCAAAAAAAAACTGCTAGGGACGAGAAGCAGTTCAAGGCAAACTGGCTTTCTGCGGCGAAGAAGGTGGACAAGGTGGCTGTACAAAATCTGATGGTAGGGGTTAAACGTAAGGCCTGGCAGTTCGAATTTGGAAAAGCGGAAGCCTAACTGATTATTTTTCCTGAATTTTATACTTATTAAACTTGAAAAAGCAACTTAATTTGATTTTTTAAACAAACAAATTTTTTAAATTTCACCGATTTACACGCGTTTTCCCTTGACCAAATTTTGAACGTATCACTCTTTAAAATATAACGTAAATCGACAATTTCGCTTCGATTTCATATGGTATTGAATTACACTAGAAAATAACAAGAAATAAACCGTGTTTGTGCTGTAATTGTAATTTTCGACCGTTGTAGTGAAGTATCTAGGGCCGTATGTATATCGAAACCGTGCCATAATTGATGAAGACCGTTATAGCAAAAGGCCGTAATACGAGCAACCTTAAAACGAGGTATGAGTGTGTTGAAAAACACACTGGTAGATGGTGTCAAATGTCATTCAAGAAGCAAATGAACATAAAAATCATTTTAATAGTTCTTTTTAAAATTTTGACTTTTGGCCAAATTTTGGGGTGAAATACTCCTGTGTGGCCCCATTTACCCCAATACCCCCCAGAACGCCTCCGTTCGGGATGTAGCTAAGAAACTGCATATAAGCCGAAGTTTTGTCCTGAAGCCCAAAACTAAGGCTGGGTTTCGAACGTTCAAGGTACAAAAGGCCCCTTATTGCGACGAAAAGCAGAACAAGTCCGTCAAAACCCGTGCCAGGAAGTTGTACCTCAACATGCTGACGGAAGCTTAATGCTGCATCATGGACGACGAAACATATGTGAAGGCCGACTTCAAACAGATCCCCGGCAACCTGTTCTTCACGGCCAAGGATAAGTTCAGCGTTCCGGGGCATGTCCGCACTCAGAAGATGTCCAAATTTGCGAATAAATTCCTGGTTTGGCAAGCCATCTGCACGATGGGGAAGCGGAGTGCACCTTGCGTGACCCAGGACACAATGAACGGACAGGTGTCATGAAAGAGTGTCTTCAGAAGAGGCTGCTTACCCTCCTGAAGGCCCACAACGTCTCAACAATCATCTGGCGGGATTTGGCCTCATGCCACTCCAAGGACGTGCTGAAGTGGTATGCGGACAATTTGGTCAATTTTGTGCCGAAAATGTTCAACACTCCGGAACTCCACCTTATTGAGAAGTGCGGGCATTTGCGTATGGACTGTAAATAAAATACGAGTAAAATGGAAAAATGAAGTTTAATAGTTATTTTTCAATCCCTAAAAATTTTATGGTAATCGGATGAAAACTCGAGTTTTGCGAATCAATTTTGTGTGTGGCAATTTCATCGTGGACACCCTTTATTTCTCAAAGTTTTCAACTTTACAAATAGAGCATTATCACTTAATAATCAAATTCTATAAAATCATACGAAGCGTAAGTTCCTGTATTTTTTGTGTTTAACATCACATGGTTGGACTGGCCGTAGTAGTATCTGCAATGCATGTTCTATCAGATACTATGCTGAAAAGAAAAATGAGGAACGCTAGTTTATCATTTTCCAGGATTCGTACAAGTTTTGGCCATGATGGTGTTAGAAGAAGAAGAAGAAGAAGAAGAAGAAGAAGACATCCTGATCCCGATACATTCCCAGATCCAAATCCTGATTGTGATCCTGTTCTTGAACCTTAACCTTATCCGGATTCTGATGCTTATTCAGAGCTCAATCTAACCTTGTTACAGATTTTTAATATGACCAAATTTCTGATCTTTATCCTGATCGTAATACAATTCCAGATCCTAATTTTGATTCTCACCGTGATCCTGATCCAGATTCATAGACCATGATACTGGTCTAATCCTGAACCTGATCCTGTAAAAGATCCTGATCAATTAACCTTATGATAATTTACAATGTGGATCACGATCCTAATCCTGATTCAGATTCTTATCTTGTTTCTGATGCTTATCCTCGTGTTATCCAACTCTTAGTTGGAAATCCGTAGCTTATCATGACATACTAAATTTTGTGTTGGTACAAATTCATAAAATTTATAAACATAAATAAATATTTATCACATTTAATGTTAAGCACAGGGAAAAAACTTCTGTGTAACCTATATTTCAAGCAGTTACTGCTAATTCAACGTTCATTCCGATCTTAGTTCTGAAACTCGTACTTAAATCAGATTCCATCATTTCCGTTTCCTTCCATTGCAGAGAATCTCTCGCTCAACAGCGTAGAGTACGCCTCGTCTAGTGAAGAGCAGGACTCGTCGATGTACGTGCTACGCGCCAACTCGTTCAAGGATGCCCGGCGAAGTCGCAAGTACACTAGCAAACGCTCGTACCAGGGCTATTCGAGGCCATCCCGGACCAGCAGTATGAAGAGTACCACCTCTAGCAGTGGAACTGGTGGTGGCCCGATGGCTGCCGTCATAGAGGGCAAGACTGTTACGGGCAGCTCCGTTGAAATGGAATGCAACGAAACCTACGAAAACATCGAACCAAATACGAACGTGCCTAAAGTTGTAATTTATGAGAATTATGAGAGCGATAAGGAGAACAAGGGATTGGTTGGAGAATCGAGGAACTATGAAACGGTAGAGCCTTCGTATTCTAATAGAATCGATAGTATGCATGGGATAAGGAGTGGTTTGCGGATCGTGGAGGACGATGCGAAGGAGAAGCTGCTAACATCGGAGGACGATAATAGGACGGAAGATGGGGAACGTCGAAACACTAACCAGCAGAAATATACCGAGGGAATGGAGATGAAACAAGCGATCGAAACTAGCGACGATTGGTATGCGAGTGCAAGCGATATGGAAGACTCGGATTCGGCTCTGGGAAAGCCTTACAGCAACGCCGCGGTCAATCCGGTGTTGGAATGTGTAAACCAGGTGAGTGTCTGTTTGAAGCAAAAAGCTCCAATTATGATAACCGTTTGTACACTTTGTTTTAGATACTACTTCAACAATCGATGGATGGATTTGGAGAGAATAAGGAAAATTCGAACAACAACGAAGATGATTTGTACATTAAAGCTCAGGAGCCACCGAAAGAACCTTCTCAGATAAGGTCCAAACGTGTTCATTTTTCTACTCAAAATAGTATGGTTCAAGTGCCACGAATAATTCTTCAGCCCACGCCGGTTCCAAGAAAAGAAGACAAAACTTCGCCGACTTATGAAATACAAAGTATCTACAGTAATGAATATGAGCCAATTGGGTCGGAGCAGAATTCTTACTCGAATTATTATGTTGACATGGAATCGAAGCTCGGCTCGGAAGATCGTGAAAGAGAGCTTGCTGCAGCGGAGAAGCGGAAGATCCCACCGGCTCTTCCTCCGAAGCCTGCGAATTTGATGAAATTACAACAAATTTCCAAACAGCGCATGGTGCAAATCAAAGCTAAAAGTTCCTCGGGCGCTAGCGATATTG
Organism: Uranotaenia lowii; assembly: GCF_029784155.1. Taxonomy (NCBI): domain Eukaryota; kingdom Metazoa; phylum Arthropoda; class Insecta; order Diptera; family Culicidae; genus Uranotaenia; species Uranotaenia lowii. The sequence continues at coordinate 82,178,460 of NC_073692.1, read as the reverse complement.
CAGAGTCTGAACCCGACTATTGTTCGATAAGCGAAATTCAGGACTCTGTAAAATGTGTTCAAATTGTGGCCGAAATCCACAAAGACGCGTGTGATGACGATTATTCTGTAGTTGATGTGGTAGAAATGGAGGAAACGGCTAGCAAAAAGAGTGATCCCGAAGAATCGTTTGCTGATGTGCCAAAGCTGCCGAATGTGGCTGAGATCGTTCCACCGAAGAAGGAATCTTTAACGAAATTTATAAGCCAGGATAATTACATTACTAAATCAAATGGTGGAACTCCTACCAAGAGCACACCCTCTAAGAAAGATGGTCAATTTAGGGAACAGTTGTCGGAAATAATAGCTGAAATCAATAAACAATCGCCTGCGATTCGAAATGCTTCTAAGAAGCACGTACCTGTCAAAGATCTTAGCATGGGTCTGAAAACAATGGGTAGCATACCTGCTCCAGGATTTCAATCGAAGTTAAAATCAGCTGAAAGAATGAATTTCCTTAGCAAGATGAATTCGGAATCGGTTCCAAGTATAGCTCTCAAGCCAAATCTAAACGGGTCTCTCCCGAAACCTCAAGTACGACCTATCTCTATAAGATCCAGTTTGCAAAATAAATCTATGACTACAAACTTCAACTCGAATGGAGTTCTTAATTCACTTAAAACTAGCAGTCCCCACAAATCGGGATCCATAATTTCCAGCTTAAAATCTCCCGGATCCCAAAGCAATGGAAGCTCACCAAAAACATCTCCTTCGAAGAAAACGTCTGTTCCTGTAATAATCGCTGAAGACAGCAAACTTCCCCTACAGGCAGAGTTCGATTGGTACAATTTGGATGCAGAATTCGGTAAAGCCAATCAACCGGACATAATCATTGAAGCCGACCCGGCAGCATCACCAGAGCCCGAAGGTACGCCGGAAGATAAGCCGAAAGATGATTCCATCAACGGTCACGGCTCGGAAGCTAGTGGAAGCGATTTGGAAAACGTCGAATACAACCTGGACGAAGCCTACAAAACGATGGGACCAATCGTCCCTCCGCCGGACATTATCCAGAAAAATTCTCTGGTACCACCCGGCACTCCCATTAATGGGAAAATTTCCTACAACAATCTATCGTTCAAAGAGCTAATGGCAATGAACGAAACTCCAAAGATCGAAAAGATGAAATCATCATCGGTAGATGCGGCAAACGGAAACTATGAACACTTTCTGGATGACTCCGGTCTCTGCTCTAAGCCGATTATTCTTCCACGGAAGAAGCGAGTCTACTATTCTGGCCCATTTGTGTGAAAACTTCGGCTCTAATTTCGCAAAGCAGGAGCTTAATTTCCCTCCTAATAGAAAACAACTCAAAAATCAATCAAAAAACAAATTCGATTCATCAAATAAAAATTCATCCGGCGTACTACGCGAAAGCGAAAATTTAATCTGCATACAAACATGGTCCCGTGGAAAATGAAATTGAGCGTGAAATTTGTCTGGCAGCTGGACAAATGCGCCAATTCATTCGTCAAACAGAGGATAGCGGCACGCGAATGGATCATTCAAACGAGCGAACGAAAGTTACTATGCAGGCTTGGATCTGCTTACCTATTGGAAGTCCAGCTCAGCTACCTTGCCTGAGTGTGATGATATAATTGGAAGTCGATAATTGACATGGGAAAATGATTGACTGGCTCGTGAAATTTGGCAACCGGAACAGCTGCATGTCAACCAAATCCGTTTTTGCGGAGCGGTTTGTTTGAGCATAATTTCTACCGAAATCGGCTTCTGAGCCAGAGCTTATTGTTTTGTTGGTCGACCGATTGATTTACGGTGTAGCATAAATGTAGCGCGCATTTGGAGAACAAATGACACACGGTACCAATCAATCATTTTGTGGGCAGGCGATTAAACAACGAATTAGTTAGAGGTTAGTGATATAACTGAATTTTGAGCTGCCACTACTGTTTATGTACAATACTTGTTAGGATTTTTCACTAAACAACGCAATAGAGCTTTACATCATACTTACCTACACCATCTATTAAACAATAATCTAATAAAAATTGTAAAATAAGATATAGAACGAGATGTGTAACTATTCGATAAGAAATTTAGAAAAAAACTGTAGAAACGCAAACTGTAAACTTAAATTTATGTGTAACAAATTCCAATAAAGTTCATAAAACTATTTATTAAATATTAAACAATATGTTATTCTTCGCCTTACTTCGAACTACTCAATTTTTTTCAACTCGCTTTAGTTTTTCTTGGTTCTTCAAAGTTTAGTTCGTTCTCAGGCTATACTGTTATTTTTGTGAAGTTTTCTTCTTATTATCGAAGTAAAATATTTTAATACTGATAGTAAATCACTGTATGATTTTTCTATGATAGTTTCAATTTTTTTAAACAAAGAAAACAGACCAATACCTACTATGCTTATGCTTATGTATATGATACATTTTTTTTAATTTTATTAATTAATCTATCTGGTCTCTTGTTGCCATTGTTTGACCAAGCTTAGTGAGAACTTAAAAAACATTCAAACATTAAATATCAATCTTGGCCGACTCGATAAAATCTGCGATGCTTTTCATAATTTTTAAGTTCATGTTTTTCAGGGTAGTCTGAAGATCGGGAATCATCCCGATAGGTCTTGTCAGCATCCCGGTGAGTTGTAAAAGAACATTTAATACTCATCTTAATTTGGCCGGGCCCACTGTGCAGCACTGGACGCAATTTCAAAAAAAAAATTTCAACTTTGATGCGCCATAACTTTTATTATACTCAAAATAACGACTTCAAACCTGTTGAGTTTTGTTTTTCAAATTAAAATGTTATTATTTCACTGAATCAATAACTGCAATTTTCATTTTAAAAAAAGTCATGCATTAAAGGGTTAATTTGGCCGGGCCCACTGTGCAGCACTAGACGCAGAGACAACTGGAACCAAAGGAGGAAGAAACGTGGGCACCAGTACTATACATTTCCATGGCTGTAACTAAGATTGTAACGTTGGGAGCATATTAGAAAACCAACCAATATCCACTAAAGGAGAAACCAAAAAGTAATTTATTTAGGGAAAAATAATTTTACTCAAATAACACGAACGATGAACTTAAGAATCGAAAATTTTATGTGTACATTTAACACTTTTTAAAACTCGCCAAACCCCCCCATGAGGTTCAAAAAATGCCGTTTCTCTAACTTCAAAATTTCAAATTCCTAATCCAATTTTGATGAACGACTAAAATGATTCAAGAGTAATAGTCTAGACTCAGAACTAAAGCCAAAACCTCGAAATCTTATTCCAGGTCCTCAATTTTACTACAGCTTTCCAAAAAAAATGAAAAATTGTAGATATAAATTTAGTCGCGAATATCGAATTTCAATAAGATTAGACAATTTAAGCTTGCCAGATTGATATCGGCGGATGTTGGGGAAAATAACCCGAAAATTATATGTCTGTTATCAGATCTCGGATACTTTATCATTTTTTTTTATTGGAATTCAGTTTGAATCATCATTTGAAAAAAAACCTCGTTTGAATCTCGGTTTTGCATTTGAAACCTCAACTTGATGCATTGTCCATATTTGATACTCATAATTTCGGATTGTGGAAAAAAAAAATTAAAATTACAACTATTTCAACATTATAACTTTTAATTCTTTTGCAGGATTGGAACTAAAGAAAGATTCATAATGGTGATCCAGAATTGAAAAATCCGATACAGTCTCATCATTCGCAATTTCTATTTAGATTTACAAATTGATTTTTTTTTAAATAACTGAAGTGAGAATTCATATTAGAAGCCGAAAACTCAGAATTCAAATATGAAATTTCCGTTTGAGGGTTGGGATAAAAATTTCACTTGTTGGTTCATAATTAAAAGAAATTATTAACTGGAACTTAGATCAAAAATTGCTTGTCAGATACGGAATTCAGATCTTCAACTCAGAGTCAAAAGGAAGCATTTAGATCCGGAATTCAAATGAAAAGTTGAGATTCTCGAAGTTAAGTTTTATAATCAAGATGAATATATCAATGTAAAAATTTCATCAAGGATTCAAATAGCAGGAGCTCGCAGTTTCAAAGTTTTATTTCTTGATTCAAAATTTAAATTTTATATCGAATCAGAGTCAGTTTGGAAACACAAACCAGCAGAAACCACGAATGTGCAATGGAATTTAGATTCATTTTAAAGATTTCGTTCTTTCAAAAAATATACATTTAAATTTAAAAAAATCACAGGGTTCTAATAATGAAATAAATTATTTTTTGAATTTTTACTAATAAAATTTTGTACTTTATCTTCAAGCGTAAATTTGTTGTAAATATATTTTATAAGTTTTTATATTGCAAATTGAAGACAAACATCGTCTTAACCGATTAAGGTTTTACAGACTGAATAAATTATTCGAAACTATTAAAAAAAAGTTTCAAACTAAAATGTTAAATTTAAATAGAACTTACAAAAGTAGAAAATGAATCTAATTTGAACCGCAAATATAATCTCTTACTTTTTTTTAAATTTGTTGTGGTTGGAAAAGACTAGGAAACCTTGAAAGTACATTATTTGAATCTTATAAAATGAATTGCATTTCTAGAAATCAATTTCGAAAGTTCGGATTTAAAAGTAAACGGAAATGATATCGTATCCCGTTCACTCAATCCCGGTACACTTTCTGTGGGTTCGTGGTTTGAGCATTTGTAAGATGCTAGCCACCATAGCCTCGATAGATGTACGCCGCAATGTTAAGTTGATGGATTCTCTTCGAGGAAACATTAAGTTTCATTGAGATTCAATATGTGTTGTGTTCATTAAAAAAAATCATACCTAACTATTATAGTAAAATAACTGAGCCTCTTCCCTTGAGCCGGTTCTTACTACAGCCCTGGTTCACAGTGTTTTTCTTCTTGGTTTATAGAATTTGTCCTGGGTTTAGCTAGATTTTAACGAATATTGGCGGTATTGAGTTCAAAATTTTTAAAAATAAATTTCCCGGTTTTGCCCCCGGGTAAAACCTATATGTAAGTGGAAGGGTAAAATACAAATAAGGAGATACGACCGCTTTCGTTTGTCAATTAATTTAAGTTTCATTGTTGCGTACTTCTCTGTTTATTGAGATTTCTAGGACGTTCTTTTAATTTTTGCAAATTGCAGGTTCAGAGTTTGAAGCTGATCAAAATTGACAAAGTTTAATTAACAAAAAAGTATTCGTACAGAGAAAACAGATAAAAGAGAAATTCTATTTTTTAAATCAGACTTTAAATAAGTTGACCACCGTTTTATTGATTTTGTAAATACAGAAAGAACAAATCATAGGTTGTTTTACTGAAAACTGCTAATTAAAAGTACCATAGACACTTTCCACGCGCTTGTACCGCTCAAAAGTGATTTTTATCCGTTTGCGTATCAAAAAATCTCAAAATTGTCTATAATTTTGATAATTCAAATCACACAAAACCAACGGAAAAAAAGAGAAAAATGTTTTTTTACACACGTTTTAGATGATTTTGAAAATAAGTTTTTTTGTTGGAAAAAGTGGTGTTTTTGACAACTTTTACAAAATCATTAGTTTTAAAATATGGATGATTTTTTTAAAAATATTTTTAGTATGTTCAGAAGTAAAAAAACACGGCTTTATTTTGTAAAAAAAAGAATTTGTTTATATCCAATGTAGTTGGTTTGAAAAGCGTACAAAAACAGTCGCAAATGAGTGAATTCACGTCACAAAAAAGGGAAATTTTTAATTTTACGAGAAACTCTGACATTTTTTGAAATAAAAAAATTAAATTTTCTTTGAAAATGATAAGACGATTCTAAAACTCTAAAATTTATAGAAATCGGTTGGAGTCTATCTAAGTTACAACAGCGCGAATGAGTGAATTCACGTCACAAAATTTGTTTTTTGTTAAATTTTATATGAAAAATGTACTCCAAAAGCTGTTTTTACCCTCCAGATTCGGATTTTTACAAATCGAGCATAATTTAGTTGATTTTTTTTTTAATAAGTTCATTATTTCCAAATGAAAATACAAAAAGATTAAAAAAAAAATTGAATTTTTTTTTGGTGAATATTTAAATGAAGACAGTAGTAATTTAAACATATGATCCCTCAAAATGCTGCTATTCAAGTGTCAATCAAAATAAGGAAAAAGCTAGGTGCAGATACTGAATATTTATGATTGTAAAAGTCGGAACAACAAAATATCGTTTTTGAAAGTGTACATAAAATTTGAAGGCTCCAAATAATGGTTCCGTATAACCACAGTATAACTTTATAATTCGTGACGTGAATTCAGTCAACTACCCTGTTCTGTTTGAACTGAGTGAATTCACGTCACAACTTCAAATAAGCATAACATCGTTCGTTGTTGTTCAATCGAGAAGCTCCGTACATCAAATTATGGGTAATTGTTTTCTTTACAACTCATTCGAAGAAACCGATATTCTATTTCCACAGAGAGAACAGGAAATCAAAGATGTATGTACTAAAGTCCGAAATGGTTAATTCTAGCGTGAATTCACGTCACAAAAGTAATCAATCACAACAAAAACAACTTAAATTTTAAAATGACCAAATTATATTCATTTTGAAGTAAATTAAATTTGCGACCAATTATTACAATTTTTTTCATTTTCAAGTAAATTTGTTGACTTCTAGAATGATAACAGTGCAGAATAGTCCGGAAAAGCGATTTCACGTCACGGTGGAATGTGTCAATAGAAAAATTCATTGAACGTCCTCCCAAAGTGTTATTATGATCACATAGAGGAGCAATCGTTATATGTAAAATTGCATTACTTAGAGTATAAACGACTCAAGCCAACCAAAAGTTCCATAAAGAGGTTCCATAGAAGCTTAATCAGCTTCTGAAGGTGTTCCTAGAGAACGCTGATGAGCCTCAAATTTTAGTAATTAAAGCTACTTTGAAGTTCATTCCAGTGGCTGAAGAGAATGCTAAGAGAACATAAGGAACCTTTAACGCGCCCAAAAAAAACCGGTTGACAAATTCTTCTGTCAATCAGATGACAGATTGCTAGATTGCTTGTTTTCCTAGGTTTATTTCATTGATTTCAATGTTGTCTTTTTTATAGATTTCATAACAAAGCTACTTACACTTCAGGAATTGAACCACTGCTCTCCAGGTAGCAATGAGATTCACCAGCCTCTCGACTAAACTAGCAATAGTTCTATAGGGCAGTAATTAGATGTCTATAAACTCCATGAACACCATGAAATGCTCAAAGCCATTGATGATCGGATTCATTCAAACATAAAAGCCGAGGGCATTTTTTTTTGTTCTGAAGAGTTTTTTGATACACTAAATAAATAATTATAAAGGATCTCATCACAATTTAAAAAAGGCATATTCTACATAAGTTTCTCAACATTTGCACAGATAAACTTTCACACAGGACACTTTACAGGGATCAAGTGATGTCTGAATAGCTAGGCACCGTATTCACGTCGCGGTTCCGGAAATATTTACCGCAATGAGTCAGGGCCTGTCGATCAATGATGCTCACTAAGGGTTGTTGTGGTTTTGTTTCATATTTATGTGTCATTTTGGACATTTTTATAATTTTGATATTTGTTTTGTTTATAACTCGTTGTTATTTTTAATATAAATTTAATTTTTTGTTCCCTTTTTTCAGTTTTAAATTATTTTTTGAACCACCATTGTTCAAAATTATGTTTAACGTAAACGTGCCTATAAACATTAACATGTTTAACATGTCGTTTGGAGCGATTTGAGACATATTTCACACGGTCACTCGGAATTATTCCATATAAAGGGTGATACGGTCAAAAACTTGAACACCTCTCATTTGGAAGGTGTGTGTGTGTGTGTGTAGAATGTTGCTCCTATTTTGATTTTGGAATTCACTCTTCTGTTGTCAAAATGCCGTCCAATGAAGAAGAGCAGCGTATCAAAATTTTGCTCGCGCAACGTGAAAATCCGAGCTACTCGCAAGAAAAGCTGGCAAAATCGCTAAAAGTTGCCAAATCAACCGTTACAAATGTAATTAAAGTGTTTGGGGAACGTTTGTCGACAGCCAAAAAGGCTGGATCGAGGGGAAATCGAAAACCGGAAGCCGCTGAGACGACAAAGAGAGTTGCCGGTAGATTCAAGCGAAACCCTAACCTTTCTCTCCGAGATGCCGCAAATAAGCTGGGTGTATCGTCTACAACCGTGCATCGAGCCAAAAAACGAGCCGGACTATCGACTTACAAGAAAGTAGTGACTCCAAATCGCGATGATAAACAAAATACGATGGCCAAAGCGCGATCTCGGAGGCTGTACACGACGATGCTGACGAAGTTTGACTGCGTGGTACTGGACGACGAAACCTACGTCAAAGCCGACTATAAGCAGCTTCCGGGACAGGAGTTTTATACGGCAAAAGGAAGGGAAAAGGTAGCAGATATTTTCAAGCACATGAAAATGTCAAAGTTCGCGAAGAAATATCTGGTTTGGCAAGCCATCTGTACCTGTGACTTGAAAGCAGCGTTTTCATAGCTTCCGGGACTGTCAACCAAGAAACTTACGTGAAAGAGTGTTTGAATAAGCGTCTGATGCCTTTCCTGAAGAAACACGGTTGTTCCGTACTGTTTTGGCTGGATTTGGCATCTTGCCATTACGGTAAAAAGGCCATGGAGTGGTACGCCGCCAACAACGTGCAGGTGGTTCCCAAAGACAAAAACCCTCCCAACACGCCAGAGCTCCGCCCAATTGAGAAATACTGGGCTGTTGTCAAGCGGAACCTAAAGAAGACCAAAAAAACTGCTAAGTACCAGCAGCAATTCAAGGCAAACTGGCTTTCAGCGGCGAAGAAGGTGGACAAGGTGGCTGTACAAAATCTGATGGCAGTTCGCTCGGCAATTCGGATTTGGAAAAGCGGAAGCCTTACTGAATATTTTTCCTGAATTTTATACTAATTAAACTTGAAAAAGAAATTTAATTTGATTTTTTAAATAAACGATTTAACCCTTTAATGCCACCGGTTTTCCGAAAAACGGTGCAGTCCCAGAATGTTGATTTTAAGCAATAATTTTTTTCCGAGAATCACCCGATCTCGACGTTTTATGTATGTCGAAGTCAATTGGAATTGAAATAAATACTGCTTGACGATTTCCTTTTGTACCACCTTAGGTGATATTTCAGGGTCAAAATCGAAACTTTGATCTCTCAAAAAGTCGGATTTAACAGAAATTTGGCATAGGACAGCGTTTCTGGACCAACCTACAAATTTTGATTTTTAAATCTACTGAATGAAAATTTGGTTGGCTCTCACCTAACATTATTTGGCAAATAAGTTAATATCTGTTTGAACCCAAGTAAAAGAAAAAAAGTTAAGTAGGCGTGTGCCGAGAAAGACGTGATTTTTTCCTTCTGCCAAGTTTTGCCAAAAATTGGAATTTTATAAAAAAAAAATCATTAATTTAACCGGCAAATACTTTTTCGATTGCTTCACAATAAGTTTTAACAGTTTGAGGTTTGAACCGATCGAGAAGAACTTTTACAACAAAAAGATTCGCAATGAAAGTAGACAAACAGTTTTTCACTTAGGACTAGCGGGTCCTGAAGATCGATAAGGACTTACGGATTTATTTATACAAAGCAGTTGTTTTTTACAAGGATGAGTATTAAACCCGTTTTCAACCTTCTATGGTTCCGGATGATAAGAAACAGTGAAAAAAGAAGATATTCATACAGGGAAGGATTTGGAAGGACCAGAAATTGCGAGATATAGGAATAAGATCAACGATGCTGAACCCGAGTTCACATCCCGGGTCATCTAGGGTGCTTTTCGTTACCCCGAACTACACGCAGTCTTCATTTACTATTCAGAAAGAGGAAAATTGTGATTACACTAAAACTAACTAGAAGGTACTGACAGTAAATATACTCACCCTGTAATTCATAATAATTTTTCGCAAAGAGGCACTCAGGTGCTATAATAATGCACGAGTAGTCAATTAACTAAGTAATTCTAAGCTGTTATCAGAACTTTACAGGTGCTCCCGAAACACATTCCCATGTGACAACTTTTCAAATCCGTGTATGTGGAAATATCAGAGCCTTGCGTAGAGTTACTGTCAAAGTCTCACATTCAATTCGAAGAAAGTCAAATCCTCGTAAACTATGAGCTTTTTGCTTTTTATCTCATGGTTCTGTTCCTCAGGAATATACAGGTAAGATGGGTGGAAGGATACAAAACGCACCGAAGCAGCTTTTTTTCAGTGTTCTCTTGGAATGTTGTTTGGATTCGAGGATACAGTGTTTCTATACTGATATGGGAGTTTTGCTTAATAATATTCACATAAGTTGACCTCAAGCCAAAATTTATGTTATAGATAGCGAATATTGCCATTCTTTCCCGTAAATTATTGCACCTTATAGTCAAAAAACAAAGAACAACTGTAACAGAAGAAATCCATCCCGAAAGCTCCTGAAGCATTTCCAGCAAAGACACATTACCGCACCATACACTGATGGACATAAGTATTCGACACACCCAAAATTCGGTCCTTACTCCAATCATGAGTTCATGAGGATTCAACGTGATTGGCTTAAGATGTGAATGCTATTGGCACTGATATGATCTGTGATCTCTAGAGTTGTCCTCCCAGCGCAACCGCATTGCGTATGATTGAAAGAAACAAAATTAAGACGTTTTCACGTCCCTCCCTATCCCATTAGGGGAGAGGCGGGTTATATGCGCATATTAAGGAAAACACTGATTTTCTCCCGTATTCCAATAGATAGGCGTCTGAAAATTATATACACATGAGCGGACATCTGTTTTATATACATTAGAGCAAATTTTTTTGTGAAAATCTCTTACAGTTTTTGTGAAAATAATTTTATAATAAAAGAAGTCAAAATAGTCGATTTCCGAAACTGGCGGGCTAAATGCGCATATTTATGTTTTTAGCTATATTTCATCAACAGTTGCAATATTTTGATATTCTTTAATTGAAAATGGTAGAAACGGATGTTCAACATACGTCAAGGCTGAAATTTTGGTGAAACTTTTTACATCACTAGTTCTTTTGCATAAAACATAGTTAGTTATGCCATATGGCCATATTTCATGGTAATATTTAGTTCATATCATATTTTTATAGGATCAGTATGAAGTTCTTCTTTTTTCGCTGTAAAATTGTGATTTGAGTGTAGATTTAATGTTTCAATGATTAAAAGTAAAAAATTCATAAGACTATTATATTTTTCTTGATATATGCATTTAACCTTCCTTGATATGGGCATTCAGAACCTGTCTCTTATTCCAATATCTATCAATCCAATCGTCCATATGAACTTTTCACTGTTGTGCAATATTGACGTTATTGTACATCGGATTCAGATAAAAAATGATACACGAGAGTTTTTAGGGACGGGCAATCGATTTCAGGTTTAAAATTTTGTGTGAGGGGCCAACAAAAGGGGTCGTCCATATTAACTTTTCGCTATTATTGCGATATTGACGTTATTATACATCGTATTCAGATGAAAATTGGTACACGATAGTTTTGAGTAACGTGCAATCGATTTGAGGTATCAAATCCAGTGTAAGGGGCCGGCAAAAGGGGTCGTCCATATTAATTTTTCAATATTTTTGTGATATTGACGTTTTTATACATCGGATTGAGAATAAAATTTGCGCTCGGATATTTTTAGGGGCGGGCAATCGATTATTAAATTGTGTGTGAGATGACGTGTGTTGGATGTCGTGCAATCGATTTCAGGCATCAAATTCAGTGTAAGGGGCAGACAAAAGGGGTCATCCATGTTACCTTTTCAATATTTTTGTGATGTTAAGGTTATAATACATCGGATTGAGGTGAAAATTAACACATAGGAATTATCAAGGACGAGCAATTGATTCCAATAATCCAATTTTGGGTCAGGGGTTCGCCAAAAAGGTTGTCCATATTAACTTTTCACTGTTTATTGTGATGTTGACATTATTGTGCAATGGATTGATTTGAAAATTTGCACACGGGAATTTTGAGGGAAGAACAATCGATTTCGTCCACCGAAAGGGGTTTGGATTTTTTGGGAATAATTCCGTTTTTAAGCAACGATCGAGTCGAAATTTATACACGAGGGTTTGGACGGTCAATTGATTTCTGATTTCAATATTTGAATCAAACGACAATAAGAGGGTCTTCCGTATTAACTGACAAATAACTTTGTAACGCATCGAGACAAAAATTCATATACGGGTTTTTTTGGCACGGTCAATTGATTCATGGTTTCATATTTAGTAGCATACGAAAGAAAAAAATGATTGTCCATATTACGTGTTCAACATTTTTTTAATTATTGCCTAAAAATGCATCTGGAAATGCATCTGAAAATGCCTGGCAACTTACATTCATTCAAACTGTTCATGACATATTCTAAATTAAATGCGAAACGGAGTTCGTATGGGATCACCTAGTCTTAAATATATTTTCATAAACTTCTCGGTAGAATTAAAAAGAGTTGTTTCTAACTTCTATACGAATGTAAAATAATTCACTGTTACATACAAGTAAATTAATGAAAGCCTCGTCTGTGTTGACTTTGAAAATAATCGCCTACATGCTCTGATTATTTTAAACATATCACATAATTCGCTACATTGTTAAAGTGTGCGATACAGTAAGTTGTTATTTCGTTCAGATAAATGATGCGTTTGATTTTACATTCGAATAGAAATCGACGGAGAAGTTGCAAATTCTCAGTAGTCATGAAAAAGTTTTTCAATAACAATGCAAATTAAAAAATATAATCATTTTCCAAATATCAATGCACTTGGCACCAATGAACACCAGCAAAAATAATAAAAAACACTAACACCTGTGAATCGTTTTTCCACAGGGCGAATTTGTCGATAATAGTACCGGAAACACGGGTTTATCGAGCGCCCTTCTCAAAAATCGATTTTGTTTTGTCTTGGTTCGAGGTTAGGGCTGAGGCCTTCTGCTAAGGTGGTGTTTGTGTAGAACTGTCAATATATCCTAAGAGCAAGTTCACTGGTGTTGGGAAAATTGGTAGAAATTTTGATACATACTGCACATTTTGAAAATTTTGCCATGCAAAAACATTTTCAAGATCTGTGGTCTTCAAGTTTATTTACAACACGTGTTGTATATTAGCAAGCTGTGATGCAAAAATAGCAATATTTCTATCACATACGGCTGAAATAGAAACAGTGTTGTAAAAAAAATACAACACTCCAAGATCTTGAAAACATTTTTGCATGGTAAAATTTTCAAAACGTCAAAATTTCTACCACTTTTTCCCAACACCAGTGAACTTGCTCTAATAGTCCTATTTGCCGCTGATAGTGTTCGTGATATTATGCAGGTTATTTCACCAACAGTTTTCAGTTTTAGGACAATCAACCTAGAAAACGACCATGTGTGTCGACCGGCTGCTCGTTTTTTTTTTGTACCGAGAGTTTTTAAGGTTAATTGTTCCGTCTCATCTGTACACGCTCATTAAGTGTGCGTAAGAAATGTCAAAAACAACTCTATAGGGTCCTTGCTCGGTTCATTAGTATTAGTAAGCGGTTTGGTAAACAAAAGTGACAGCTCCATGCCAAATGAAAAGAATCCGCGATGCCAGGTAAATGTTTGACGTTTTGTAGTTAGGAAAAAAGGTAAACAAAAGGGCGTAAATTTTCGATGAATTTAAAACTCATTTCACTACGGCTTTTTACTTCAGAGATCTCTTAAAAAGTAAGTAGAATCAACTTTTAGGCCTTCTTCTAGTGTTTTAAATATTAAAAAAAAAATATAAATTGAGTTTTAAAAACTGGTGTTTTTCTTGCGATTGAAAACAGACCTAAGTATTCAAGTAGTTCTATTTTGGAAAGCATTCTAACAAGGAAAAAACCTGGTTGAAAAAAATGGAATTTTATCCTGTTTTCTGTTAACCAAAGAAAAAAATTTGATGGTTTTTTTCTGGAATCAATGGAGTGTTTAAGTTGCTTTTTGTACTGGAAGGAGATTTCAAATGATTTTGTTTTTGTATTGATTTTTTCAAAAGTGATATTTCTTTTTAAAAAAATACACTTCTGGAATGTCTGCTCTTGTGTGAGAGCTGTTTGCACATTTTTCGAAATTTTTTGTAAAACAAATCAAATGTATTTCTGTCGGCGTGTCTAGCAAGTACCTTTTAAGGACAAAATTTTGCTCAATAATTATTAAAAAATAACATTAGGAGCTAATTCCCTTTTAATTATATGCCTGTTCCTAAAAGCTTCCCAAATTCTCTAAACTCTTGTATGGAGCACTTTGTAGCGCTACTGTTTAGTTAATATCTCGGATTGGGATTAGGCCTGCTAAAAGAATAAAGCTTGCTCTTTACTGTTACAAAGATTTTCATTAGAATGACAGCTAATCGGAGTGAAATTGAAGTGAAGGCTTTTGCTTTCTCTGTTAGACACATGAGAAATTGTATACCGGGAGTGCGAGCACGCCCATCGACTATTCAGGATGGTTGACTTCATTTTTGATTTGTTTGCGCCCTGGTGAAAAAATAAAATATTCACATAATTGTTGGTAAATGATTCAAAATATACTTGATGACTCTTTTTTTAGCAAGAAGTGCTTTCATTTTTAAGAAAAAAACTACATTTCAGTAGAATTTTACTTTTGCCGCATATAAAAACCTCTTATGTGTACCCAACAGACCTCTTGTATGTGTGTGTAGCACGAGTCCTGTATCTATAAAAGACTTTGACAATTATCCCTATCTTCCATCCGGTTCAGGTAGTATACTGGTTAAGATGACGCATTAGCAAGGCGATATAAAAATGGTGTGTTGTGTTCGATTCTCATTTCTTGACGGCAATTTTTTTTATTCATTTTTTTTTGCTTCGGGAAAGAATTATCAAAAAGGGATAAAAAATCAATAAAATGTTTTTTTCTTGTTTAAAGTTACTGAATATTAAAAAAATGATTTAGTTTATGTCGAATACTTTTCTCCATCAGTGTAGCTCCCGAAAGCTGCAAATGGATACAAATAAACACGTTCTAAAAATGGGTGGGGGAAGAACCAAGACGAAGATCTGGGACACATTATCCAACGGAGACGATTTTCTGGAGCTTGGAAGTTGCACAGAGGCGGTGAATCGTCAGGTCCACATATAAATGTGTCTATATGGCACAACGACTTTCGCTAGTTGCCCGGAGAACCAGAACCTGTGATGGTGGGTGAGATGTGCAGATTTGTGCGGATCCGGCAAACGGAGACAGAAGTTTATAGTCTGTGTTTCACGATAAATGAAGCATTTTGCGGTACTGAAACTGGCACGGAAACGACGACTTGATATGGGAAGTTGATGTTTTTGCTGCTGTTGCCGGAGAATGCTGGAAATATTTATGAGCCGAAAGCTAGGTACATCTCACTTGATGCTTGTGGGTTTGGTTTGGCAGGTAAACAGCAATATTAAAACTAGATTGAATGGGACATAAAGCGAATGGTGGAGTTATTTTTCCATGCATAGGGGGAAGTGTTCCTAAATGCGCATGTTGGGTAATATGCGCATACAGCCGATTGACGATATGGCTAAAGATTCATCATATCTAATCAGTGCAGTTTGAGGGTAACACGCTTTAAACATATGGCATGAAAAAATTAAATTGTTATATAAAGCCAAAAAAATTTAAAAATTCAAACAAGATTTTTGTCAGTTTTGTTATAATATATTGAACTTTAATTATTGTGCGTACAGATTCTGTGAACAACAATTTAAGTGGTTTTTCTTTCTTATTCATCTGGAAATAGGAAATTCAACAAATTGAAGCTTTTGGCAAAGTTGTAAATGAAAAGATAATGGAATAAGAGACAGGTTCTGAATGCCCATATCAAGGCAGGTTAAATGCCTATATCAAGAAAAATAGATTAGTCTTATAAATTTTTTACTTTCTGTCATTTAAACATTAAATCTACGCTCGAATCACGATCTTACAGTGAAAAAAGAAGAACTTTCTACTGATCCGATAAAAATACAATATGAACAAAATATTACCCTAAAATATGGTCATATGGCATACTTAACTTTGTTTCATGCAAAAGAACTAGTGATGTAAAAAATTTCACCAAACTTTCAGCCTTGACGTATGCTTAACATCCGTTTCTACAATTTTCAATTAAAGAATTTCAAAATATTGCAATTGTAAATTAAATATAGCTTAAAACATAAATATGCGCATTTAGCCCGCCGGTTTCGGAAATCAGCTATTTTGACTTCTTTTATTATAAAATTATTTTCACAAAAACTGTAAGAGGTTTTAACAGATAAATTGCTCTTACGTATAGAAAACAGATGTCCGCTCATGTGCATATGTTTTTCAGACTCCTATCTATTGGAATATGGGAGAAAATGAGGGCTTTCCTTAATATGCGCATATAGCCCGCCTCTCCCCTATCAGGATTTGAAATTGCAATAAACGGTTTTATCGTTCGTATTCAGAATCTTTCTGGAAAACCGGCCGATTATCGAAAAACCGAGAGCCCCAGAAAGTCGATTTCAAAACAACAATTTTTTTTCAAAATAACACCAGATTTCGAGTCTTAGTCATTTGGCATTAAAATTATAATATAGATTTTCCAGATTTCCTTAGGTTCCCCCTTACGTGATTTTATAAATTCAAAATCTATTTTTGACAACAAATATTTTTGAGATAACCCAGATTTCGACGTTTTATGCATTTTCAAGTCATTTGGCATCAATAATAAAATTTCGATTTCCGTTTCCCTTGGTCCGTCCCCCCTTGGTGATTTTTGAGGATAAAAAAAACTTTGAGTGTTTTGAAGCACCCCTAAATCAAGTCCGATTAAGCTGAAATTTGGCACAGGTCAGTTTTCTGACCAATCTACAAAATGTTTATGGTCGGTTTGCGACATTTGTCATGGTCCGTCATTGTTAAACGTCTCAAAGTGCAGAACTCATGCGTCTGATCTTGAAAATTCAAATATGTAAGTATGAACAAATTTAAAAATTAAACCATTTCGAACCAGACCATAAAACAGGTACCACGTATAGAGGGGTCCAAAAAAAGGCAGTTAATCAAACAAAACACAACTTCAATTGAGCTGACTTTACAGTTTTCGTGTCATGCGGAATTGTATTTAGCTGCTTACAATAACAAACCGTAGCAAGGAGGAAATACCAGGTGTATGTTGTTTCGGTAGAAACATTACATTAACTAGTAAGCTGCTCGGGTGTCCGTTGGAAGCGATGGTTTTTTTTTGTTCATGCTACAAGCTTGATTCGGTTTTAAGGGTGAAACCTTCGGCAGAAGGTATGTTAATCAACAATCGTTACGCGAGGGATACCTACTGGTTTAGGAATTTGATTCATAAACTTTCCGCTGCTCGGTGGATAAAAAGCCATGACGGTGGTGGGTTTGATAATGAAAACAATAACTCAGAACAGGTCGAAAACTGCTGAGCTCAGCTTTTTCTGTGTAACCTATAAATTAAGCTTATGATCAACGTTATTCTTTTTCTGAATTGCAAAGCGACTGCTGATTTTTTGAAAACAATTTTCATAATTTTGAAATTCTTGTGAAATTTTTGCAGATTCGTGTCACTTTTTTCCATCATTTTTAATAATTTTAAATAACTTTTGTCATTTTTGTAATTTTTGTAGTTTTTGTAATTTTTGTAAGTTTTGTAATTTTTGTAATTTTTGTCATTTTTGTAATTTTTGTATTTTTTGTCATTTTTGTAATTTTTGTAGTTTTTGTAATTTTTGTAATCTTTGTAATAATTCTAATTTTTGTAATTTTTGTTATTTTTGTAATTTTTGTAATTGTTGTCATTTTTGTCATTTTTGTCATTTTTGTCATTTTTGTCATTTTTGTCATTTTTGTCATTTTTGTCATTTTTGTCATTTTTGTCATTTTTGTCATTTTTGTCATTTTTGTCATTTTTGTCATTTTTGTCATTTTTGTCATTTTTGTCATTTTTGTCATTTTTGTCATTTTTGTCATTTTTGTCATTTTTGTCATTTTTGTCATTTTTGTCATTTTTGTCATTTTTGTCATTTTTGTCATTTTTGTCATTTTTGTCATTTTTGTCATTTTTGTCATTTTTGTCATTTTTGTCATTTTTGTCATTTTTGTCATTTTTGTCATTTTTGTCATTTTTGTCATTTTTGTCATTTTTGTCATTTTTGTCATTTTTGTCATTTTTGTCATTTTTGTCATTTTTGTCATTTTTGTCATTTTTGTCATTTTTGTCATTTTTGTCATTTTTGTCATTTTTGTCATTTTTGTCATTTTTGTCATTTTTGTCATTTTTGTCATTTTTGTCATTTTTGTCATTTTTGTCATTTTTGTCATTTTTGTCATTTTTGTCATTTTTGTCATTTTTGTCATTTTTGTCATTTTTGTCATTTTTGTCATTTTTGTCATTTTTGTCATTTTTGTCATTTTTGTCATTTTTGTCATTTTTGTCATTTTTGTCATTTTTGTCATTTTTGTCATTTTTGTCATTTTTGTCATTTTTGTCATTTTTGTCATTTTTGTCATTTTTGTCATTTTTGTCATTTTTGTCATTTTTGTCATTTTTGTCATTTTTGTCATTTTTGTCATTTTTGTCATTTTTGTCATTTTTGTCATTTTTGTCATTTTTGTCATTTTTGTCATTTTTGTCATTTTTGTCATTTTTGTCATTTTTGTCATTTTTGTCATTTTTGTCATTTTTGTCATTTTTGTCATTTTTGTCATTTTTGTCATTTTTGTCATTTTTGTCATTTTTGTCATTTTTGTCATTTTTGTCATTTTTGTCATTTTTGTCATTTTTGTCATTTTTGTCATTTTTGTCATTTTTGTCATTTTTGTCATTTTTGTCATTTTTGTCATTTTTGTCATTTTTGTCATTTTTGTCATTTTTGTCATTTTTGTCATTTTTGTCATTTTTGTCATTTTTGTCATTTTTGTCATTTTTGTCATTTTTGTCATTTTTGTCATTTTTGTCATTTTTGTCATTTTTGTCATTTTTGTCATTTTTGTCATTTTTGTCATTTTTGTCATTTTTGTCATTTTTGTCATTTTTGTCATTTTTGTCATTTTTGTCATTTTTGTCATTTTTGTCATTTTTGTCATTTTTGTCATTTTTGTCATTTTTGTCATTTTTGTCATTTTTGTCATTTTTGTCATTTTTGTCATTTTTGTCATTTTTGTCATTTTTGTCATTTTTGTCATTTTTGTCATTTTTGTCATTTTTGTCATTTTTGTCATTTTTGTCATTTTTGTCATTTTTGTCATTTTTGTCATTTTTGTCATTTTTGTCATTTTTGTCATTTTTGTCATTTTTGTCATTTTTGTCATTTTTGTCATTTTTGTCATTTTTGTCATTTTTGTCATTTTTGTCATTTTTGTCATTTTTGTCATTTTTGTCATTTTTGTCATTTTTGTCATTTTTGTCATTTTTGTCATTTTTGTCATTTTTGTCATTTTTGTCATTTTTGTCATTTTTGTCATTTTTGTCATTTTTGTCATTTTTGTCATTTTTGTCATTTTTGTCATTTTTGTCATTTTTGTCATTTTTGTCATTTTTGTCATTTTTGTCATTTTTGTCATTTTTGTCATTTTTGTCATTTTTGTCATTTTTGTCATTTTTGTCATTTTTGTCATTTTTGTCATTTTTGTCATTTTTGTCATTTTTGTCATTTTTGTCATTTTTGTCATTTTTGTCATTTTTGTCATTTTTGTCATTTTTGTCATTTTTGTCATTTTTGTCATTTTTGTCATTTTTGTCATTTTTGTCATTTTTGTCATTTTTGTCATTTTTGTCATTTTTGTCATTTTTGTCATTTTTGTCATTTTTGTCATTTTTGTCATTTTTGTCATTTTTGTCATTTTTGTCATTTTTGTCATTTTTGTCATTTTTGTCATTTTTGTCATTTTTGTCATTTTTGTCATTTTTGTCATTTTTGTCATTTTTGTCATTTTTGTCATTTTTGTCATTTTTGTCATTTTTGTCATTTTTGTCATTTTTGTCATTTTTGTCATTTTTGTCATTTTTGTCATTTTTGTCATTTTTGTCATTTTTGTCATTTTTGTCATTTTTGTCATTTTTGTCATTTTTGTCATTTTTGTCATTTTTGTCATTTTTGTCATTTTTGTCATTTTTGTCATTTTTGTCATTTTTGTCATTTTTGTCATTTTTGTCATTTTTGTCATTTTTGTCATTTTTGTCATTTTTGTCATTTTTGTCATTTTTGTCATTTTTGTCATTTTTGTCATTTTTGTCATTTTTGTCATTTTTGTCATTTTTGTCATTTTTGTCATTTTTGTCATTTTTGTCATTTTTGTCATTTTTGTCATTTTTGTCATTTTTGTCATTTTTGTCATTTTTGTCATTTTTGTCATTTTTGTCATTTTTGTCATTTTTGTCATTTTTGTCATTTTTGTCATTTTTGTCATTTTTGTCATTTTTGTCATTTTTGTCATTTTTGTCATTTTTGTCATTTTTGTCATTTTTGTCATTTTTGTCATTTTTGTCATTTTTGTCATTTTTGTCATTTTTGTCATTTTTGTCATTTTTGTCATTTTTGTCATTTTTGTCATTTTTGTCATTTTTGTCATTTTTGTCATTTTTGTCATTTTTGTCATTTTTGTCATTTTTGTCATTTTTGTCATTTTTGTCATTTTTGTCATTTTTGTCATTTTTGTCATTTTTGTCATTTTTGTCATTTTTGTCATTTTTGTCATTTTTGTCATTTTTGTCATTTTTGTCATTTTTGTCATTTTTGTCATTTTTGTCATTTTTGTCATTTTTGTCATTTTTGTCATTTTTGTCATTTTTGTCATTTTTGTCATTTTTGTCATTTTTGTCATTTTTGTCATTTTTGTCATTTTTGTCATTTTTGTCATTTTTGTCATTTTTGTCATTTTTGTCATTTTTGTCATTTTTGTCATTTTTGTCATTTTTGTCATTTTTGTCATTTTTGTCATTTTTGTCATTTTTGTCATTTTTGTCATTTTTGTCATTTTTGTCATTTTTGTCATTTTTGTCATTTTTGTCATTTTTGTCATTTTTGTCATTTTTGTCATTTTTGTCATTTTTGTCATTTTTGTCATTTTTGTCATTTTTGTCATTTTTGTCATTTTTGTCATTTTTGTCATTTTTGTCATTTTTGTCATTTTTGTCATTTTTGTCATTTTTGTCATTTTTGTCATTTTTGTCATTTTTGTCATTTTTGTCATTTTTGTCATTTTTGTCATTTTTGTCATTTTTGTCATTTTTGTCATTTTTGTCATTTTTGTCATTTTTGTCATTTTTGTCATTTTTGTCATTTTTGTCATTTTTGTCATTTTTGTCATTTTTGTCATTTTTGTCATTTTTGTCATTTTTGTCATTTTTGTCATTTTTGTCATTTTTGTCATTTTTGTCATTTTTGTCATTTTTGTCATTTTTGTCATTTTTGTCATTTTTGTCATTTTTGTCATTTTTGTCATTTTTGTCATTTTTGTCATTTTTGTCATTTTTGTCATTTTTGTCATTTTTGTCATTTTTGTCATTTTTGTCATTTTTGTCATTTTTGTCATTTTTGTCATTTTTGTCATTTTTGTCATTTTTGTCATTTTTGTCATTTTTGTCATTTTTGTCATTTTTGTCATTTTTGTCATTTTTGTCATTTTTGTCATTTTTGTCATTTTTGTCATTTTTGTCATTTTTGTCATTTTTGTCATTTTTGTCATTTTTGTCATTTTTGTCATTTTTGTCATTTTTGTCATTTTTGTCATTTTTGTCATTTTTGTCATTTTTGTCATTTTTGTCATTTTTGTCATTTTTGTCATTTTTGTCATTTTTGTCATTTTTGTCATTTTTGTCATTTTTGTCATTTTTGTCATTTTTGTCATTTTTGTCATTTTTGTCATTTTTGTCATTTTTGTCATTTTTGTCATTTTTGTCATTTTTGTCATTTTTGTCATTTTTGTCATTTTTGTCATTTTTGTCATTTTTGTCATTTTTGTCATTTTTGTCATTTTTGTCATTTTTGTCATTTTTGTCATTTTTGTCATTTTTGTCATTTTTGTCATTTTTGTCATTTTTGTCATTTTTGTCATTTTTGTCATTTTTGTCATTTTTGTCATTTTTGTCATTTTTGTCATTTTTGTCATTTTTGTCATTTTTGTCATTTTTGTCATTTTTGTCATTTTTGTCATTTTTGTCATTTTTGTCATTTTTGTCATTTTTGTCATTTTTGTCATTTTTGTCATTTTTGTCATTTTTGTCATTTTTGTCATTTTTGTCATTTTTGTCATTTTTGTCATTTTTGTCATTTTTGTCATTTTTGTCATTTTTGTCATTTTTGTCATTTTTGTCATTTTTGTCATTTTTGTCATTTTTGTCATTTTTGTCATTTTTGTCATTTTTGTCATTTTTGTCATTTTTGTCATTTTTGTCATTTTTGTCATTTTTGTCATTTTTGTCATTTTTGTCATTTTTGTCATTTTTGTCATTTTTGTCATTTTTGTCATTTTTGTCATTTTTGTCATTTTTGTCATTTTTGTCATTTTTGTCATTTTTGTCATTTTTGTCATTTTTGTCATTTTTGTCATTTTTGTCATTTTTGTCATTTTTGTCATTTTTGTCATTTTTGTCATTTTTGTCATTTTTGTCATTTTTGTCATTTTTGTCATTTTTGTCATTTTTGTCATTTTTGTCATTTTTGTCATTTTTGTCATTTTTGTCATTTTTGTCATTTTTGTCATTTTTGTCATTTTTGTCATTTTTGTCATTTTTGTCATTTTTGTCATTTTTGTCATTTTTGTCATTTTTGTCATTTTTTGTCATTTTTGTCATTTTTGTCATTTTTGTCATTTTTGTCATTTTTGTCATTTTTGTCATTTTTGTCATTTTTGTCATTTTTGTCATTTTTGTCATTTTTGTCATTTTTGTCATTTTTGTCATTTTTGTCATTTTTGTCATTTTTGTCATTTTTGTCATTTTTGTCATTTTTGTCATTTTTGTCATTTTTGTCATTTTTGTCATTTTTGTCATTTTTGTCATTTTTGTCATTTTTTCATTTTTGTCATTTTTGTCATTTTTGTCATTTGTCATTTTTGTCATTTTTTGTCATTTTTGTCATTTTTGTCATTTTTGTCATTTTTGTCATTTTGTCATTTTTGTCATTTGTTGTCATTTTTGTCATTTTTGTCATTTTTGTCATTTTTGTCATTTTTGTCATTTTTGTCATTTTTGTCATTTTTGTCATTTTTGTCATTTTTGTCATTTTTGTCATTTTGTCATTTTTGTCATTTTTGTCATTTTTGTCATTTTTGTCATTTTTGTCATTTTTGGTCATTTTTGTCATTTTTGTCATTTTTGTCATTTTTGTCATTTTTGTCATTTTTGTCATTTTTGTCATTTTTGTCATTTTTGTCATTTTTGTCATTTTGTCATTTTTGTCATTTTTGTCATTTTTTGTCATTTTTGTCATTTTTGTCATTTTTGTCATTTTTGTCATTTTTGTCATTTTTGTCATTTTTGTCATTTTTGTCATTTTTGTCATTTTTGTCATTTTGTCATTTTGTCATTTTTGTCATTTTTGTCATTTTTGTCATTTTGTCATTTTTGTCATTTTTGTCATTTTTGTCATTTTTGTCATTTTTGTCATTTTTGTCATTTTTGTCATTTTTGTCATTTTTGTCATTTTGTCTTTTTGTCATTTTTGTCATTTTTGTCATTTTTGTCATTTTTGTCATTTTTGTCATTTTTGTCATTTTTGTCATTTTTGTCATTTTTGTCATTTTTGTCATTTTGTCATTTTTGTCATTTTTGTCATTTTTGTCATTTTTGTCATTTTTGTCATTTTTGTCATTTTTGTCATTTTTGTCATTTTTGTCATTTTTGTCATTTTTGTCATTTTTGTCATTTTTGTCATTTTTGTCATTTTTGTCATTTTTGTCATTTTTGTCATTTTTGTCATTTTTGTCATTTTTGTCATTTTTGTCATTTTTGTCATTTTTGTCATTTTTGTCATTTTTGTCATTTTTGTCATTTTTGTCATTTTTGTCATTTTTGTCATTTTTGTCATTTTTGTCTTTTTGTCATTTTTGTCATTTTTGTCATTTTTGTCATTTTTGTCATTTTTGTCATTTTTGTCATTTTTGTCATTTTTGTCATTTTTGTCATTTTTGTCATTTTTGTCATTTTTGTCATTTTTGTCATTTTTGTCATTTTTGTCATTTTTGTCATTTTTGTCATTTTTGTCATTTTTGTCATTTTTGTCATTTTTGTCATTTTTGTCATTTTTGTCATTTTTGTCATTTTTGTCATTTTTGTCATTTTTGTCATTTTTGTCATTTTTGTCATTTTTGTCATTTTTGTCATTTTTGTCATTTTTGTCATTTTTGTCATTTTTGTCATTTTTGTCATTTTTGTCATTTTTGTCATTTTTGTCATTTTTGTCATTTTTGTCATTTTTGTCATTTTTGTCATTTTTGTCATTTTTGTCATTTTTGTCATTTTTGTCATTTTTGTCATTTTTGTCATTTTTGTCATTTTTGTCATTTATGTCATTTTTGTCATTTTTGTCATTTTTGTCATTTTTGTCATTTTTGTCATTTTTGTCATTTTTGTCATTTTTGTCATTTTTGTCATTTTTGTCATTTTTGTCATTTTTGTCATTTTTGTCATTTTTGTCATTTTTGTCATTTTTGTCATTTTTGTCATTTATGTCATTTTTGTCATTTTTGTCATTTTTGTCATTTTTGTCATTTTTGTCATTTTTGTCATTTTTGTCATTTTTGTCATTTTTGTCATTTTTGTCATTTTTGTCATTTTTGTCATTTTTGTCATTTTTGTCATTTTTGTCATTTTTGTCATTTTTGTCATTTTTGTCATTTTTGTCATTTTTGTCATTTTTGTCATTTTTGTCATTTTTGTCATTTTTGTCATTTTTGTCATTTTTGTCATTTTTGTCATTTTTGTCATTTTTGTCATTTTTGTCATTTTTGTCATTTTTGTCATTTTTGTCATTTTTGTCATTTTTGTCATTTTTGTCATTTTTGTCATTTTTGTCATTTTTGTCATTTTTGTCATTTTTGTCATTTTTGTCATTTTTGTCATTTTTGTCATTTTTGTCATTTTTGTCATTTTTGTCATTTTTGTCATTTTTGTCATTTTTGTCATTTTTGTCATTTTTGTCATTTTTGTCATTTTTGTCATTTTTGTCATTTTTGTCATTTTTGTCATTTTTGTCATTTTTGTCATTTTTGTCATTTTTGTCATTTTTGTCATTTTTGTCATTTTTGTCATTTTTGTCATTTTTGTCATTTTTGTCATTTTTGTCATTTTTGTCATTTTTGTCATTTTTGTCATTTTTGTCATTTTTGTCATTTTTGTCATTTTTGTCATTTTTGTCATTTTTGTCATTTTTGTCATTTTTGTCATTTTTGTCATTTTTGTCATTTTTGTCATTTTTGTCATTTTTGTCATTTTTGTCATTTTTGTCATTTTTGTCATTTTTGTCATTTTTGTCATTTTTGTCATTTTTGTCATTTTTGTCATTTTTGTCATTTTTGTCATTTTTGTCATTTTTGTCATTTTTGTCATTTTTGTCATTTTTGTCATTTTTGTCATTTTTGTCATTTTTGTCATTTTTGTCATTTTTGTCATTTTTGTCATTTTTGTCATTTTTGTCATTTTTGTCATTTTTGTCATTTTTGTCATTTTTGTCATTTTTGTCATTTTTGTCATTTTTGTCATTTTTGTCATTTTTGTCATTTTTGTCATTTTTGTCATTTTTGTCATTTTTGTCATTTTTGTCATTTTTGTCATTTTTGTCATTTTTGTCATTTTTGTCATTTTTGTCATTTTTGTCATTTTTGTCATTTTTGTCATTTTTGTCATTTTTGTCATTTTTGTCATTTTTGTCATTTTTGTCATTTTTGTCATTTTTGTCATTTTTGTCATTTTTGTCATTTTTGTCATTTTTGTCATTTTTGTCATTTTTGTCATTTTTGTCATTTTTGTCATTTTTGTCATTTTTGTCATTTTTGTCATTTTTGTCATTTTTGTCATTTTTTTCATTTTTGTCATTTTTGTCATTTTTGTCATTTTTTTCATTTTTGTCATTTTTGTCATTTTTGTCATTTTTGTCATTTTTGTCATTTTTGTCATTTTTGTCATTTTTGTCATTTTTGTCATTTTTGTCATTTTTGTCATTTTTGTCATTTTTGTCATTTTTGTCATTTTTGTCATTTTTGTCATTTTTGTCATTTTTGTCATTTTTGTCATTTTTGTCATTTTTGTCATTTTTGTCATTTTTGTCATTTTTGTCATTTTTGTCATTTTTGTCATTTTTGTCATTTTTGTCATTTTTGTCATTTTTGTCATTTTTGTCATTTTTGTCATTTTTGTCATTTTTGTCATTTTTGTCATTTTTGTCATTTTTGTCATTTTTGTCATTTTTGTCATTTTTGTCATTTTTGTCATTTTTGTCATTTTTGTCATTTTTGTCATTTTTGTCATTTTTGTCATTTTTGTCATTTTTGTCATTTTTGTCATTTTTGTCATTTTTGTCATTTTTGTCATTTTTGTCATTTTTGTCATTTTTGTCATTTTTGTCATTTTTGTCATTTTTGTCATTTTTGTCATTTTTGTCATTTTTGTCATTTTTGTCATTTTTGTCATTTTTGTCATTTTTTTCATTTTTGTCATTTTTGTCATTTTTGTCATTTTTTTCATTTTTGTCATTTTTGTCATTTTTGTCATTTTTGTCATTTTTGTCATTTTTGTCATTTTTGTCATTTTTGTCATTTTTGTCATTTTTGTCATTTTTGTCATTTTTGTCATTTTTGTCATTTTTGTCATTTTTGTCATTTTTGTCATTTTTGTCATTTTTGTCATTTTTGTCATTTTTGTCATTTTTGTCATTTTTGTCATTTTTGTCATTTTTGTCATTTTTGTCATTTTTGTCATTTTTGTCATTTTTGTCATTTTTGTCATTTTTGTCATTTTTGTCATTTTTGTCATTTTTGTCATTTTTGTCATTTTTGTCATTTTTGTCATTTTTGTCATTTTTGTCATTTTTGTCATTTTTGTCATTTTTGTCATTTTTGTCATTTTTGTCATTTTTGTCATTTTTGTCATTTTTGTCATTTTTGTCATTTTTGTCATTTTTGTCATTTTTGTCATTTTTGTCATTTTTGTCATTTTTGTCATTTTTGTCATTTTTGTCATTTTTGTCATTTTTGTCATTTTTGTCATTTTTGTCATTTTTGTCATTTTTGTCATTTTTGTCATTTTTGTCATTTTTGTCATTTTTGTCATTTTTGTCATTTTTGTCATTTTTGTCATTTTTGTCATTTTTGTCATTTTTGTCATTTTTGTCATTTTTGTCATTTTTGTCATTTTTGTCATTTTTGTCATTTTTGTCATTTTTGTCATTTTAGTCATTTTTGTCGTTTTTGTCATTTTTGTCATTTTTGTCATTTTTGTCATTTTTGTCACTTTTGTCATTTTTGTCATTTTTGTCATTTTTGTCATTTTTGTCATTTTTGTCATTTTTGTCATTTTTGTCATTTTTGTCATTTTTGTCATTTTTGTCATTTTTGTCATTTTTGTCATTTTTGTCATTTTTGTCATTTTTGTCATTTTTGTCATTTTTGTCATTTTTGTCATTTTTGTCATTTTTGTCATTTTTGTCATTTTTGTTATTTTTGTCATTTTTGTCATTTTTGTCATTTTTGTCTTTTTTGTCTTTTTTGTCATTTTTGTGACAATATGTATGACATTCAAATGGTTTAAAAGTCTTCTTTTTTATTTCTGGTTGTTGGAAACTTTTTGTTTATTTTATGTTGATCATTCGTTTGTGACGTGACGTGTGAAAAATTTTCGGAGTGCTGCGATTGGATGAAAATCTGCGACAGAAGGGTGAGCTTCTTAGTATCTTCATCTATCAGAAGGTTGAAGTGATGGGGTGGGCATCCAAACGAAATTTTGGTTCCAGTAATAGTAAGTACAAAGCTATGTCTTAGTAGTTGTGTTATGATTACCGTGAAATCTTTGGAAAGGGTAAAACTCCTAAGATTGCATGAATGTCACAAAAACGTTCTTTTCTTTCATATTTTTAAAGAGCGAGCAATGGCGCTATTTCGATAGTCGATGACCATGTATGGGAAGCGAAGAAATGAAAAATTAATATGTTCTAGGGTTTTGTTTTTTTTTTGTCAAATAACCTCATTCCCACCCAATTAAGGAAGATTAATCTGGGATCTGAGTCCAGGAGCACATTACTTTCTAGCATATGTTCTAAATTTATTAAATCATGCGAACCAATAGTAGGGGAGAGTGGGGTATCGTGGGCCATGGGGAAACGTGGGCCACTTTGATTAGCTCAGATGTGTGTTGAGATAAAAATCTCAAACCAACTGTCATCGTCGTCGCTTTACGTGAGCATATATTTCTATATGTTGTTGACTGAAATACGCATCATATGCTCCTTTTATTTATCAAGCTAAAAAAAGTTAGAAAAATTTACTTACATAATTAAAAAAACACCCGCTAATTTCATCGATGGGGAACCTAAAGTGCATAACAAAAATATGCTCATACGCTTATGATCTTAGTTTTGTCATGATCTTTCACGTGGAAAAGGAATTTTTGATGAAACATCAAAAAGTCACACAAACGCAACCAATTTGCAAATCAAAGCTTGTGGGGAATCGTGGGCCACACCTCTTGAACCACCTATATTTTTATGTTTTTATACACATTCAGATCTTAAAATACGATTTTCCTATCTGTATAGTTTTCTTATGCCAAATGAAGAGTTATGAAAAATATTTTGTCCATCCTTTATAAGAAATTTTGCCAAAACGTTCGCGAGCCAGGTTTCGGAATCTATGCGATCATACACAGCACAATTTTTTATTTCATCATCTGAAATTGCTATAAAATAACGAAATGAATTAGGAAATCACAGTTTTGGGTCAACTCATGAACTTTGCATGTTATTTGATCAATTTGGATTTGGTGGCCCACGATTCCCCACCATTTTTCAAAATCCAAAAAATATTGCTTTTTTTTAAACAGTCAGAATTCGGGAAAAATAACTTATTAAAATTTTTAAAAAATACCTTATGATACCTTGGAAATGTAGAAAACCATACCATTTTTTATTTTCATTTTATCTTTTATAATAAAGAAGTTATGGAACAACGAAAAAAAGTGGCCCATGATTCCCCACTCTCCCATACTGTTTTCCACATTCTTCCTCTCATGTGTTGCAGTTGTCTTTGCGTCCAATACTGCACAGTGGGCCCGACCAAGTAAAGATGAGTAGTGTATGTATACTGTGTAATACTGTAATATTGGAAAATTACTCGATAACTACGTAATAAATGAAAAAATCCGTAAATTTTTATTGCCCTAAATATTGACAGTTGTCTTGTCAGAACTAATTTTTACAACTTACTGAGTTGAAAAAATCAACAATATTTTTGATAGTGTTCAAAATTTGAAAGGTTCCATGAAAATTACCAATTAAGAAACTAAGGTTATGTCGTCTTTTGTCAATGCATACATATGAATCTTCCATATTGTTCTACTCTAATTAAATGTTGATAGATTGCTTCACATTAGGTTAACATTTAAATTGCTTCAGGCCATCGCATCCAGTCGGTTCTTTTATCTGTTTATGCAAGAAAGACAAAAAAATTGGTACTACATCCCACTTACACTTTAATGGGTAAGGGTACTTATGGGCTGACTGCTGAATACCCGAGTGACTGACTTACTGACAGACTAACTTACAATCAAGCATCTCAGCTGACGGCAACGGGACGTGGTTCTTGTCGGTGTTGTTACTTACTTGTTGGGGCTCAACCCCCTGATTGCCGTCCCCTTTTCCCTTCCCCTATCTGGACCGAATGGACGAAGTCGGGGTTTACTTCTGCGCTGAAAAAAGGGCAAATATAAACACACCATTTTGGCCTGGCGGAGCAGGTTTATTTTTCCTGTATACTTTTTTCAAACCTTTAGCCGCGATTCGCCGGGAGCTTTGCAAGAATGAAGAACACGCTTTTAGTGCTTACACTTCCGAAGTGGATCAAATTAACTTCATTTCAATTGCCCCACTCAGCTGTTGCCAGTCTACGACGACTCTTCGCGTGGTTCATCATCAACAACTGCAAGCATCTTGTTAGACTTTTAGCCTTAGCGTGTTGTTGATCTGCTCCTCAATGAAAACTTTGAAATGTGTTACGTTGTTGCCCGAACTCGTTCTATTCTCGCTCATCGGATGCTGTTTGATGTTTGGATGAGCTTTCGAGAGGGCTCAGTAAATTTAGGAAAAGGGGAACGTGCGTCAATGTGCCCCATCTAAGAGAATCCATTAATTAACAAAAATGACAAAAATGACAAAAATGACAAAAATGACAAAAATGACAAAAATGACAAAAATGACAAAAATGACAAAAATGACATAAATGACCAAAATGATAAAAATGACAAAAATGACAAAAATGACAAAAATGACAAAAATGACAAAAATGACAAAAATGACAAAAATGACAAAAATGACAAAAATGACAAAAATGACAAAAATGACAAAAATGACAAAAATGACAAAAATGACAAAAATGACAAAAATGACAAAAATGACAAAAATGACAAAAATGACAAAAATGACAAAAATGACAAAAATGACAAAAATGACAAAAATGACAAAAATGACAAAAATGACAAAAATGACAAAAATGACAAAAATGACAAAAATGACAAAAATGACAAAAATGACAAAAATGACAAAAATGACAAAAATGACAAAAATGACAAAAATGACAAAAATGACAAAAATGACAAAAATGACAAAAATGACAAAAATGACAAAAATGACAAAAATGACAAAAATGACAAAAATGACAAAAATGACAAAAATGACAAAAATGACAAAAATGACAAAAATGACAAAAATGACAAAAATGACAAAAATGACAAAAATGACAAAAATGACAAAAATGACAAAAATGACAAAAATGACAAAAATGACAAAAATGACAAAAATGACAAAAATGACAAAAATGACAAAAATGACAAAAATGACAAAAAATGACACAAAAATGACAAAAAATGACAAAAAATGACAAAAAATGACACAAAAATGACACAAAAATTACACAAAAATGACACAAAAATGACACAAAAATGACACAAAAATGACACAAAAATGACACAAAAATGACACAAAAATGACCCAAAAATGACCCAAAAATGACCCAAAAATGACACAAAAATGACACAAAAATGACACAAAAATGACACAAAAATGACACAAAAATGACACAAAAATGACACAAAAATAACACAAAAATGACACAAAAATGACACAAAAATGACACAAAAATGGCACAAAAATGACAAAAAAAAGACACAAAAATGTCACAAAAATAACTCAAAAATTACACAAAATTACTCAAAAATTGCACAAAAATTACACAAAAATAACACAGAAAATTACACAAAAATTACACAAAAATTACGCAACAATTACACAAAAATGACACAAAAATGACACCAAAAATACACAAAAATGACACAAAAATGACACAAAAATGACACAAAAATGACACAAAAATGACACAAAAATGACACAAAAATGACACAAAAATGACACAAAAATGACACAAAAATTACACAAAAATTACACAAAAAATACACAAAATTGACACAAAATTGACACAAAATTGACACAAAAATGACACAAAAATGACACAAAAATGACACAAAAATGACACAAAAAATGACACAAAAATGACACAAAAATGACACAAAAATGACACAAAAATGACACAAAAATGACACAAAAATGACACAAAAATGACACAAAAATTACACAAAAATTACACAAAAATTACACAAAAATTACACAAAAATGACACAAAAATGACACAAAAATGACACAAAAATGACACAAAAATGACACCAAAAATGACACAAAAATGACACAAAAATGACACAAAAATGACACAAAAATGACACAAAAATGACAAAAATGACACAAAAATTACTCAAAAATTACACAAAAATTACACAAAAATTACACAAGAAATACACAAAATTGACACAAAATTGGCACAAAAATGACACAAAAATGACACAAAAATGACACAAAAATGACACAAAAATGACACAAAAATGACACAAAAATGACACAAAAATGACACAAAAATGACACAAAAATGACACAAAAATGACACAAAAACGACACAAAAATAACACAAAAATTACACAAAAATGACACAAAAATGACACAAAAATTACTCAAAAATTACACAAAAATTACACAAAAATTACACAAAAATTACACAAAAATTACATAAAAATTACACAAAAATTACACAAAAATTACACAAAAATTACACAAAAATTACACACAAATTACACAAAAATGACACAAAAATGACACAAAAATGACACAAAAATGACACAAAAATGACACAAAAGTGACACAAAAATGACACAAAAATTACACAAAAATTAAACACAAATGACACAAATGACACAAAAATGACACAAAAATGACACAAAAGTGACACAAAAATGACACAAAAATGACAAAAATTACACAAAAATGACACAAAAATGATACAAAAACGCCAAAAAAATGATAAAAATGAAAATTGCACAAAAATTGCACAAGTCGGACACAAAAGTGGCACAATGACATTAAAAATGACACAAAAATGGCACAAAAATGACACAAAAATCACATAAAAAGGACACGAAAATGACACAAAAATGTCCCAAAAATTGCACAAAAATTGCAATAAACAGTGAATGGATTCACTATGTTATGCTGTTTTTAAAAATTATCGGCTCCAATTGACCCGCTTAATCGTGAAAGGCGTTTTAAAGCTTTTCCCCCAAACTCAAAGTTTTGCTGAAATGGCCTGAGGTCGGTTGGTGGCGCTTAAGAGCCCACTTTATTGACTGATCGCTAATTAAGGTCTTTTGTGGGCAGATCGACAACAACAACCACACAAACAACCATAACTACAACGAAAAAAGGGCAGCTATTTGACCATAAAACCTATTCATGGCACGAAGCTTTCAAGTGGGCTCGGGATGAACTTTTTGACCTTTACGTGAAAGCATTGTTTGTCCAATCAAATTAAAAATTTGATGGTCGGTACACAAGCTACATTTAGTACAAATCTTTTATGATGTTGGCCGTCATAGAGAATTTTGAAAAGATATTTTTTTGACAGTAGGTAATGATAGATTTTGAAATTGAATAGTTTGAAAAACATGTATATTAGTTAAATTGAATATTCATAAGAACCACAATCATAACCACTCAAATTTTCATTTCATTTCAAGCATATAATTTTACAATCACAATGGACTCGATTTGTACCGTACTTTTTGCATCGCTAGAATTGGAGCCAACTAAAGGAGCCAAAGGTAAGTAAATAGTACGTTTCTGTTGCTGTGAGGTTTGATTACCAGCATAACAAAACGACGACGCCGAAGCCGAAATAGGAGTAAAAAATAATCATACATCCTACCGTTTTTGCACAGATGCAGGAGACTGGGCTGTTTGTGTTCTATTTTTAGAAGCGGGCCGTATTTCAATTTTTTATTTTACGTTTCACTCAGGCAAGAGTAGGTGTAAGTCTGTAGACGCTGCTGTTGCTGCTGGTCAACCGTGGTTAAACCTTCGAGCAAACATGGACTCCATCCACTAGGTCCTACTGTAGTGTTCCCAAAGAGTTGGATTTCGGTTGGATTACGACTTCCATGGCGGCACCACGATGGAGCAGGGATAAGGTTCCAGTATTATGCAAATTGTAAGCTCTGTGGGAAACTTAAAATCTTGCTGGGAAATAAGGAGAATTCACTTCCACGTCTTGAAACGAAACTGATTCGTAAATAACTCAACATTGTTTTGAGTGATCAAGCTGATTCTTGTCTTTTGATTGATCGTTTCCATGAAGTTTAGCATAATTTTCTTATTCACAATCCAGACCGATAAACCTAAGTTTCTTGGATAGATCCTCTCTCTTTTGTTTAGAGTCTTGTTAGTATGGTTACCATCATCTTCAACGCAAAAAAGTACGTTGAAATCATATTTCAAAATATTTGGGAGAAACGGGAGAAACCAGGAAATTTAAATTCAAATAGTGACATTTAGTTGCTAGTTATGTGACTTATGTCTTTTCAAAAAATACTTTTACAAATTGAAAGTTTTCGTTTTTAGTTTTTGTTCATTTTCTTGCAGATTTTTAGTGAAAAGTCAAAGGGTCGTTGGATTATTCGGAAAGATAGAGATAAGAACATCGCAAAAATGAGAAAATGTTGAGTTTCAAAAAGAGTTCAGATTGCTGTTGTGCTCTTTGCTAACTGCTTAGGTGCTAATTGCATATTCAAAGGCGCTTATTGCCTGCACAGTTTATTTCGACGCCTGGGAAAAGCTTTTCTAAAAAGCGATTTCAAAACGTTCGAAGCAGTACTTATAGAAAAGTACTTCTTATGAAATAGCAAACTTGTGTTTAAGGAAAAATTTAAATTTTAGTCGATTTATGATGATATTCATTTAAATTCATCAACAACCCAACAAAGTAGAGAAACCTGAAATACCGTGCCATGAATGCATAAAGTGTTGCATTTCTTTCGAACTTCATGAACATGTAGGAACGCAAACTTGAGAACTGGAAGAAAATAGTTCGATTCTCTGATAAAATGTCTTTCAACAAAAAAAGAGTACATTCCGCATGATTTTACAAAAAGAAGAGTACGCTCATTTCTCGATCGAAACAGAGTACATGTACTCTTAAAAGAGTACGTATGGTAACCCTATGTTAGAGCCCAATATCTGGACTTCGTCTTTATCGAAAACTATTCGTTATAGGGTGAGTGCTCCTACTTTGGACCTAGAGTCTACTTTAGTCCTAAAATGCCGAAAATTGAAAATAATCCATTTTGCTGGCATAAAATAAAGATTTTCCTATGTACACTAGACTGGCCCAAATTTGTATGGGATGATTTTTACAACATTTTTTTCCACGCGGCACCCCCTAGATTGGTGCCTTTAGGTGAAAAAAATGACTTTATGAAAGTTTCAGGTGATTTGGCAGAAGCACGAGCTGGCGCAAAGGACTTGAAATTTGTATGGAGATTTTCGTCAAAATGTATGAAAATCGACATGCTTTCACTCTTTGTGTTCTAAAATTTGTTTCCAGTATGCTAGAAAGCTCAGAATTTCAGGAATTGTAATTCAAACAATGACAAACAATTTTGTAAAAGATTGTGACGCGATACGAGTTGACTGTAATGAGTTATCCGCAATTGAATGTGTGATTTTTTTTCGCATTTCATCGATATATCGTGAACGGTGTATAAGTGGATTATTAGTACTGACTTGATCGCATTGTCACACAATGAGAATAACAGATAGAAAGTTTGAATACTCGGCAAAGTTGGAGCCTAATTTATAACAAATATCTTTGCAAAAAAGTTGAAAGAAAGATTGAATAACTATGAACTGCTGCATTGTGTGACGATGCGATCAAGTGAGTGCGATTATTATCCCATGTACCTCGATTCACGATGTATCAAAGAAATGCGAGAAAAAAACAAACATTCAATTGCAGATAACTCATCTCAGTCATCTCATATCGCGTCACAATCTTCTACGAACTTGTTTGTCATTGTTTGAAGTACAATTCTTGAAATTTTGAGCTTTTTAGCATACTGGAAACAAATTTAAGAACACAAAGAGTGAAAGCATGTCGATTTTTCATACATTTTGACGAAAATCTCCATACAAATTTCAAGTCCTTTGCGCCAGCTCGTGCTTCTGCCAAATGACCTGAAACTTTCAAAAAGTCATTTTTTCACCTAAAGGCACCAATCTAAGGGGTGCCGCGTGGAATATAAGGATTTTTTTGGATATGGGCCAGTCTAATGTACACAATGAACTCTTATTCTTCCTGAAGCCTACCATACCGTTTTTTGCCATTAAAAGTGTTTCTGATAAAATTTTCAATGTTTTTGAAAATGTACTTCTTCATCAGTGGTAAATCAGACAGCTCATTTAGTGGGGCGCGTATTGAAAAATTAGAGTGTTTAAGCAAAAATTACGATTTTTTACTTTCCAAGCCAAAGTTTAAAGGGAAATTACTTTCACTGTGAAGAATATGAACCATACTACCTATTTTTCCAAAAATTCATGAAAATAAATGGAAAACTCGGAAAATTTGCAAAAGGTCCAAATATAGGAAACTTTCGACTTTGATGTTCCATGTTTAGCCCTGACATCACCAAATCTTTGTATCAAAACCAACAAATCAACAATGTTTCGAATTTTTAATTGGGGCATAATTCAGAACCAATATCGAATATTTCCAACATTTTTGCCAGATTTACGCAAATAAAATATAAGTAAGTAAACACAATCAAGTTTCAGCTATCGTTTTGCTGATAGAGCTGACGGGGAATAAAAGTGTTTGTGATATTCATAACAGAAATTTTAGTTTTTAAAATATTAAAAAGCTGTAATACTATTTTATGATAGTAAATGATTTAAGTTTACATTAACAATAAATTTGTTTATTTATTTTCAAAAAATCAAATTTTCTATAGGAGTTTTAATATTAGGTCCAATGAAAGGAACCGGTCCAGTACCAAAATAGGAACAGTAGGTTCAAAGTTGGAAATTTAAATCATCCATTTGTTTGCAAATCTCTCGATAATGGCGAAACCCATGTTGAAAATTTTCATTGAAACTTGCAGATAAGATCATGATTTATAAATAAACTTCCTGAAGGATATAAATTTCCCGTCTATTCGTGAGAAAACCTTGATTAGTTAAAACCACCGCTTAATGGGTCCAAAGTAGGACAACCAACCCTATTTTGTTCTTTTATATTCTGTTACTGTTCCCAGAATTAAACACATGCATGGCATTATTCCCTAGATGAGTTTTTGAAACTTCTTTCAATTGACCCAGAAGAAAAATCAACGGATCAAAGCTTTAAATCCGTAGATCTGGCAAGGCTGCTCTGCACATATAGTCCGCCCTTATTTGGTAATTAGGGGAGAGGCGGGCTTTATGCGCATACTAAGAAAAATACTCATTTCCTCCCATATTCCAATAGATAAGAGTCTGAAAACTATATGCACATGTGCGGACATCTGTTTAATATACGGCAAAGCATTTTTTCTATTAAAATTTATTACTATTTTCGATATAATAATTTTTTAATAAAAGTAGTCATATTAGCTGAAAACCGTTTTTAAAAGAAATTGGCTGAAGGGGACCAAAGTTATTCATGGAAAACTTGATTTTCATGTTCCTCCCGAACAAAATGTCTCAAAATCCCATACAAACTTTAGGCTCGTTGAGCAACCCATTCCCGTGATCCAATCTGCCCCAAATTTCTCTTGAGGCCTTGTACTAGACCTAGGATCAATTTAGGCCTTCGGCGCATAACTTTTTCAAAAGACGGGTTATTTGGGGCACTTTAATGTGCATTCAGGAACCCCCTACACTTTGCACTATACCTTTCTTTTGCGTACGCGATGATATTATTGGCATATGAAATAAAAATTGGAGCCATTTCAATTTGGTTCGATTTGTTCGAATGCATTGAAAATTTGGAATATTTTTTATAATCCCCCTTCCGTGATGTTTTAACTCCAAGTGATAAAAGAAGGACTTAAAGTTTGTTCCGTCCTTAGCTGATTTTTTTTTAAATTAGTGGCTCAGCAAGCTTTGAACTTAACACAGGTACATTAAAAACTTAGAGCAAGTTCACTCGAGTTGGGGAAAAGTGGTAGAAAATTTGACGTTATGAAAATTTTACCATGCAAAAATGTTTTCAGGATCTTTGGGCGTTGATTTTTTCCACAACACTGTTTCTATTTCAGTCGTGTGGGATAGAAATCGAGCTATTTTTGCATCTTAGCATGCGAAAAAAGAACATGTGTTTTAAGAAAACTTGAAGGTCGTAGACCTTGAAAATGTTTTTGCATTATAAAATTTTCAAAATGTGCTACAAATGTCAAAATTTCTACCACTTTTTTTCAACACGAGTGAACTTGCTCTAAGAAGGTGGGCCCTGTCGTTTATTTGGTTTATATGTGGAAGTGTTGAGGCTGACTATTCAAACGCGGCTTTCGATAACAATATAAAAATAGAGAAAGAATTAGAATTACTGATGGTTTACTGTTTGTTAAATCTCCTAGTTCTCATTAATACAAACTTTTAAAAAGAATAAATGAACGAATTTTTCAATAAAACCTTGAACTTTATTACTATTATCTGACGGCATTAAACATTTCTCAAATATTCGAAACACGAAATACTATTCTAAATTCTAAATTCTAATTGCAAAAGTTTCACACTTCGATGAAAACTGTTTTTGGATTATTCCGTTTAATCGAGGCTAAAAAAAGCTGTAGCAAGGTTATTAAACATACCAAAGAGAAAAGTAGTAAACAAGCGTGTTTTTCTGTCAGCGAAAAATTTTAATTTTCAATCTCTCAAAAATGTGATTTTTTCTTCAAATTTCATGAAGTGCTGAAGATTGTTTTTACAAAAAACGAACCACTGTTCTATTCATGTGAAACAATCTATATATATAAAAATGAATGTTTGTCTGTCTGTCTGTTCCCTATAGACTCGGAAACTACTGAACCGATCATCGTCAAAACTGGCATCTGAGGGTTTTTGAGGCCGGGGATGGTTTCTGTAATAGTCAAAACTCCATCCGACTTAAGGAAGGAGAGGCTTCCATACAAAATTTGTAGTTTTTCGAAACAAATTAAAGTCATGACATCCATTTTCTTGAGATTTTTTTTTCCTTTGGGCGGTTTGTTTTTCGTCTCTATGGTCGAGGCGTCGCGGCCAACGTCGCAAAAGGATAGTAACCCAGGCATAGCATACTGATCAGTAGGAATATTTTGGCGCGTATTTCTCAACCAAGCATATTTTCTTTGAGGGGTTTGTTTTTCGTCTCCATGGGCGAGCGAACGTCGTCGCAAGAGGATGGTAACCAAAGCACACTGTTCATTGATTGCTGGAAAATTTAACAATAAGGCGCCTGTTTCTCAAACACGTGGGGCGATATGCAACCTAGATGTGTTTTTTTCTTGCTTATTTGATTTGTACACAGCACGTGGTAATAAATGACGCCTAGATGTGACACGGATTGGTACACAGCAAAAAAAAATGTAACGATGGACGATGTAATTTGAGCAGATGTAAGCCATATGATGTGATAATTTGAATGTATGTTGTTATATTACACAATTGTCTTGTTATTACATCTAAACGACGCACACATTTTAAACATGTCTGTTAGTGTAATATCACATCATCGTATGTAATAACATCGAAGCAACTCATATCTGTCAACAGAAAAATCATATCAAAAACGTTGGAGGGGATTTTGAGGCTCGGAGGCAACCGATTAAGTGGTAAAGTATATCAAATTGTTCATTTTTTGTAAGCAAATCCGTTGATAAAGCTTAGTTCTTTTAGAAATGGGACACTTTCTTTTGCTAATAGCTCGTTTACTAGTAATCGGACATTCAAAATTTTGGCAGCAATTTGTTGCCTGTAAAAAGTACTATCCGACCTATTTTTTTTTCAAAATTAAAAAATTACGCGTTTTTGAGATATTTACGATGCAAGAAAAAAAGGAAAAAATAATTTTGCACACTTTCATTCAAAATCCATCATAATCAAATTGATAGCTGACAAAACCGTTGATTATTCGAAGAATTACTGTATGTGAGTGGTGGAAAAGTATGCAAATACTGTCAAAAATGTCCACAAAGTTCAAATCAAGCATTGGAGTGAAGCATATGGTCGGCAACTTCGGCTAAGGGTCATCAGGGAAGTCAAGTCTCATACAAGCATTTTTAATTTAAAAAAAGCGAAAAACTAAGGGTAGATCGCTGAAATTTCCAAAAATTTTTTTTTCTCCGATAAGCTGAAAGTGTTGTCTGGTAATGAGTCATTCAAACCACACCTCAAACACTAAATTTTTGTTAGTTCCAGAGCTCGTTAGCTGTATAGCCGGTTCCGAGGCTATGGGACAGATGATTTCTGATGAACGACAAAACTTATGAAATACCCTATTTTAAAGAAATTCCAGCGGTTGAGTCCTATACCATGTCTGCTCGTAGCAAGGTCCCGAGTATATTAAAGTATGCATTTGCTGGTTATATTTTATGAAATATTATGATTTGCCAAAATTCTGCTCATGTGGAAACAAATAACAATATTCAAAACGAAAACTATGGTTTTCGCTGTTTTAAAAGCCTAAAAAGAGTAATCTTTTATGTACCCTTCGCAAACTACGATCTATACTAACCAATTATACTTTAAGTTTAATCTCATGATGGTTTTACTTCGTTATTGCCAGATTTTGCCAGCAGAAATTCCATTAAAAATGCTCAAAAAGTGGCTCAAAATTAATCAAATTTGTAAATTTCGAAACATCTGTATGCACTAAATTGCCCTCAGTTTCTTTTAAAAGAGAACTATTGGTCCAAAAAGTAGCGGAAATTGAAGGAAGAGGGTGTAGCCACCTAAATACAGATTAGACGGAGTATTAGTTTGAAAAACTGATCAATATC
Source organism: Uranotaenia lowii (assembly GCF_029784155.1). Lineage (NCBI taxonomy): Eukaryota > Metazoa > Arthropoda > Insecta > Diptera > Culicidae > Uranotaenia > Uranotaenia lowii. The sequence goes on along the minus strand of NC_073692.1, from coordinate 82,137,849 downwards.
ATGACTGAAAAAAGTGTGCGCTAGCTGATGGGAGGTACCAAGAATAAAGTAGAATTTATTCTTACAAAAAACGATAAATATTTTTTTCAAATTTTTTCATGAATTATCATAAAATTACCTTCATTTCCTCCATAGAAAGTTTTTGGATCAAACGAAAGGTTTTTGAGATACACGCATTCGTAACTGTCCCATTTCTAAAAGAACTAAGCTTTATGTGCTTATATTCATATTCTTTTGTTTTTAGGAAATTTATTCTGAAGAAATAATGTACCAGGAGTGTGAGAAGAAATAAATAAATGGATGGAGGGTAAGTGTTTAGATTATGTTTTCTTCTGCTTTCGTGTGCTAAAATTATATTGAAACCTTTTATAGGCTCAAACTACAATCCGTTTCCCCTTCATGTCCTGCATTGCCTTTTTCCGGCATTAAACGAGATCCAGCGTTGAGAAAGCTGAGCCGAGTTTACGGGATGCTGATAGTTTTGACGAAAAACTACATTGCTTGAAATCTGTTCTGAAAAAAACAAATCTAACATTCGATTGGCTTGTTACATATCTTACTTACTTACTTAATGATCCCGCGCCGATCCTCCGGTGCATAGGGCCGTGGTAAAAGACCTCCACTGTTGACGATCCGGAGCCAGCGTCTTCACCTGGTCCCAGTCAAGATTCTCGTCGACAGTTCGGATTTCAGCGGCTAGGCTTCGCCGCCACGAGTTTCTGGGCCTGCCTCTTCTTCGATGACCTTCTGGATTCCAGTCAAGCGCCTCTCTGCAAATCTCGTCTTCATCTTTTCGCAGCGTGTGCCCAATCCATCTCCACTTACGTTCCCGAATCTCGATTTCTAGCGCCCTTTGATGACACCGGCGATGTAGTTCCTCATTCGAAATCCAGTTGCCAGGCCACCAAGCGCGGATGATGTTCCGCAGGCAGCGGTTTACAAATACTTGCAGTTTTTGCGTCGTCACCGCATATGTGCACCAAGTTTCGCACCCGTACAGCAATACGGATTTGACGTTTGAGTTGAAGATTCGGATTTTTGTTCGTAGAGAGATCTGGCGTGACCGCCAGATGTTTCGGAGATTCGCAAACGCAAATCGGGCCTTTCTGATCCGGGTTTCGATGTCTTTCCTGGTACAACCATCAGGCGTTATCTGGCTACCAAGATACTGGAAGCACTCCACTTTCTCAACTTGTTGCCCAGCTACCATGAAACTGGAGGGATTTCCTGTGTTGATTTCCATCGACTTGGTCTTTCCGACATTGACTTTGAGACCTGCTGCCTTGGAGCTTTCGGTGAGGTCGTCGAGTTTGCTCTGCATGTCCGGTTGTGTTTGGGCGAGCAAAACAATATCGTCAGCCAGGTCAAGGTCGTTCAGTTGCTCAATTGTTAAAGGATTCCACGGCAATCCTCGGTTCGGTGCACAGTCGATCGATCCAGTCAGAATCTCATCCATTACGATGAGGAAAAGTAGCGGTGATAAGATACATCCTTGTCTCACTCCAGCAGTTACCGGGATTGGTTCGGACAAGACACCATCGTGCAAGACCTTGCACGAAAATGCCTCGTATTGTGCTTCAATGAGATGGACTAGTTTCTCTGGGACCCCTCGTCGCCTTAGAGCCGCCCAGATGTTTTCATGATTAAGTCGGTCGAATGCTTTTTCGAAATCAACGAACACCAGCAGAAGAGAGTCCTGGAATTCGTTGATTTGTTCCAGTATGATTCGTAGCGTTGTGATGTGGTCCACACATGATCGTCCGGATCGGAATCCAGCTTGTTGCCGTCGGAGTGTAGCGTCGATTTTCTCCTGGATCCTGTTCAGGATCACTTTGCAGAGTACTTTGAGGGTTGTACAGATCAACGTTATGCCTCGCCAGTTACCGCACTCTGTCAGGTCTCCTTTCTTCGGGACCTTTACGAGGATACCCTGCATCCAGTCGGCCGGGAATGTTGCAGTATCCCAGATGTCAGCGAAAAGACGGTGCAACATTTGTGCTGATAGGGCAGGGTCGGCTTTCAGCATTTCAGCAGGGATGCAATCGATCCCAGGTGCTTTGTTGGATTTCATGTTTTTGATTGCCGCTTCTATTTCAGCCAGCGAGGGCGCTTCCGAGTTGACGCCATTTATGCGACTTACTGTTGGCGCTTCAAGCTGCGGGTTCTGTTGGCCATCGCTATTCGTGACTCGGAAGAGTTGTTCGAAGTGCTCAGTCCATCGTTTGAGCTGATCTGTTCGATCGGTCAATAACTGACCTGCTCGGTCTTTCAGCGGCATTCTTGCATTAGTCCTTGCACCACTGAGGCGGCGAGAAATGTCATAAAGTAATCGGATATCTCCATTGGCGGCGGCTCTTTCCCCCTCTTCGGCTAGGGAGTTTGTCCAGGCTCTCTTGTCTCGTCTACAAGCTCGTTTAACTGCCTTTTCCAGCTCCGCATATCGTAAGCGGGCGGCTGCTTTGGCTGACCCGGTACATGCCTGCTCAATTCCGACTTTCGCCTTTCTCCGATCATCGACCATCCTCCAAGTTTCATCCGACATCCATTCACTTCTTCTTCCACAAACTTTACCGAGAGTACCATGGCTCGTCGTGATAAACGCATTCTTGATTCCACACCACTGTTCTTCGACTGTTCCGTCTGTCGGCAGCTCCGAGGCTCGGGATTCTAGCTGTTCAACGTATGCCCTTTTCACCTCTGGATTCTCCAACCGGCGGACGTCGTATCGACACCCGACTTTCTCCTCGCGCCGCTGGACACGCGCAACTCTCAGTCGTATCTCGCCAAGGACGAGGTGATGGTCAGATGCAATGTCTGCGCTTCGCTTGTTGCGGACATCAAGAAGGCTCCTTCGCCATTTTCGGCTGATGCAGATGTGGTCAATTTGATTTTCTGTTCGGCCATCTCGGGATACCCAAGTGACCTTATGTGCTGGTCGATGGGGGAAGAGCGATCCACCGATCACCATGTTGTTATTGCCACAAAATTCTACAAACAGCTCTCCGTTTTCGCTCATCTGTCCTAGGCCATGGCGCCCCATGATGCGCTCAAGGTCTTGATTGTCGGAGCCAATCTTTGCGTTGAAGTCGCCCAAATGGATTTGAATGTCACCCTTCGGAATTCTCTCTACCACGCTGTTCAGTTGACTGTAAAACTGCTCTTTCTCCTGCAAATCGGCAACGTCAGTTGGCGCATAACACTGTTACATATCGAATAGACAAAATGTAGAAATCCTCTGAATGATTCGATATTAGTCGCGATTGTGAACGCTGGATTCTAATTCAATGTATTCAGTTGAAAATCTAAAATTCTCATTATTGTTTATATCTAGGCCACGGTTATTGAAGCAATCGCAGCTAAGTAGTTCGTTTAATAAGTGTTTTGATTTAATAAATTGGAATCTGAATTAGTTAGTATTGTATTTTAATTGAATATTTACTCCTCTGAAAATGCCCCAGTTAATGTTGATTACAAAATCTTTCAGAGTACCATCTATGACCAAACTGACCTATTGTGATATTTAAACACTAAGCCGTTTTTTACTCCCTTATTTTGATCATTCGAAAGCAAAGACTTCGACAGACCTCGAATAATTGTGAACCTGCACGAAAATAATACCTATGTTCCCTTATAACGCACTCAATTTTTACATCGTTTTTATGCTCAACGTTTCTTTGTTTGTCTACTACGAAACATTTTTTAGTGTAATTGTTTTACACCTTAACGATGTAATTTTTTAAATCAAATCGATGTAATATTAGGTAGCATTTGTGACTCAAGTTATGTGCACGTTTTTTATGTAATATAGCAACACTTTTTTTGCTGTGTATTTTATTAATCGAATCAAAACCAATTGAAAGATTTGCTAAAAAACTTCCATATTTAGTTCGTGTTAATGTAGGTAGCATTCGTCTTTTCATTCAAGGAACATTAGAACATGTTCAAACGTTCAACTTTTTCTGTTAAAAAAAAAAATAAAAATTAGGTTTTCTTCTAGAAATTGTTACTTCGGCCCAAATACACAACTGAAACGAATTTAGAAATAAAAATGGGAGCTTTTTATTTTAAATAATTCTGAAAAAACCATTGTACTTTTTGCTTACATACCAATTCAAGTACGTACTTAACATGAAAAGTGTTTTTGTATTACATGGCTGCATAAAAGAGACTTTTAATCCGCTTCGTTTTTGAAAAGCGAGACTTTAGAACCGATATTCAACTGGACGCAAAATTTTTAAAAGAAATTTTTAGTTTACCCTTAAAGTGTTAAAAACAATATTCCTCTCTGTCAACTTACACGGTGGGGCAAGGGCAAACGTCGAACTTTTAAGAAATTCATCTTCAAAATGATTCACAATGTTGGAAAGACCAGAAGGGGTATTCCGAATGTTGAAACTGCAGCGGATATTGAAAATTCTTAAATGTCTTTGTAAATGAAGGTCATTCCCTTTGAACAGCATTCGTTAAAAGTGGAGTAACAAACATAAATTTATATTGCAGGAATACTGCAGAGGTATCAGTGAAACTTGATAAAACAAAAAACAGGAATTCGTATTAAATCCATTTTAAAGCCATTACTCTGACGCATCTGTAAATAAGCTTTGCATTGACACTTGCCCCAATATGCGGGACAAATGTAAACTTAGAAATTTGTTTTTAACTAAATTTTTGAAAATTTGACTTTCAAAGAAAAAATAAAAAAAAACGCTGAGAACTTATTTAGTGATGCAACTGATATTTTTTTTAAATATTTATATGTTTACCGTAGTAAATTAATTTAAAAAAAAGAAATTTGCACTGTATTTAATACATAACTAATTTAATATATTTTTCATTACCATGATAAGTGCTGTTTGGGTATCGAGCCGGTTAAATTTGCATACCTTCTTCAAGCAGTGGGGGACAAAATTGAAAAAAGATGGGAGAGCTCCCATGTAAATTTAAGATAAAGAGCTTCTCAAAGAAGGGACGATATTTAAAAAGGTTTTTTATGGGTACAGAGTACAAATTTCAGATCTTGAAAAACGAGTTTAGAGATCAGTAAATAATATATACCATCTTTAAATTGCTATTCAGAACTGCAGCTGCAGCTCTCATTTCAAAGTTGTTGGTTCTGAAGTATGATGAGGTATGATTTAAAACAATGCTCTCTAAAATCTAAATTTTAATAAATTTTTACAAATTACATTTATTTCCGGAAGGTGTAGCAAAGCACAACGGGTCAGCTAGTATACTAATAAACATGTGATCATTCTAGACAACATTATTCCCGTATGATAGGCTTTTTAACTAAAACAAGGAACTTTTATGGAACCTAATTCAACAAAAATCAGCTTATATTCATACTTTGTCTTAAATAACTTTGTTATTTGAACTAGTTTTCGAATTTCATCTCCCAATTATAAGGGATATTTTAATTAACTTTCGAGCTACACTTTATCCTCGGAATAATAATTGGTTTAGAACGGTTTTTTAATGAGCCCTACTTTAAATTATTTTTTTTTATTCCTTTATCGTTTTATGAAAATAATGCCATTTTTAGTTAGGGAACCGTAAAGCAAATCAATTCCAAATAAAATTCATAAAAACTTTAATTTAATAATTGAAAAAACTATCATGATTAAAGTATAAATAGTTAATAGTAACTAGTAAGATTAGTTAACCTTATGAAGTTCAAATAAAAATTTTTATTTTCGTAGTATGAATTAAACATGCTTAATATTTATCAGTATTTCAATCGTTAAAAGAATAGTTTGAAATAGGAATTTCCATAGGAAATGTTCACCAAAATGGATCCAGATCTATAACTTTGCCTCATTAACACAAATCCTTCCTTGAATACAAAAATATTGATTCGCAGACGTATAGACGCTTTCTATGGTTAGTGATATCTGTTTATTCTTGTTTCTTAATTTTTCAACAAAAATTAGGAACATGGGAGGACGAAGGATTGCTGTTAGAACATAAAAAGTACTCTACTTATATTCCTTCCTTTTATCCCCATTGACTACTAGGGCGTGGCCAGCACCGTCTTTGATAATTTTTTTAAGGAAGAGAGCATGAGTTTCGTGCATTGAGAATGTACTTCTAGTCCTATTTAAGCACCAGTCTATTGGACTTTGAACTGTTGACACTGTTGATCAATAATAAACAACTATGTTTAATAATAATCAGAAAGAAATACATTTATTTTGCAATTGAATAAATGAAATTACTGATTTGGTTTGATGAAGGGGGGGTTTCGAGTGTAGGCTTTTTCTTAGAAGGCTTCGAATATGGTTGTTTTCGAATTAAAAAATATTTCACAAACAAACTTTTTTTGCTAGCCTAACCAATAATTAGTTTTATTAATGATCGATGCAATATTCAAAAATTTTATAGTTTTTTTTTCTATCATAGATGTCCACAAAATTCTTCTATGAGTGGATTCATGCACTGGCTGACCTTACTGACATTTCGTAGTTCATGTTTTGATTCCTTATTTTCAAACTCTACACGCTGAAGAAACAAACCAAACATTTGGATTTTCATTTAATTTTCACCCACACATTTAAGCAATAGTTCTCAGCTCAATTTTGGGATGAAAAATTAGATGGAAATTAGTTGTTTAGAATTGTTTAGTATCGAATAATGAAAAATCCATCATTTTGTATATTTATTCAAAATGAAGGGATAAACTATCCAACGTAATTTTCTTTCCTCGGAAATTTCATATCTTAAAAATTTAGAATAGTTAAAATAATGAAACATAAAAATTTGTTTTATTTTTATTTTCTGGAGAATTTTCCTATATCCGATTTTCTGTCCCTGAATAGTTTTGTCGTACAAGTAAGTGCACTTGTTTACAGCTTCCGGTCCAAATTGAAAGGTGTCCACGATAAAATTGCCACACACAAAATTGATTCGCAAAATTCGAGTTTTCATCCGATTGCCATCAAATTTTCAAGGATTGAAGAATGACTATTAAACTTCATTTTACCATTTTTCTCGTATTTTATTCACAGTCCATACGCAAATGCCAGCCATAAGATTCTGCCCAACCTGTGAATCAACCGTTTTTTGCATGTAAACCCGTACTTTCTTCAGTTTCTCGACTGTCTTCACTACCTTAGGTCATTTAAGAAGGTGCTGCTTCCTAATCGCCCAGTTCCGGAAGGACAAAACTAAGGCTGGGCTTCGAATGTTCAAGGTACAAAAGGCCCCTTATCGCGACGAGAAGCAGAACAAGTCCGAGAAAACCCGTGCCAGGAACTTGTAGGGGAGAACTGTACAAGACGCACCAGCGAGGTAAAATGGCCCATGCCATTCTTTCTCAAAAATACAATAACCTTTGGCTCCAAATGGTGTTTTTCTTCATTTTTATGGTAGCAAATGAGCTTTTTCATCATTTTTTAGACGAAAAGTTCACAAAAACGACTTTAATTCTAAGAAACAGAAGGATTAATAGACTCTGCCTAAAACTTGTTATTTTTTATGTTTAACATATAAGGTTTTATGGTAAACCAGTCTGCGCTATCTGATCCAACTGCAGCTTTTCGTTATAACACTCGTATTCACTTTCGAATGACTATTAATATTTTATTATATTTCACTAACTTCCCACAAATTTTTACTAAAATTAATTATATCAAAATTGGGGCAGAATGCCCGCAAAACCACGTGTTTCAGGCTCATATTTTGAATGCTGTTAACTTTTGAGAAAACCCAAATGTCGAAACTCCCAAATTACGATAAGAATGCATAGTTATAACAAAATTCGTCCTTGTTGGAGTTAAAAAGGTGCACCAATATTTGACTCGAAAAAAATATCTGCCGCCATGTTTGCCGTGATATCAGTCAAGAAATTGAATTTCATTGCCTACCTGAAGGCGTTTTACCTATAAGGATATAAAAAAGTGAATTTTGAACAGCAAAATTTTCGTTAAATTAAGCAATAATAAATGATTTTTTGCTAAAGTATGGTTAGTTTGCAAAAATAAGATGAACGCGTGATAAAAAATTTGATGTTTCAATTACTATATTCCGTATAACCATTGTTCCATTTCTCACCACCCATCCGGAATGGTGCGTTCTGTTCACTAGTTTTGGCGTTCTACCCCGCGGCTTGTTTTCTGGCTGTTTAAGATTTTCACAAAAATATTACCAAAATCGTGTTTTTAACATATTATTTCTTTTTGATAAGATGTAAATGTGTTTACTAAATCGTCGTGGACTTTCAATTTGGTTCATAGATGATGGGTATCGCTGTAAATAGCGATTATGCTTAACTGGTGCGTCTTGTACAGTTCTCCCCTACCTCAGCATGCTGACGAAAGTTGAATGATGCATCATGGACGACGAAATATATGTGAAAGCCGACTTCAAACAGATCCCCGGCAACCTGTTTTTTACGGCCAAGGATAAGTTCAGCGTTCCGGAGCATGTCCACACTCAGAAGATTTCCAAATTTGCGAAGAAATTTCTGATTTGGCGGACTTGTTCCGCTTTTCGTCGCGATTAGGGGCCTTTTTTACCTTGAACTTTCGAAACCCAGCCTTAGTTTTGGCCTTCTGGAACTGGGCGATTATGAAGCTGCACTTTCTTAAACGGTAGTGAAGACAGTCGGGGAGCTGAAGAAAGTACGGGTTCACGTTAGACTGCCCCAAATAGGAAATTCAAAACCTCTGAAATGTTATGTACTGCAGGCTGGCCCATTTTTGAAGCCCAATAACTTTTTTATCTTAACTATTATCGAAATGCAGTCTTCGGATGAAATATTTTTCATAATTTAGGCTTTAAGAAAACCCGTTTTTGAAAGAAATAGGCCGACAGGAACCAAAGTTATTGATGAAAAACTTGTTTTACATATTTCTCCCGAACAAAATGTCTCAAAATCCCATACAAACTTCAGGCTAGTTGAGCGACCCCTTCCCGTGTTCCGTTTCGTTGTTCGTTGCTTATGTTTTTTTTTTGTAGTCACAGGCTCGCAAGGCCCGCAGCTAACCCCACTATCTCGCAGGAGGACCTTCGTGAAGTTGCTGTTTTGGGTCCCGAACACCACCAGGACGTTGTTGCACTCCGCACGCCGCCCCTGACATGGAGAACAGACGCGTACGAAGCCCCCTAACTCAGTTTGCATGCGACTAAAGCATCCACCGGGGTTGGGTACCCGATCTCCGCTAAGGTTGTTCGCACCCCAGCTAGCAGCACGGGGAGGTAGAGATTCGGAGTTGCAGACAAGAGGTGATATGACCACTACCCGAGGGTTGGGTGTAAGGGGTCTCGAGTTGCACATTGTCTACCGTTCACTAGTCCCGTGTTCCGATGTGGCCCAAATTTGGCTTGTACTTAACCTTGGATCAATTTTAGCCAGCAGCGCATAACATTTTCAAAAGTCGGGTCATTTGGGGCACTCTAGTTTACTTCCTTCTACAACTACCTTCTTGTATATGAAAGCCAAAAATTATTAATTGAAGTATTTGGAATTAGAAAAAAGTAACTAGAGAAATTAACAAATGAAATCCAAACGTAAACCGAATGCATTACAAGTTCTATGTTTAGATTTCTAAGAAAATATTTGCATCCAACTGTAACTTCGAATGAAATGCAGAACCGTACCCGAAAACGGGGGTCCCCCGAAGAAGGGATGTGGGAAAACTAGTTTTTCATTTGCCTTTTCCAGACCGGCGCTGGTGTGTGCAAACATCAACAGGCAAGCTCAACCGCCAGCAAAGCTGCTTGCTGCGGACGGGTAGAAGAACCCTCTGGCAGACCTACAACAGCAGGACCCAAAAAGGCATCGATGGATGAGGTTTGATTATTTAAGTCCGATGCCCAATAAAATGGTTGTTCGATCTTTGTTCTATTTACATTTTTGCACCGGAATAATGGTTTGGTGGCGTGGTGGAGTAGTTGTTCGGTTACATGGAAGTGCATCGGGACTTCTGAGCAGCGTTATGATGAACTTATTGGGGTTAACCTCGACGTAAGGGAAGTTCTCTGTTTATTTTCCCTTTTATGAATTTGGTAGGCCATTTATGGACCTTACGAGTCGCAGCACAACTGGGGCTTTTTATGTTTATGCGACACACATATGACCATTTCCATTGATGTTGTGCCGCATAGATGATGTGCTCTAGCGAGATTGTCATTTTTTGAAAGTAAGAGGATGAACAAGAAACAAAGAAAGGTTGGCCCCATTTGGGAGCGCTTTATGTTATAGCTAAGCATCGTTCGTCTGACGATGGGTTATATTCGTTAATGTCAGTTCTTTGTTGGTATTTCATGTGTTTTTTTGTCGTAATATTCTCTTCTGTTAGGAGATCTGCATTGAAAGCTCATTGATACCTTGTAACACATCGTTTCCTTAATTTATTGGTTTATTTTTGAAGAAATAAATTCCTATAACAAAACAAACAAAAAAAGAAAAACTTGCGATCTTGACGTTATCTCGATCTTGATTGTTTATGTGCTTTAGTTAGAATTTAGATATGCATTTCTTATGATTTCAAAATTGTTTATATCATTAAAGTGCCTTTATTTGTTGTTAAATATTTAACTACATAATTCTGTATCTGTAAGCTTACGTAGACCGTTCATTTACTGAAGTTCAAGTCATTGAACTTGAATTTACTTTTTTTCCTTGTATGAGTAGTTTGTTTATTGACAAGCTTCCCACCAATGCTTTAGTAGGTCCCACTCAATGCTTCACGTGTTCCGACAGCAAACGGATTAGGTTGGAAAAAAATGAAAGAAAAACGTCCAAACACTTCCACTGCAGAAACCCCTCTTCATTCCCATAAAGACCGTGTTGAATCAATCAATCTGTGGCATGACAAAATCGTTGAATCAAAAGGGGGTTCCGACAAAAAGTGACGACTCTATGATGACGCTGCAAAAGGTCTTCATTCACGTGCTCTCCTTGTCGGTCTAGGCATTGAGTGTCTGACTGGATGAAAGTTCTTTCTGGTAGGATGATTTTCTTGGCTCTTCGCACCGTCAATCGATCCCATGGGCATCCCAGGGTGGCGTAGCTAAGTGCGGTCGGTATTTGGGTGATACTTACTTCCCGGTGACAAGGCCCCTGTGGAAGAAGAAAGAAAAAAGTTCTGCACTCGGCTCCGGATGGCTGGTCCTCATGTTGAACGAACCGGGAGATTCTTTGAACCCCAGTAATGCTCGTAGAGGTCCACCGGGGCTCGTCAGATTTGTAAAGTGGTGTTGCCGTTGATTATGATGATGAAGTCGATCATTACGGTTGGATGCACGGGTAAGTGTAGATAATTACGTAAGACTTGCAGCGATCGTAAAATGCAACCATAACAACAACGACAGAAGATTCCCAGGGAAGGAACGAACGACAAAAAGAAAAACGCAGAGAACAAATCCATGCTGGGTGCAAATGGCAAAGTATCATTTTATTGGACACCAGTTCATGGTGTTAAGTAAGCTAGCAGAGGCGTCAAATGTGTACCACTTGCTTTCATTTCGTAATTAAATATGAAAAAAAAAAATCTTCTGAATTGTAATAACAAAAATGACAAAAATGACAAAAATGACAAAAATGACAAAAATGACAAAAATGACAAAAATGACAAAAATGACAAAAATGACAAAAATGACAAAAATGACAAAAATGACAAAAATGACAAAAATGACAAAAATGACAAAAATGACAAAAATGACAAAAATGACAAAAATGACAAAAATGACAAAAATGACAAAAATGACAAAAATGACAAAAATGACAAAAATGACAAAAATGACAAAAATGACAAAAATGACAAAAATGACAAAAATGACAAAAATGACAAAAATGGCAAAAATGACAAAAATGACAAAAATGACAAAAATGACAAAAATGACAAAAATGACAAAAATGACAAAAATGACAAAAATGACAAAAATGACAAAAATGACAAAAATGACAAAAATGACAAAAATGACAAAAATGACAAAAATGACAAAAATGACAAAAATGACAAAAATGACCAAAATGACCAAAATGACCAAAATGACCAAAATGACAAAAATGACCAAAATGACAAAAATGACAAAAATGACAAAAATGACAAAAATGACAAAAATGACAAAAATGACAAAAATGACAAAAATGACAAAAATGACAAAAATGACAAAAATGACAAAAATGACAAAAATGACAAAAATGACAAAAATGACAAAAATGACAAAAATGACAAAAATGACAAAAATGACAAAAATGACAAAAATGACAAAAATGACAAAAATGACAAAAATGACAAAAATGACAAAAATGACAAAAATGACAAAAAATGACAAAAATGACAAAAATGACAAAAATGACAAAAATGACAAAAATGACAAAAATGACAAAAATGACAAAAATGACAAAAATGACAAAAATGACAAAAATGACAAAAATGACAAAAATGACAAAAATGACAAAAATGACAAAAATGACAAAAATGACAAAAATGACAAAAATGACAAAAATGACAAAAATGACAAAAATGACAAAAATGACAAAAATGACAAAAATGACAAAAATGACAAAAATGACAAAAATGACAAAAATGACAAAAATGACAAAAATGACAAAAATGACAAAAATGACAAAAATGACAAAAATGACAAAAATGACAAAAATGACAAAAATGACAAAAATGACAAAAATGACAAAAATGACAAAAATGACAAAAATGACAAAAATGACAAAAATGACAAAAATGACAAAAATGACAAAAATGACAAAAATGACAAAAATGACAAAAATGACAAAAATGACAAAAATGACAAAAATGACAAAAATGACAAAAATGACAAAAATGACAAAAATGACAAAAATGACAAAAATGACAAAAATGACAAAAATGACAAAAATGACAAAAATGACAAAAATGACAAAAATGACAAAAATGACAAAAATGACAAAAATGACAAAAATGACAAAAATGACAAAAATGACAAAAATGACAAAAATGACAAAAATGACAAAAATGACAAAAATGACAAAAATGACAAAAATGACAAAAATGACAAAAATGACAAAAATGACAAAAATGACAAAAATGACAAAAATGACAAAAATGACAAAAATGACAAAAATGACAAAAATGACAAAAATGACAAAAATGACAAAAATGACAAAAATGACAAAAATGACAAAAATGACAAAAATGACAAAAATGACAAAAATGACAAAAATGACAAAAATGACAAAAATGACAAAAATGACAAAAATGACAAAAATGACAAAAATGACAAAAATGACAAAAATGACAAAAATGACAAAAATGACAAAAATGACAAAAATGACAAAAATGACAAAAATGACAAAAATGACAAAAATGACAAAAATGACAAAAATGACAAAAATGACAAAAATGACAAAAATGACAAAAATGACAAAAATGACAAAAATGACAAAAATGACAAAAATGACAAAAATGACAAAAATGACAAAAATGACAAAAATGACAAAAATGACAAAAATGACAAAAATGACAAAAATGACAAAAATGACAAAAATGACAAAAATGACAAAAATGACAAAAATGACAAAAATGACAAAAATGACAAAAATGACAAAAATGACAAAAATGACAAAAATGACAAAAATGACAAAAATGACAAAAATGACAAAAATGACAAAAATGACAAAAATGACAAAAATGACAAAAATGACAAAAATGACAAAAATGACAAAAATGACAAAAATGACAAAAATGACAAAAATGACAAAAATGACAAAAATGACAAAAATGACAAAAATGACAAAAATGACAAAAATGACAAAAATGACAAAAATGACAAAAATGACAAAAATGACAAAAATGACAAAAATGACAAAAATGACAAAAATGACAAAAATGACAAAAATGACAAAAATGACAAAAATGACAAAAATGACAAAAATGACAAAAATGACAAAAATGACAAAAATGACAAAAATGACAAAAATGACAAAAATGACAAAAATGACAAAAATGACAAAAATGACAAAAATGACAAAAATGACAAAAATGACAAAAATGACAAAAATGACAAAAATGACAAAAATGACAAAAATGACAAAAATGACAAAAATGACAAAAATGACAAAAATGACAAAAATGACAAAAATGACAAAAATGACAAAAATGACAAAAATGACAAAAATGACAAAAATGACAAAAATGACAAAAATGACAAAAATGACAAAAATGACAAAAATGACAAAAATGACAAAAATGACAAAAATGACAAAAATGACAAAAATGACAAAAATGACAAAAATGACAAAAATGACAAAAATGACAAAAATGACAAAAATGACAAAAATGACAAAAATGACAAAAATGACAAAAATGACAAAAATGACAAAAATGACAAAAATGACAAAAATGACAAAAATGACAAAAATGACAAAAATGACAAAAATGACAAAAATGACAAAAATGACAAAAATGACAAAAATGACAAAAATGACAAAAATGACAAAAATGACAAAAATGACAAAAATGACAAAAATGACAAAAATGACAAAAATGACAAAAATGACAAAAATGACAAAAATGACAAAAATGACAAAAATGACAAAAATGACAAAAATGACAAAAATGACAAAAATGACAAAAATGACAAAAATGACAAAAATGACAAAAATGACAAAAATGACAAAAATGACAAAAATGACAAAAATGACAAAAATGACAAAAATGACAAAAATGACAAAAATGACAAAAATGACAAAAATGACAAAAATGACAAAAATGACAAAAATGACAAAAATGACAAAAATGACAAAAATGACAAAAATGACAAAAATGACAAAAATGACAAAAATGACAAAAATGACAAAAATGACAAAAATGACAAAAATGACAAAAATGACAAAAATGACAAAAATGACAAAAATGACAAAAACGACAAAAACGACAAAAAATACATCAAAATAACATAAAAAATATACCAAAATTTCATAGAAATATTCAAAAATTACTCATAAATTGCACAAAATTATTCAAAGACTAGCTGACCCGGTGTGCTTTGCTACACCTTACAAAATAAAATGATTATTTCAGAAATTGTTCAAATTTTTTTTGTTTTGTTTGCATTATTTTAAATCAAATTATAACATAATTCAGAACCAATCACTATAGAATGAGACCTGCAGCTGGAGTTTCGAATTGCAATACAAAGATAACCTAAACTTATAAGCTTATAAGCTTCGCCTTAAAAAAGGAGGGTTTCAAATAAATCGAACGCAAACAAACTTATAGAATATGGTTGTTTTCGCTTGATATGTTCTATATTTCTTCTAAAAACTGATAAGAGAGCACCCCCTCCCCCCCATTTCTATCCCTTCACCCCCTGCTGAATGGAGGTCGTGATCGTTCCCAAATAGCCTCTTATATCAAATATAGTTCCATCGGTTGATAATTTTTTAAGCCTTACAAAAAAATGTATATGGAACGCCCTCTACACTGAAAAGCGTAAAGGTATATAACAATCTCACCTTTCCACGCCATATTTGTTTCCATTTGTTGGCTTTGTTAGCATAAATTGAGAACTTATGCTAACAAAATTGTATTGGGCTCACCTCCCTCCTCTTATGTACCTGTTCACTAAAAAGGATGGTTTGTCAGATAATCATAGAATCATACCAAAGTGATTTTCCATGTTATGTTTGTCCATTTCCCGGATTTGGTAAAAAAAAAGTTAAATGTAAGCTTTCCTATAAATATTTCCAATTCTATCATCCTTCTGCTAGAAAGGAATTGTTTCACATAGAAAAAATTCTCGTATTGAAATACCATCCCATGTCAAATTTGGTTTTATTTGCGAAGTAAATTCTTGAGTTATGCATAAGCTTGGAAGGAAGTATCATCCCCCCTTCCGTTCTCCCCATTGAATGGAGGGGTGAAAACTTAATATTCATAAAAGTATTTTTCGTACCCAAATACTTTTTTATGTCAAATTTGGTTTCATTTGCTCGATAAATTCTCGATTTATGTAAAAAAAATATGGAAGCCCATCTTTCCCCCTCTATATATATCCGTTGAAAAAAGGTGCGGCTTCAATTTATAACATTTCTCGTATCAAAATATCCTCACATGCCAAATATGGTTCTATTTGCTCGATCAGCTTTCCAGTTATACTGAAAATTGTAAGGGAGACCTCTCCTCCCTCTTTTCATCCACCTCTTTGAAGGAGTGAGGGATATCAAATATTCATAGAAGCATTTCTCGTACCCAAAAATCGTTCCATGCCAAATTTGGTTCCATTTGCTGCTGTAGTTCTTGAGTTATGCAGTAAAAATGGTATAAAACTCCCCTCTCTCTTTCCTTTCTCCCCGATGGAAAAAGGAAGGGGTCTCAACCAATCAGAAATATTTTTCGTATCCAAATACCCTCCCATGCCAAATTTGGTTCCATTTGCCTAATTAGTTTTTGAGTTATGTAAAAAATTATAAAAGAGGCCCCTTCCCCTCTTCATATCTCCCTACTGGAAAGAGGGAGGGGCCTCAAATATTCATTGAAATATTTTTCGTGTCCAATTACCTTCCCATGCCAAATTTGGTTCCAATATCTTGATTAGTTTTCGAGTTATATGAAAAATTGTAATGTAGCCCACCTCCCCCTTTCCTATCAACTCACTGAGAGGAGGGAGTTGTACCTTATATTCTTAGAAATATTTTTCGTTCCCCAATACTACTCCATGCCAAATTTGATACCATTTGCTTGATTGGTTCTCGAGTTTTGCAAAAAATTGTTTATTGTTTATGAGGCCCCCCCCCCTTCATGAGAGAGGGAGGGGTCTCAAACCATAATAAGAACCTTCCCCTGCCTCCAATACCCCCACCTCTCAAGTTTCACGCAAATCAGTTCAGTAGTTACCGAGTCTATAAGGAACAGACAGACAGACAGACAGACAGACAGACAGACAGAAATCCATTTTTATATATAAGGTACACCGGGGTAAGTGTGGACGGTTTTTCGTATAGTTCAACTTTAAAAAATCATTAAAAAATCAGTAGTGGAGCAATTTTCATAAAATAACATTCAATGTGATGCAGAACATGTTGTTTACAAACGCTGAAGAGATGAGCTCGATAGAAGTAAAGCGAAAAAAGTTATCACGTAAATTGTTATGGACTGCTGGTGTCTTCACTTAACCCGATTTATGGGGTAAGTGTGGACGGTAGATTTTCTCTTTGATTTCTCAGGAAATTTTCAAAAAATTTGTGTTTTCTTGGTTGAATACGTTATTTTATTGCTAGAACCGCCCAAAATTTTGAAAAAAAGTTCATGATACTATTAGTAAGGCATCTTTCAATAATTATTGTGTGTAATTTATGCTACAGCACACGACTTGCGATTTTATCAAAAACACTGAACAAACAAGTACTTTACCCAACTTTTCCTAATCCGAATGCTAAATTTAGCTAAATAATGCAATTGATGAAAGATGAAGGACGAAAAATTAAAAAAAATGAGTAAAAATCAAGTCTTTTTAAAGCCGTCCACACTTACCCCAGGCAGGGGTTTGAGACAAAATTTTATTTTTTTGTAAATAAACTCTTTTTCTTCATTTTTTACCGCCGTTTCTTTTCCTAACTGGTTGTTTGGAATGTAAGGATTGTTTCAATGTAGAGTTTTTCATCGAGAGCCAGCTAGTTTACGAGAAATTGGCAATTGAAAAAGATGCACATCACCTCCACATCGTAGGTGAAAATAGAAAATTCGCAAAAAGTCGTTGTAAACATCCGTTATTGTAGGAATTGTATCTTTTCTACAGTTATTGGATAGATTACAAGTAAATGGAGCATTCTGCATTAAAAGTTTGAGAAAATAGTGCACAGTATTGTTTTAATAGCCATCGTCCACACTTACCCCGGTGTACCTTATAGATTACACTAAAGTTACACAGAAGTTACACAAAAATTTACAAAAACAACACAAAAATTACACACAAACAAACACCAAAATTTTTCATTCAAAATTTAACAAAACTTACAAAATTATTACACAAAAATTACACAATGATGACCCAAAAATAATAAAAAACAACACAAAAATAACACAAACATGTTACAAAAATGTCACAAAAACGACACCAAAATTATTTAAAAATGTTAATAAAATGGCACAATAATGCCACAAAAAATAACACAAGAATAACTTAAAAAAGGAAATAAGATAATAAATTTTAACCAAAAACGACACAAAAATAACACAAAAATTATTCAAAATGACACAACAATAATACAAGAAGGACAAAAAAATTACACTTTAATGACACAACTTTGTCACCAAAATGACGCAAAAATGACACCTAATTGACACAAAAATGACAGAAAAGAACAAGAATGACACATAAATGACACAAAAATGACAATAGAAAGGCACAAAATTAGCACAAAAGGACACAAAAATGATGCAA
Organism: Uranotaenia lowii; assembly: GCF_029784155.1. Classification (NCBI taxonomy): domain Eukaryota; kingdom Metazoa; phylum Arthropoda; class Insecta; order Diptera; family Culicidae; genus Uranotaenia; species Uranotaenia lowii. Next base: position 82,119,465 of record NC_073692.1, on the reverse strand, counting down.
AAATAATTCATAAATGACAAAAAAATTACACAAATATTTAACAAAAATACACAAAATTAACAAAAAACCTTATAAAAAATGACTCAAAAAGGTAAAAAAAAAAAATATCTTAAAGATGACCAAAAAATAAAAAAAGAATAATTCAAAAATGACTCAAGAATGTAAAAAAGGTTAAAAAAATTTCACCGAAAAGACACAAAAATGACATGAAAATTATACAAAAATGACACAAACATAACAAAACTGACAAAAATGATACAAACATGGCCCAAGAATGACATAAAAATGGCAGATAAAGATACAAAAATACCACCAAAACGACACAAAAATGACACTTAATTCACACAAAATTACACAAAAATGACACAAAAATAGTAAAAAATAAAAAAAATGACACAAAATCATACAAAAATGACACAAGAATGAATGAAAAAGATTAAAAATTTCCACCGAAGCGAAACAAAAATGAGACAAATATGACACAAAAGTGACATAAAAATCATACAAAAATGACACAACAATAATATAAAAATGACACAAAACAGACACAAAATGACACAAAAATGACACAAAATGACACAAAAATGACAACAACTGGCACAAACTGTCACAAAATGACACGAAAAAGACAAAAAACCAAGACACAAAATTACACAAGAATGATACAAAAATGATACGAAAATGGCACAAAAATGACACAGAAATGACACAAAAGTGACACAAAAATGACACAAAAGTAAAATAAAATTGACACAAAAATGACACAAGAATGACACAAAATAACACAAAAATGACAAAAATGGCACAAAAATCACACAAAAATGACACAAAAATCACGCAAAAATGACACAACTATAGCACATAAATGACACAAAACTGACACAAAAATGACATTAAAATGACACAAAAATGACACTCAAATGACATAGCAAGATAAAAACTGCCACAAAAAAGGTACACAAATTACACAAAAATGAGCCAAAAAAGACAAATACATATTTGAAACAAAAATATCATTATTTGAACATTAATTACTAAGCAATAGTGTAGTGTTCTTCAATATGTATTTTTCAAATTTGATTTTTTAATTGACCAAGCAAGAAGAATCTCTTAAAAAGAAACTTTTATTCCACTGAGATCCCTTCTTTAGAATAATACTTTAATCTTAATACAGTAGTTTTCGATTTTGATTTTTTCAATACCTGACAAATTCACGCTCGATTTTATCACGTTTTTTAGAAATCATTTAGAAATGATTTGCAGGACTTAATATTCATTCAAAAGCGTAGAACGTCTTTGTATATTGTTAATTTAGATTAGTGTTACTTGATTTTTTTTTATATTTCGTTCATTTGAGAAAGCAATCCCGATTGGACAGCCTTTAGTTACCTGACCAGATTTTTTTTTATTATGAAAACGAAATTCTTCTAGCTTTGCCTAGGAATATGTGGAAGGGACTCAGATTTTTTTTCCGCAAAATGTTAAAGAGAAAGAATAATCTGATCATGAAGTAAAATTCGGGAAACAATTTTTAAAAGTCTCAGTTGAGCAAATTTCAAATTAGTTTTTAAAAAGATAAATGAAACCTTTTTTCAAATCATTATAAAAGATAACGACTGTTAAATAACTATAAAAACTAAATAATTCACTTTAATTGGTTGAAAACTTTAAAATTGATATTTTACATGCTTTTTCTTCATGAAATTGCTATAGAGAAGAATAATTCGATCTGAAATTGATCCTTTGTGTTTAGTAAACTTTGATAAATACATCCAATGATAAAAAATTGATGGATAAAAAACGTATTCACTTCTAAAGACATTATAATAAATCATTTAAGACGAAAAAATACATTTTTCCACTTTGATTTTAAGTTTCGCCAAATATTCACGGTTTCGCCATTATCACGGTGATTTTTTTTTACTTGAATTTTGCTGCCAAACATGTTGAGAACTGAAGTGTCCTTTACCAAGGGACTCTGATGATTTTTTGGGAGTGGAGGAGTGTCGTCGTCGTTTTCTTTAAAAAAAATCAAATTATACATGTGGTTTTGAAAAATAATGTTTACGTATACCAGAATTGTACTGGTGTCACTGTGCTATTTAATGAAAATTGAAGTAACAAATGATAACTATTTTTGCCTTATTGTTAGTCGTACACTTAAATATGCGCTCATGCGCTCAGGGCATCATTTAGGCCTCTTTGATTTTATAAATCTATTTATAAAATCAAAGAGGCCTAAATGATGCCCTGTTTTGCTATTGGCGAAAGTTATCCACCATTTAATGCTATCATTTTTCTGTCGATACCTTAATTAAGCTTGACTTTGATATCTCCGAAAAACTATCAATGTCTCAATGATGCTTAGTTGAGCGGTTCAGCCCAAATTCTACAGCAAAAAATGCTATCACTTTGGTATTGAAAACTCATTTTGATTGCTGTTTGCTATCGTTTATGGCATCAAAGTCCGCTCAGAAATAACCTTTTCAAAATCTTTGATGGCTTTCTTCCAGTAGAGTACATTCCACATTACGGGTTTATATTGGCGTAAGTATTAGAGTTTCTCGAGAAATTCAATTTAACTTTAAAATTTTTACATGGAAAACTCTAGAAATCAACGTGACGCTCCTGATCCCGAAGATGCTTTCGATGGATGTAACCATAAACCACAACCCGTACAGATGGTTTCATTCGATTCCAGAATTGTGCAATCCTAACCGGATGAAATGTGGCGCACACTGCTGAAGAAGCGCATTTGGTCTTTCTCGAGTTCCAAGTAGGTAGATACAAGAGTTGCATTGGAAGAATTCAAGAAGTGGGATCGAAAGAAGGGTTGGTGATGGTGATGAGTCATGGGTGAGTTACATTACTTTGCCATACTGTAGCCCCGAGTACCTTGGAAAAAAGAGGTTTTGACTTGCAGGTCGAAGTTCCTCTTTATAACACCTTGTGGTAAATAGTACAGCTAGCTGGCACAGCATAAATTCACTACCGGAGCAAATTGTGGGTGTCGAGAAGATGTAACACTCGATGGCTTTTGCCCACGGCTGCTGACGACCCATGAATTTGGATTCAGTTGGTACAAGAAGGGGCTCATTCAAACTGTGGATGGACGACCCCGTTTGTTCTGGCAAAGTTTCTGATGGTTGAGCTGACGCCGCCAGCGGCATGCAGGAAGCTTTTCAAAGTTTAGCCTGGTTTTGCTGAAAAGGGATCGTAACAGTCATCCAAATAAAGGCATTATGATTCATCACTCGCTATGAAGTCGTGAATAAAGATATATTCCCTTGATGCACACAAGTCCTAAGATCATTATTTGCAGCTGGCTCAATGGACTGACTGGAGACTCCTCTGGTTGAATATGGATTTTTTTTTGTTCGGTTTCTGCAGAAAGCCAGTGTTGCGTAAGGGTGTTCAGTTTCACGATTTCCGTTAGGTACATTTGAATAACGGATATTGTATCGACCGACGAAGGAAAAAGGAAGAAAACCTATCTCAACTTCAGACAGGCAACAATAATTCATAACTTTTGAAAAATGAGTACTTTACAACCGCAAATTCAAAGAAACTGCACTTTTTCTTAGATTTTAGTGCGTGTTGCGTCTGCAGTTCTGAGGAATAATAAGGAAAGTTTCTACTTAAGACTCTTATTTTTTCCCCAAATTTTCTTTCGCATTACAAATAGAGACATTTCACATTCTGATCACACCGGCAATCTCATTCAGATCAGAGAACCGAAATCGGGTCACCGGGCACAAGAAACATCCCACCTCTTCCGAGCCATTTAATTCATTTACATTCCGGTGCTTGAATTTTGCACGAATCCATACATTTCTGGGGAATCCGCGAGGAAGCCGGCAATACAAACAATCGCGCCTTCGTCGTCGTTGTCGATAAACGTGACATGAATGACAGCCGCGCAAATTCGCCGTTGTTCTGAGTCAATGAAATCCGACACGTCTAGGATATGAATGGATAATGGGAAAATAAGAGGCAAGCAACACAAAAAAACAAACCAGAATAACAGCACACGATTGAACGCTAGATGTTCCGATGTTCCAGCACACTTTCGATTATCATAGCGCAATTGTTGCTGTTCGTTATAGATGACGAAAGTGAATCGCGACTTCAGGTGTTGTAAATTAGTTCAGTGACACCGAGCTGTCACCATTGTGGTTGACCGGTCTGTGTTTACGGTAGTTCAAGGATCGGCGCTTTCGCATTCGTAATTTGAGCAATCATCCTCTCTGGACTGTTATTGGGATTGCCATTTTTGAAGGGACCATTGTTTTACTAAATGGTTAATCTATTGGTGGAGTAAGGTTTGTACTTGAAATGTCTTAGACGTGATGAAAATGTTGAATAATTAAAAGACCTAGGCCAACAAACGTTTAAATACTAATCCGTTGAAAAAAATGATCTCATAAGTGCAAGATTCTTCTCTTAACTAGCGGCCTTGGGGTATTAAATAAATCTCTTTTTTAAATCCAGTGAAAATCAGATTCGGGTATGCATATCTTGCTTCAACAAAGTAAGGAGATACGCTGTATTAGACACATATTATTTTTAAAGCCATCCAATTTTTTTTAAACGACGTTACATCCATAAGAACATCTTTATTCTTGAAAAATGCTCTGATTTCAGTTGACGATCATTTCTTGTAATTGGTTTTCATTATTTAGTAAAGAAAATCAAGAGCTCTATATATCTTTTAAGATTGAAGGGTGATTCGGTCAAAATTTGGTCAATATCAACTTGACGTATTTCTTTCAATTTTGCATTTAAAAAACCTAAACACCTCTCATTTTGAAGGTGTGTGTGTAGAATGTTGCCCCTATTTTGATGTTGGAATTCTCTCATCAGTTGTCAAAATGCCGTCCAAGGAAGAAGAGCAGCCTATCAAAATTTTGCTCGCTTGGCGAAAATCCGAGCTACTCGCACGCAAAGCTGGCAAAAACGCTAAAAGTTGCCAAATCAACCGTTACAATTGTAATTAAAGTGTTTGGGGACGTTGTCGACAGCCAGGAAGTCTGGATCGGGGGGAAATCGAAAATCGGAAGCCGCTGAGACGACAAAGAGAGTTGTCGGTAGTTTCAAGCGAAACCCTAACCTCTCTTTCCGAGATGCCGCAAATAAGCTGGGTGTGTCGTCTACAACCGTGCATCGATCCAAAAAACGAGCCGGACTATCGACTTCCAAGAAGGTAGTGACTCCAAATCGCGATGATAAACAAAATACGGCGGCCAAAGCGCGATCCCGGAGGCTGTACACGACGATGCTGACGAAGTTTGACTGCGTGGTAATGGACGACGAAACCTACGTCAAAGCCGACTACAAGCAGCTTCCGGGACAGGAGTTTTATACGGCAAAAGGAAGGGGAAAGGTAGCAGATATTTTCAAGCACATGAAACTGACAAAGTTCGCGAAGAAATATCTGGTTTGGCAAGCCATCTGTACCTGTGGCTTGATAAGCAGCATTTTCATAGCTTCCGGGACTGTCAACCAAGAAATTTACGTGAAAGAGTGTTTGAATAAACGTCTGCCGCCTTTCCTGAAGAAACACGGTTGTTCCGTACTGTTTTGGCCGGATTTGGCATCTTGCCATTACGGTAAAAAGGCCATGGAGTGGTACGCCGCCAACAACGTGAAGGTGGTTCCCAAGGACAAGAACCCTCCCAACACGCCAGAGCTCCGCCCAAATGAGAAATACTGGGCTATTGTCAAGCGGAACCAAAAGAAGACCAAAAAACTGCTTAGGACGAGCAGCAGTTCAAGGCAAACTGGCTTTCTGCGGCGAAGAAGGTGGACAAGGTGGCTGTACAAAATCTGATGGCAGGGGTTAAGCGTAAGGCCCGGCAATTCGGATTTGGAAAAGCAGAAGCCTAACTGAATATTTTCCTGAATTTTATACTAATTAAACTAGAAAAAGAAATTTAGTTTCATCTTTTAAATAAACGATTTCACCGATTTACACGCGTTTTACCTTGACCGAATTTTGACCGTATCACCCTTTATTCACAGCAAATATCATAAAATAGTTCATTTTGAATAGCCTCTAATCATTACCAATTCAAGATCCTATCAACTTCAAACGGGCAACAACAAACCATAACTCCTCCTGTGCCTGGATTTTAATTTTGAACTGAAATCCTGAATTTAAGATCCTTAACCCGAAACCTGATTTTATTCCGGTATTCAATATTCTTATCTCTGTTTTGATCCTAGACTTTTATCCTGGGCCCTGATTGCCAATCTCAATAATCGTCTGATCCATGATCCCATATTCTCATGCTTATCCTGGATTTAGATTCTGGATTTTATTTCAGGGTTAAATTTTCATGATGGATCCTAAATATGATCCCTGATCCCGAATCCTAATGCGAATTCTTGTCCCGATTCCCAATGCTGGATCCTTGATCCTTTTAAGTCATCCTATTCTTAGATGTCCAATATTGATACCTACCATCTGCTTTCTGTATCTAATCCCAGATTTTGCATTTTTTCTCTGCATTCTTAACCTGATTCCGATCATGTATCCTGAATCTATTTAATCAGTGTTCTAATACGAATTCATCGAATATGACTTCTTTGGATTTATTTCTTTGGACATTGATGTTGATGAGAATCAACGAGTACAGAAAACGTAAATTTACCTAATAAAAAAAACCTTATTTCTTCGTACGTACGTACGTATTTGGTACGATATGTCCATAGAAGTAGTCCTCAACAGAGGAGCAGCGTGCCGCAAACAATGGATGTAAAAGGTCTGAAGCTTGTTATAATGATTGAAAATTGTATTTTTTCCACAACTTTTTTTTGAGGTTGATCATTTTAAAAACGCCTTAAAATTCCAATAAAATTTAGTATTTCTTAACAGTTGATTCATTTCTAACTAGAATTTTATTTATATTAAATCTTATTGAACACCTTGTAGACTCTTATCATGGATTCTGGATCCTGATTTGTATCTTTAATCGTGATATTAATTCTGATCGAGAATTCTAATACCAGTTTCTTATTTCAATTATCCAGGACCCTGATCCCGAATCCTAATGCGTGTTATTATCCTCACCCCTCATTTTGATCTCGGAGACAGATCTCGGTTTCTATGAAATACTACAAACCGAGAATCTATTTTGGATTTTTCGAGTCAGGAACCCATTTAAAGGTCGTCGTTGAAAATTCATTTACATATTTGAAGATGCTCGACTCAGGGATGTATCAAGAAGTCTTCTTGTCTAGGACATACTGAGAAGTCGTCGAGCCGGAAATCCATCTGGAATCACCGAACAATGAATCCAATGGAAAGTCTTTCAACCCTGAAATTGGACAATGGATGATGCAGGGATTACAAGGCGATACCAACATCTCAATAAGCCTTTTGACGTGATTAACATAAATGCTTTCTTGTCAGATCACCGGATTTTTTTTTAAAGTGGATTCGTTCGTCGTACCTGAAAGAGAGAGTCCACTTTGTTAAGATAGGGAATGCAATATTCAAAGTATTCTCGATCAACAGCGGTGAACCACAAGGGAGTCACTTGGCACCTCTTCTTTTCGTCACTATTATCAGTTTCCTGGAGTGCTGCGTGATGTGTTTGTGTTGATATAAGCAGATGATTTCTTCCTTTCTGTGGGGCACCCAGAGGATTCTTTGACCCTACAAAAGGCGCTTTAAAGATTTTCAGAGTGTTGCAGCAGTTCTGGATTGAAAATCAATGCCTCAAAATGCAATGTGACTACCTTTTCCGAGAAAGTGAGTAATATTGTGGACGAGTATTGTGTCGAGAAAAGCTGTACCATAAAATTAAATGGCTTAAGCCGTTTCAAATAAAGGGATTGTAAATAAAATAGCTCTACCATAGCTAGGAAATCCATCACAAAGGATTTGGGAGTCGAGTTAGATGAAGAACTCAGTTTTTCGAAAAATGTTGAATTCGATACGTTCACCCATCACCAAAGCGAATTCTATGTACGGTATGGTAAGCAAGATCTGAAACGAGCCACACAATCTTTACACTATTGGCTCTATTCATGTTGGGCTTATCCGAATCACTATTGAAAACGCCAGTAAAGGGTGATACGGTCAAAATTTGGTCAAGGGAAAACGCGTGTAAATCGGTGAAATCGTTTATTTAAAAAATCAAACTAATTTTCTTTTTCAAGTTTAATTAGTTTTAAATTCAGGAAAAATATTCAGTTAGGCTTCCGCTTTTCCAAATCCGAATTGCCAGGCCTTACGCTTAACCTACAGCCACTTTGTTCACCTTCTTCGCCGCAGAAAGCCAGTTTGCCTTGCTCGTCCTTAGCATTTTCTTCTTTAGGTTCCGCTTGACAATAGCCCAGTGTTTCTCAATTGGGCGGAGCTCTAGCGTGTTGGGAAGGGTTCTTGTCCTCGGGAACCACCTGCACGTTGTTGGCGGCGTACCACTCCATGGCCTTTTAACCGTAATGGCAAGAGGCAAAATCCGGCCAAAACAGTACGGAACAACCGTGTTTCTTCAGGAAAGGCAGCAGACGTTTATTCAAACACTCTTTCACGTGAATTTCTTGGTTGACAGTCCCGGAAGCTATTAAAATGCTGCTTTTCAAGCCACAGGTACAGATGGCTTTCCAAACCAGATATTTCTTCGCGAACTTTGACAGTTTCATGTGCTTGAAAATATCTGCTACCTTTCCCCTTCCTTTTGCCGTATATAACTCCTGTCCCGGAAGCTGCTTGTAGTCGGCTTTGACGTAGGTTTCGTCGTCCATTACCACACAGTCAAACTTCGTCAGCATCGTCGTGTACAGCCTCCGGGATCGCGCTTTGGCCGTCGTATTTTGTTTATCCTCGCGATTTGGAGTCACTACCTTCTTGTAAGTCGATAGTCCGGCTCGTTTTTTGGCTCGATGCACGGTTGTAGACGATACACCCAGCTTATTTGCGGCATCTCGGAGAGAGCGGTTAGGGTTTCGCTTGAAACTACCGGCAACTCTCTTTGTCGACTCAGCGGCTTCCGGTTTTCGATTTGCCCCCGATCCAGACTTCCTGGCTGTCGACAAACGTGCCCCAAACACTTTAATTACATTTGCAACGGTTGATTTGGCAACTTTTAGCGATTTTGTCAGCTTTGCGTGCTAGTAGCTCGGATTTTCGCAATGCGCGAGCAAAATTTTAATACGCTGCTCTTCTTCCATGGACGGCATTTTGACAACTGAAGAGTGAATTCCAAAATCAAAATAGGAGCAACATTCTACACACACACACCTTCAAAATGGGAGCCTGGAAACCTGAACACCCAGGTTTTTTAAATGCAAAATTGAAAGAAATACGTCAAGTTGATAATGACCAAATTTTGACCGAATCACCCTTTATAGTGTGGCAGCCGTATTATAACGTTCATAAAAACTGGAAAGTACTTTTTACCGTATTTAGAATCACAAATTTCTCCAAACGAAGGACGTGGCAGTTTGTGCAGCTTGAGACCGTTTCATCTACCAAATCGAATACAGAACTATGCTCGTAATGAACCAATCTATAAAATTATGGCGCTTTACAACGCCCATGCTGATTTAATCAAACTGAATATGTCCAGAGATTTAAATTAAAAATAGTCTTGTAAAGTTAACACATTATGCCGGAACAAATTTCAAATCCATTTTTTGTCACTCGGAGTTGGAAGATCGCGAGGGATAATAAAAAAATTAAAAAAAACTTATAAATTGGAATAAACTACACGAAAGCTTGTATGCAACAAAATTGCACACTAAATCATTGCATGAAACCAATAAATTAAGTAATTTTTTATCGAAAAATTCAGTAAAATAAAGCGTTTTAAACTTAAATAAAATGTCTTTGAGACATTTTATCACATTACAAGGACTTTGAAATGAGCATTTGATAAAAGTGATAAAATCACCTATTAGTTAGATAGAAAAATTCTAGAGTTTGTTTTGATAGGGTCTTTTAAGCCTCCGACTTCTTTCGAGAAAATCACTATTGAAGTTTTATATCTTATTTTCAATTCTAGTATTTAAACTTTAGCTCATAACTGTTTAAAAATTGTGTATGCGATGCCTAAAATAGATTAGAAATGTGTTTTTGTGTTCGATGTAGGTATCAACTCAGTTGTTCGAGAAAATGAGCGCTTGCGATCTTCTACATAAAGTGCAAATCCGGGTTAAAGGGGGGGGAGGGGGTCCACATGTCCATTGAGATGTGCTTTGGAGGTTTCTTTTTTTGGCAGTTTTCCAATCATTTAAAAAAAGAGCATCAAAGAAAGAGGACTTACGATTCAATTCCTGGTGCGTTGTCTGGATCCCCGCTGGTGATATGCGCTCTACAGATTTTTTGGATTATTGTGGAGCGGATCTTTTCCAGAGAGGAGTAGTCCATGACTTTCGCGAACCGCACGCGTTTTTTCTTCGTCCGCGAAAATTTTAATAAAATAATAGTTTTTAAAGAGTTTGACCATAGTGAAACTTAAGTAATTCAGTTAAATGTTGGCAGTATAGTGATTTAGTGAAGATTTGTGATTTGGCGTTGAAAGATTTTGTGGAAAAGTGTCTCTAGCTTGGAATGGTTTACGGACACCTCTGGATGAAAAATGTTCTTGTTACCAACAATCAACTGGGTGAGCGCGTTCCAATTTTTTTTTTCCTTAATCATCGTTGTTTTTGATCTCTACAATATCACAAAACTGGACAAGTTTTGATGTTCTAAAGTTTTGGAAGACGAGCCTTTGATTATAGTTTTAATTTTTGGAGATTCAGCGGGTGTCTGAGATGAAAATTTCATGTTGTAGTAATTATTGGCTTTTCTCAACAGTTCATACAGTTGTTGTAAATATTTAATGAGGACCGAAGGAATTTGTGTGTTGATCGTATTGAAAAGCTTATCAATTAGTGAAATCCGATTGAAAATTTGTTAAATTTCGTATGTACACGTTATGTATGATGTAAATGTATATTTCAAGATTGTCATTATTTTCAATGATTGCTTAGATGCAAATTATTAAAAAAAGGACCCTATGGATATTTTCAACATTTATCAATCAAAAAGTAATAAAAAAGTATTTAGTTTTTTTTATTAATTTATATTATTAAGAACACAGGAGTCAAAGGATGATACTATAGAAAACTTTTGCAATCTACCAAAATTTGTCCATGAATCTTGTGATACCTATGCATTGCCAAAACCCAGAAGCTGATGAACCATTATCTTACTGAATCTCGGGGATTTTTAAAGCAAATAAAAGTCTTACCATTATTTTTAGAGCCAAAACGGTTTTCAAAAAAGTTGGTTAATAAATCGTTAAGATCGATAGTTAAGAAACGTCCTTCAGGGAAGCCAGAAAATATTTTGAATAGCAGTTGAAAGCTATTTCCTGAAGTGATAACTATGGTTCATGGCCGTAGGAACGGGGGGGGTTTTGGGGGTTAAACCCCCCCATGAGGGTCCAAAAAAGCAAGTGAGGTATTATACTCTACACTCAAAATTTTGAAATCATAATCAAATTATAATAATAGCGAGAAGTTTTTCAAGAGTAACAATCTAGACTAAAACCTAAAGCCAAAACCTCAAAAACCCATCCCAAGTTCAAAATTCAGCTACAGTTACTCAAAACTTTCTCACTTGTTCAAAGGTTGCCAGAATTTTTTCATCACGTATTAGGGCCAGATAAATCCGGGCTAATTTATATAAAAACCTTGCTAAATCCGGGTAATTGATTGAAAAAATTGTCGACCAAAATCCGAGCAATATCCGGGTAATTTTGGACAAAACCCAGGAATTACTTATCAAAAATCAAGAAAAAAAAAGATGAAGAAACCAAAAATTTGGACGCATAAATGGAAAAAATTCAAACACAATTTGTTTTTTTTTTTTATTTGATTTGAGAATGAGATTTAAGCCGGGCAAAATCCGGACTTTTCTAATGAAATCCGGGCAACCGGGTCGAACCGGACTTTTCCCTAATTTTATATTAATCATCCAGGCCAACCCGATTAAAATCGGCCAATCTGGAAACCTTATCTTGGAATTCAGGTCTGAATACTAAATTCAAAATTAAACCCATTTCCATTTTTTGAGGTTCTGGTTTCATATCCCCACAGCCAAAATTGTATTTCTACATATTTTCGTTTTTTGGATTCTGTATCAATTTTAGGATTCTTGATTTTCAGTTCGAATAATCACAAGAAATTGGGAATGAAAAGCTGTTTTTAAATCCTGGTCAAATTTGGTTTTGCATTTCATATCAAATTTGAATCATGTTTTCGAAAATCTTATGCATTTTCTATGTTTAGATAAAAGATTTCCGAATATGAAAAAAAATTGTTTTACATTCAAATTTGAAGTTTTTAAAGCTCTTAAGTGGAGATCCGAAATTGAAAACTTAGATTTAGATTCATCATTTGAAATTCACCTTCTAATTCAAATTCACAAAACAGATTAAAAACAAATAATTGAAATAATGAATGAAGATTAAATCAACTCAACAGAATTTAAATAAAAGATTCACGAATGAGTGCTCTTAAAACGGCTTACAAAATTCTGATCTGTAATTAAGATTCGTAAAACGTATGTTTTGTACATTTCAGAAATCGTATAGAAATTCGGAAAGAGATTCAAAGTTCAATTTTTGAAATCAGGTTCAGAATTCAGGTTCAAAATTTAGAAAAAGATTTAGCTTGTGAATGAGTTTTTCAATCATCTAAAAATCACAATTATAATGTTTATTTTTTTGTTTTGATCACCGCACTTCCTAATGATCCTTTTGCTTCCTTTTCTTTTTTTAGTAATGATCACCGAGAAACATCAATAAAAAAATCGTAAATTTAAGGTAGAAATTGAGTTAATTTTCTAAGTTTTGTTTTATGCAATATATCCCAAATAATATTTAAAAAAAACCATCCACACGATTTTCATAATGGAATTGATTCTTTATGAAAAATATTTGCTGTTAAAGAAATGTGTACCTGATCTTCACGTAAAATATTTGCACAAAATTTTATATTTTCCCGGTGTATTTTAATATTTTCACGGTGTATTTTTTTAACATTATCAATATTGTAGTTTTTAAAAGCCAAGTTTCAAAATTAAAACATAATTTAAGTTAAAGTTTACACCAAGCAAATTTGATCCGATTTTTTTTATCTCTTACTGTCTGTTGGGAAAATTTGATTTATTTCATCAAAAGTTAGAAACTTGGAACTTGCAAAAGAGTTTGGAAGATTGGGCTTGTTTGAGTTGATCATATTTTTTTTTTTAATGGCAAGCTTCTTAAAAAAGAGCTTATTTTATGCTTAAATCAAATAACTTTGATCTACCAGACCCTTGAACAAATTCAAACATTTTACCCATCGTTGAAAGCAATTCCATATTTTGTTTCTAAGAGTCTTATTATAAAAATTTAGCTCACCTTTTAGGCTAAGGACCACTTTTTTAAATTTGATACGAAAACTATTAACGAGTACTTAAAATTAAATAATCATATAGATACAAACATAATTTCTTTGAATTTTTGTTTGTATTCGTTTATTGTGGGAAAAAAATTATAGGTAAAAGTCAGTCACTAAAACCCCCCCCATGAGTCGGTTCTTCCTACGGCCCTGCTATGGTTATATTGTAACCGTTCGTTACTTTTGTAAATGTGACTCTGTCACAAAATTGATTAATCCCTGTTCCATTAAGTGAACCCTACAACAGTTATACAAACAGATCCAAACATTGAATTACTGCCATCCCTTCCCAAGATCTCACCATTGACACACGGTTCTCTCAGGAGAATTCCATAGGCGTCGTGTATTTTCAGGATCTAAGTGGGGAAGTGTGGTCACCCAGAAAACAACACACTAGAATTTGTTTTACAACGTAAATGTGTGTGTTGGCTGGAAAGAATACTTCGCTTTATCCTGCAGCGGCAATCCGCTTCCTGTTCTTTCTGTCCGTGACCGCCTGAGGGAGCAGTAGTGCGCGCCGTGTTCTTTAAACTCGAAGTAAAATTGTAATATAACTAAAGTGTAAAAACGTTACTAAAAATCTACTTTACAGGGAACAAACAAACAGTGCGACTAAAACAACACGTTAAAAGTGAAGCAAAATTGTATCCTATAAGCTAAATTAGTACGGTTAGTAGTTCTAGACAACAAAAAGAACATGCGTTTTTAAAATAACAAAAATTAAAACATTTATAGTACATGTAACGTGTTAAAAGCAATCGAAATCGAAGTAAACAACAAAGAGACGAAGCACATTGTAAAACAACAGGAAAAGGTAAAATAATGTCTAAAATGTTATAGTTGTAAAAATCAAAACAAAACCACGTGCTGGTATTTACATAAGATAGACGTCAACAATATCTTAACGCCCTTGGATAGGTCCAAGAGGGCCTTTTTCTTTTGGTTTCGACTGGTTCTTCGTCCCCAGGTTACCGACAACTCCGGACAGAAAAGCACACACAAGATCGAACTAGACCCAAAATTTGACCTCGAGTGTGACATAACCTAGCCTCGGAACGAAGCGTGTGCAGAAGTCCAAAAACCACACCTTCCGACTGAAACCAGCAGAATGCCACCTCGGAAACCAAGTTGCCAACATCGAGTCGACACGCTTCGGGTTGAGCCGTTCCCAGCGGTGCCAAAACCGCCATTAGGTGTGCATGGTTCTACAGATCTGCCGTTCTCAACCGTCTGGCTTCGTAACTGGCTGTGGCGGTAAATTGCATGCCGAAAGTAACTTCGTAGCGATGCTGCGATCCGACAACATAAACATAAGCTGTATCGCAAGTATAAACATTATGTGACGTCACGTTAGGGCCCATCCTTAGAATAAAATATGTAATTGTTTTCGCACATAAAATTACCAAACTGTAAATGTAGAAACCGGTAACCACTTTACACTTCCGGAATTTGTTTCGTGTTCGAACTCCATTTTCAAACCTCGCCCTGGGGTGGTCATCTTAAGAAGTTCAGGCTAGATTTCCTTTTCTTGTTTAACTAATTCAGCTCTGGTTGATAGCATGAGAGGTACCCACCCATTTCGACACCCTTGAAAGTACATGTTGGCCGGAATTGGAATTACCTGCGTGAGTTACCTCCAGAGGACAGTGTTTCGTGGTGAACTTTCTAGCAACGACCCTGAGTCCAACCATAATCTCTCCTCCCATGTTCCCACCCACTGAGTGTAGCTGCTCGCGAGTTACAATATATCTGAAAACGGAAAATCAACGAAAAATCTTAATGAACACTAAAATTGGTGATTAATTGATGTATAAAAAGTATTTGTTTTTGATATTAAAAGTATCTTGAAATACTGTTTCGTACGGAAAGTGGAAAGTGTAAATTTTTAAGCTCAGGATTCTTAAAGATGTGCTAAAATCGGTTTGCTGGTAGGAACTTTTTTATTTGGAGAACCAATGTTATTAAATTAAAATCTATCATTCAGAAATGAAAGTATTTTAAAATGAAAACTTTAAAACCGACCCGTGCTAGAAATTTACTTTTGTAAATGTGAGTGTATGCTTTTGTTTTTCGATTGTGTTAGATATAGAATTTCCATCAAATATTTTTGCAAAAAGAAAATATTTTTCGATCAGTTTTCCTTCATGAAGATGTTTTAGTGCATGCTTAACGATGTCTTAATAAACAAAATTTTGCAATAAGAAAAGTTATGCAGTTATCAGAACTATCTCCTGAAATTTCGTTAGGTTTTTAATAGATTTTTGCAACGCATTATTGAAAGGATTATAACACTATTTAATTGAATACAGTTTTATATATCATTTTACTTATTCAAACGATTCATTCTCTCATTTCTTGGTAGGAAATAAATATTTTCAATTTTAATACGAATTTTCAAAATTCAAACGAGTTTGTTGCTAGAATAGGTGATCTGGTTGATTTCGGAATCACAGGAGCTTAGTAGAATATGATTTTAACCCAGATTTCATAACACTAGTCAAAAGTGTTTCCTGATAATATCCTTTTTACCCAATCCACACAAACAATTGTTTTGCTAGGATGCAGAGGTGACCTCGGTCCTAAAGCATGAATTATTATTCTTTCAATCCCTATTCTCTATTTTCCTTCTATCCATTGACTACTAGGACGTGGCCGGCGCCGTTATTGATGTGTAAAGAGAGAGCATCAGTTTTGTTCATTGTGAATGTGCTGTCAATCCCAGATACCATTCATTTGGCCACTGGACAAAATTGATGGCCTCGGTCAATCACGGAGTAGCAACCATTGGTGATGTGGAATCCGTTCTACTGAACCACGCCAGCGATCATGGAATTTGAAATGCATTTGTTTTAATACCGATAAAAAATACCTTTAAATGTACTTTGACGAAGTTGACGAAGCTTATAAGGAACTTTTGATTTAGAATATTTTTCATGTTGCATTTCAAGTTCAATGTTTTAAGGTGGATGTGAGTAGTCAATCAAGCTAAGCTAAGCTAAGCTAAGCTATTGTGGAGCGGATCTTTTCCAAGTCTAGGGGAGAAGCGGGATATAAGCGCCTATTAAGCAGAATTCTGAGTTAATACTGATTCAAACCGGGCGAGCTAAATGCGCCTATTTGTGTTTTAGGCTAAATTTCTGTTTTTTGGCAATATTTTCGTATTATTTCATTGGAAATGCTAGAAACTGATAACTTTCATGTGACAAAGCTGAAGTTCTTTTATGATTTTATAGAATAAAACAAAAGCTATGATTGCCATATTATTGAGGCAGTTCAACCATAGAAATAACTATATCAAATCTGTTTTGACATCTTCAATTCTCTCTGAAGTTGATAACTAGAGCCTCAATTTGATGTTTAATAATGAAAATCCCACAAACAATTTCTGCCTTAAACAAAAGGCGAACACGAAATTATTGCGACACATTCAACAGAACATAGCTTTTTTATTATTGGGTAAACATCAATCAAATTTTGCACACTTTCTCATTGATGTGTATTGTTTACATGCTGTCAAACTCGAAGTCTTGTTTTTCGATTCAAAGAAAATGGAGGTGAACCAACGCAAGTCGAGAAAACAAATTCTTTCCTAACACCTGGAATTTTCTGACCTGTCGCACTGGCAGTTGGGAAAAATATTGAACATTCACCATTCAACCGTCTCCAGAGTGTTGAAGCCGTTCCAGGAGCAGTTGACGTTGAACCACGGCAAAGGAGCTGGAAGAAAACCGGGACCGGAGAACAATAAGACGGAGGGAAAGGTGAAGCGGATGATTAAAGCAAATCCCAACGTCTCAATCCGTGATTTGACTAAAAAGATCGGCATGTCGCAGAACTACGTCCAGCATGCAAAGAAAAGAGCTGGACTACATACATACAAGGTAGAGAACTTCCCGAATCGCGTTGAGTGGCAACAATCGACGGCCAAAACTCGGGCACGGAAGCTCTACGAGAAGATGCTGACAAAATATGGCTGTTGTGTGATGGACGACCAAATTTATATAAAAGGCAAGCAAAGCGAAGTACGCCTCAAATATCTCGTTGGGCAGGCCATTTGTCTTGCGGACCAAGGAGTGAGCCTTTCGTGACAAAGGGCACAGTAAATGGCGAGATCTACAAATCTGAGTGCCTCGAGAAGCGCCTTTTTCCGTTCTTGCAGCAGCACGACGAAGCTCTGCTATTTTGGCCAGATTTGGCATCATGCCACTATACTAAAATTGTCCTGGAGCGGTATGAGGCCAATTCTGTCCATTTTGTTTCAAAGGACATGAACCTGTCAAACCGTCCGGAACTGTGCCCGGAGGAGCAGTACTGGGCAATAATATAGCGGGAACTTCGGAAGAGCAAGAAGACATTCAAAGACGAGAAGAATATGTTAAGAAAATGGAAAAAAAACTGAAAACTGATACCGGATGACACTGTGAAGACTTTGATGGAGGACATCGAGCGAAAATGCGTTCAGTTTTGAACTCAAGGCTCCATCGACTAATTTTTTTTTTGATTTTTGAAGTAAATGTATGTATAAACAACCCTGAAATTTTGGTTTGATTTTAAACATTATAAGAAAATTGGCATGATATTTTCGGTGTCGCTATTATTTCGTGTTCGCCCTTTATACTATCTTTTCACACTCAGCAACGCAATTTTTTCGAAAATGCATAATGGTCGATAAACCCAACATGACGAAATGTTGTTATGCGTCCTTTTGCATCACGGCAATCCAGCGCTGCGCAAACGTCGTAGAATAAGAGAAAATCATTATAGGCCCATCAAATCTTTTTGAAGAAGTTTTTTTGATGATTTAAGTGAAACCAAGTTTTTACCTAACATAGAATTCATGTTTAGCTATCGTTTGTGGTAAAAAGTTCGATTTGGTTTATATTGGTTCATTCGACCTTATCAAAACTAACCCTAGAATTATTTTTTTGTAGTTTTCATTTAAGAGCTATCATGTTTTCAGCTAGCTTTTAGATCGTAACACGTGTAGTAACTTTGTTCAAGACGTCAACATCGTTGAGGCTATCCATAGAATGTAACAAGAGTAAAAAACAAAACTTTTTTTTTTCTAAATTTTCAGTTTTTAACGACATCTTTTCAAGCAGAGCTTGTACATTAGGGTGTCCCAAAATTGTATAATGTCTGGGAATCTGGGGCCTGACTCTCCAAATGGTAGATAAGGATGTGGAGAACAAACTTTTCTATGGGGTCGATAAAAAAAATCATGTTTGAATCATCATTTTCAAAAAATGTTCAATGTTCAATGTTTGAAAAAAGTCCGCTTTAAAAATTATTTAAATAAATTCTGGGTCTGAAAATCTTTACAAAACTTTTTTTTTATTATTAAATTCTACACGTCAAAAATGAAAAATGAACAAAATTTGTGTCAAAATTTAAAATTAGCTAGCGATTTTCAAGAAAACAAAAAAATTGGTCCAAAAATTTTGTATTCAACTGATCAAAATGTGTAAAATGTTTTTGATACCAATACCATCAAAAGATACGAAATTTTATGCACTTAAACTTTGCTGAACAAAGCATGTTGTTTGTACCATTGTGTGAAGAGCTATTAAAGGTTTAATCTATCTATATATATAAAAATGAATGTTTGTCTGTCTGTCTGTTCCCTATAGACTCGGAAACTACTGAACCGATCATCGTCAAAATTGGCATTTAAGGGTTTTTGAGGCCGGGGATGGTTTCTGTAATAGTCAAAACTCCATCCGACTTAAGGGAGGGAGAGCTACCATACAAAATTTGTAGTTTTTCGAAACAAATAAAAGTCATGACATCCATTTTCCGAGATTTTTTCACCCTTTGGGCGGTTTGTTTTTCGTCTCTATGGTCGAGGCGTCGCGATCCAACGTCGTAGAAGGATAGTAACCCAGGCATAGCATACTGATCAGTGGGAATATTTTGGCGCGTATTTCTCAACTAAGGATATTTTCAATGCAACGGGTGGCGATATGAAGCCTTGATGTGATTTTTTTTTCTACTTGATTCAACCGATGGGATGAATCATCCAACTGGATGAAAATCTCTGAAAAAAAAAAATTCTACTTGATTCCTAGCTCATTTGTACAGCACATGGTGAATGTCATGGCATCCATTTTTAGAGATTTTCTTTTCTTTGAGGGGTTTATTTTTGGTCTCTATGGTCAAGCAAACGACGTCGCAAGTGGATAGTAACCAAAACATACTGTTCATTGATCGCTGAAAAAATTCAACAATTAGGCGCCTGTTTCTCAACCAAGTTTCTATATTCCTTATGCACGTGAGGGCGATATGCAACCTAGATGTGTTTTTTCTTGCTTATTTGAACACAGCACGTGGAAATAAATGACGCCTAGATGTGACACGGATTGGTATGTATTTTATCAATCAAATCAAAAGCAATTGAAAGATTTGCAAAAATACTTCCATATTTGTTGTCCATATAGCATTTGTTGTTTAAAAATTATAAATTTAGTTCTGATGCTAATGAAATAATGATATGACACTTCGCCGACAATTGAAAAAAAAACTGAAAGTAAAGAATTTACATACAATGTTTTAACCCATTTTGCCTACAAAGTTATTTTTGATAACAGAAATATGAATAAGATATTTTCTACAGAGGAAGATCGGAAACAATTTGTTGAACATGTAAAATGTACGTAATTGAAAAAAAAAGATAAAAAAAATCCGATCCAACACATGAACTGATCAAGAGCCTTTTCTTCAAATTAGGTAAGATAGGACTGACGTGTTCATAAGTGAAAGGTATCAGTGAAGTGAGGGAATTAATTTTCCGAAAGAATTTTCATTCAAGGAACACTAGAGCATGTTCAAACGTTCAACTTTCAAATTATGTTTTCTTCTAAAAATTGTTACTTCAGCCTAAATACACAACTGAAACGAGTTTAGAAATGAAAATGGGAGCTTTTTATTTTAAACAATTCTGAAAAAACATCTTACTTTTTGCAGGGCAAACGTCGAAATTTCATGAAATTCAACTTCAAAATGATTCAATATATTGGAAAGACCAGAAGGGGTATTCCGAATGTTGAAACTGATGCGGATATTTTAAATTCTCAAATGTCTTTGTAAATGAAGATCTTTTGCTTTGAACAGCATTCATTAAAAGTGGAATATCAAACGTAAATTTATACTGCTGGAATACTGCAGATATATCAATGAAACTTGATTAAACAAACAAACAAACAAATATACATACGTATTAAATCCATTCTGAAGCCATTACTCTGACGCATCTGAAAATAAGCTTTGCATTTAAACTTGCCCCAATATACGGGACAAATGTTAACTTCGAAATTTGTTTTTGCCAACATTTTTGAATATTTGACTTTCAAAGAGAAAATAAAAAACGTGGAGAAATTGTTAAGTGATGCAGCTGATATTTTTTGCTTTAATAAATTTTAAAAACAAATTAATTTGCACTGTATAAAATCGATAATTTTCATACCATGATAAGTGTTGTTTGGGAAAACTTCAAGCTATAATGACTCATGTCCACGAGTTTGGCATATGGCGAAACCTTTTTTGGAAGTGCTCATTATACAGAATTTTAGGAATATACTCAAAAACTGTCCCGATTCACGCTATTGATCGGTTTTCAAAATTCTATTTCCATAAAGTACAATGTGCAATAAATTTCAATATGCGAATCTTTTTCTTTCAATCAGAAATTTATGTAAACTCGATCCAGGTTAATCAGCCTACCTTCTTCGAGCAGTTTTCGACAAAATTTATCAGAGGGTTTTTTGTGTACGGATATTTTGCATAACTCAAAAATAGATGTGAAAAATGTTTTTATGGAAGTTCGTAACTTCCCACTTTGGGAAAAACGGTGGAAAATCCATAAACATTGACATAATTTGAGTCATTATGAAGCTTTAAAATCAGAGTGCAAATTTGAGATCATGAAAAACAAGTTTAGAGATCAAGCTTCAGTAAATAATATATACCATCTTTGAATTGCAATTCGGAACTCCAGCTGCAGCTCTCATTTCAAAGTTGTTGGTTCTAAACCATGATGAGGTTTGATTTAAAAAAATGCTTAAAAAAATCTAAACTTGGATAAATAATTACAAATTACATTTATTTTTGCAAGGTGTAGCAATGCACACCGGGTCAGCTTGTCCTTGATAAAAATCACAATTAAGGATATTTTTTTTTTAATTTATCAAATTTGTCTTAAAAAATACCTACTTGAGAATCAAAGTACTTGCAAAACAAAGCTTGGATGGTTTAAGGAAATCATCAGAAGGCCATATGCCAAATTTGAGCTGAATTTGACAACGGGAAGGGGTTGTACTGAATCTCAAGTGTGAAAGGGATTCTGAGACATTGTGTTCTGAAGGAGCATTAAATACTGGTTTTTCATCAAAGATTTTTTCTTTATGAATCGATTTCTTGATCATGTTGATTTTATTAAAATTTCAACTAAGACTAACATTTCACCTGAGGACTGCAACTCGATTGAACTTAATACAAATAAGTTTTGGCGGTTCATAGATGTCCTACAACAGACATAGAAAGTTTGTTCAAATCTTTTTGAAAAGAATCTTTTTTGCGGTCTCATTTTTGAAATTGAGAAAGGAGAATTTGAATCGATTGAAAACCAAATATAACACCCTTTCACCCCTCATCGAATCTCATAACAGTTTCAAATAGGTATTATTTTCATCCAGCACTTAAGAAACAGCTAGGTAAAAAGTCGGTCGAACATGATATCCGCTCTACATTCCTGAAAACTAGCGGCATGCATCAGCTCCACCTGTTGCAGCTACGATGATCCGAAAACTCCACGGATGGATTATAAAACGTGAGCTAGACAGAGAGTGCACATTTTCAGCTTGCACATTTATTGGATTACACCCTTCCCGGGGTGGGTGCTGTTTGCACTGCATTAGTTTACATACATTTCAGGGCATTTGGTGGCCGCGATTGATTTCCATCCAAGCACCAGTCCTTCTGGTCGTGATGTCGACAATTTCTCGAGACTCGATCCATCACTGCCGTGCGGTGGTATTCCTGCATAACAGGTA
The DNA here is from genome assembly GCF_029784155.1 of Uranotaenia lowii. Lineage (NCBI taxonomy): Eukaryota > Metazoa > Arthropoda > Insecta > Diptera > Culicidae > Uranotaenia > Uranotaenia lowii. The sequence continues at coordinate 82,096,975 of NC_073692.1, read as the reverse complement.
CATTAGAGGCGAACATAAGTATCTAGATGGGTTCGAGGGGGAGCTTACTTAGCGAGTGAGAGGGCTGAACCGTGTCGACCGGTGTAAATTGGATCCACCTTCGACGGCATCTTCATCAATGTTGCTGCTGCTGTTTTATGTATAAATTCGATTGCCATTTGTAGCTCGATGAAATCGGTAGTCTCTACCTGATACCTATTGCGCAAGAAGTCACGCTCCTACGAGGCCATAAGGTAATGAATCCGCGGATTATTCTGCATCGGTTTCGAATTTGAACAGACCTATGAAGTTCTTTTTCCAACAGAATCAAACAATTTTTAATGTGTCTGTCTGTCAAATTTTCTTAAAAAAGTTTGCTTTAGTTCGGTAATTACATAGGCTAGAAGGTTTGTTTGATAATAAGCCTATAATCATTAGATACGCTGTTAAATCCAAAGTGCTGTCATCAGTAGGTGTCCTATTTTGCAACACTCAATTAAAATTGATTTTATCGTTCAATTAGCATTATCATTTTATAATTAAATCATGAATCCCTGGCGGCATTTTCGTAGCATTCAAAGCTAACTAGAAATTGCATTGAATTGTCCACTGGTGCGACACCAATCAAGAGGGTGGGTGACAAACTACATCCAATTCCAATCCTAATACCTACTCCTCTTCTTCTTCTTCTTCGTTTTAATGTTATGGCCAGAGAATGCTACTCTATAACACCACTGTACTACTCCTCGACTGGACCACATATCACCCACGCATCCAGCCAGAGTAGAAACGAAACGAGCAAATCGACCGACATCACTGGAATGCACCAAGACCGATAAGCTCTTGAAGGACGTTTTAATCAAAGATAAACCTACATGCAAATGTTGACGGCTGGCTGGATGGCTGTTGTGGTTTGTGTCCTTCCTTCTCGTTTTGTTTATGGGTATGTTCCTGGTATCTGTTGCAAAGCGCCACACAAAAGCGAATCCTTTCTCACCCAGGTTTTTTGAGGCATTAAAAAACCTACGCCTTTGCAGTCGTTGTATGCTTTTTGAATTTATTCTGTGGTTTATCACCAGGGGCTGATGGTCAGGGTGTGATGTGTTGAGGTATAGCTCATTCCACCTCATGTTCACTAATTGAAATCAACTGCTCTGTCCGGACGTGTCGATTTTAGGAAGCATATAACATAGCAAAATCAGTTATATATCGGTCTTAGTTTATCATTCATGGTAAACATACGTAAAAACTTTACAACGTTCTCAATTGAACATCGTACTATGTATATATACCTATCTATATACATTAAAATGGATTTCTGTCTGTCTGTCTGTCTGTCTGTCTGTCTGTCTGTCTGTCTGTCTGTCTGTCTGTCTGTCTGTCTGTCTGTCTGTCTGTCTGTCTGTCTGTCTGTCTGTCTGTCTGTCTGTCTGTCTGTCTGTCTGTCTGTCTGTCTGTCTGTCTGTCTGTCTGTCTGTCTGTCTGTCTGTCTGTCTGTCTGTCTGTCTGTCTGTCTGTCTGTCTGTCTGTCTGTCTGTCTGTCTGTCTGTCTGTCTGTCTGTCTGTCTGTCTGTCTGTCTGTCTGTCTGTCTGTCTGTCTGTCTGTCTGTCTGTCTGTCTGTCTGTCTGTCTGTCTGTCTGTCTGTCTGTCTGTCTGTCTGTCTGTCTGTCTGTCTGTCTGTCTGTCTGTCTGTCTGTCTGTCTGTCTGTCTGTCTGTCTGTCTGTCTGTCTGTCTGTCTGTCTGTCTGTCTGTCTGTCTGTCTGTCTGTCTGTCTGTCTGTCTGTCTGTCTGTCTGTCTGTCTGTCTGTCTGTCTGTCTGTCTGTCTGTCTGTCTGTCTGTCTGTCTGTCTGTCTGTCTGTCTGTCTGTCTGTCTGTCTGTCTGTCTGTCTGTCTGTCTGTCTGTCTGTCTGTCTGTCTGTCTGTCTGTCTGTCTGTCTGTCTGTCTGTCTGTCTGTCTGTCTGTCTGTCTGTCTGTCTGTCTGTCTGTCTGTCTGTCTGTCTGTCTGTCTGTCTGTCTGTCTGTCTGTCTGTCTGTCTGTCTGTCTGTCTGTCTGTCTGTCTGTCTGTCTGTCTGTCTGTCTGTCTGTCTGTCTGTCTGTCTGTCTGTCTGTCTGTCTGTCTGTCTGTCTGTCTGTCTGTCTGTCTGTCTGTCTGTCTGTCTGTCTGTCTGTCTGTCTGTCTGTCTGTCTGTCTGTCTGTCTGTCTGTCTGTCTGTCTGTCTGTCTGTCTGTCTGTCTGTCTGTCTGTCTGTCTGTCTGTCTGTCTGTCTGTCTGTCTGTCTGTCTGTCTGTCTGTCTGTCTGTCTGTCTGTCTGTCTGTCTGTCTGTCTGTCTGTCTGTCTGTCTGTCTGTCTGTCTGTCTGTCTGTCTGTCTGTCTGTCTGTCTGTCTGTCTGTCTGTCTGTCTGTCTGTCTGTCTGTCTGTCTGTCTGTCTGTCTGTCTGTCTGTCTGTCTGTCTGTCTGTCTGTCTGTCTGTCTGTCTGTCTGTCTGTCTGTCTGTCTGTCTGTCTGTCTGTCTGTCTGTCTGTCTGTCTGTCTGTCTGTCTGTCTGTCTGTCTGTCTGTCTGTCTGTCTGTCTGTCTGTCTGTCTGTCTATTCCCTATAGACTAAGAAACTACTGAACCGATTTGCGTGAAACTTGGCAGGTGGAGGTATTGGAGGCAGGGGAAGGTTCCTATTATGGTTTAAACCCTCCCCTTTCTCATGAAGGGGTGGAGGGGCCTCCCAAACAAAAGACAATTTTTTGCATAACTCGAGAACCAATCAAGCAAATGGTATCAAATTTGGCATAGGGTGTTATTTGGAAACGGGGAATATTTTTATGATAATTTATGATAAAATAAAGGAGGTATCCCTCCCTCCTCTCAGTGGGGTGATAGGAAAGGGGGGGGGGGCTACCTTACAATTTTTCATATAACTCGAAAACTAATCAAGGTATAAGAATCTATTTGGCATGGGAGGGTATTTGGATACGAAAAATATTGTGTTTGATTATTTGAGATCCCTCCCTCTTTCCAGTAGGGAGATCCAAAGGGGGGAATAGTTTTTTTTATATTTTTTTACATAACTCAAAAACTAATTGAGCAAATGGAACCAAATTTGGCATGGGTGGGTATTAGAGAATGTGACATGTTCTAATGATTGCTTGAGACCGCTTCCTTCTTCCAGCGGGGAGAAAGGAAATATGGAGGGGAGTTTCATACAGTTTTTACTGCATGATTCGAGAACTACAACAGCAAATGGAACCAAATTTGGCCTCTTTTATATTTATCTACATAACTAAAAAACTTATCATGCTAATGGAATCAAATTTGAAATGGGATGGTATTTGGTACTCCTCCCTCCTTCCAGTGGGGTGATAGGAAGATGAGAGGGGTGTTACCTTAAGAATTTTTGCATTACTGGAGAACTTATCGAGCTAATGGAACCAAATTTGACCTGGGAGGGTATTTGGGTAAGAGAAATGTTTTTATGATTACTAGAGACCCCTCCCTCTTTTCAATGAGGGAATAGATGAAGAGGAGAGAGATTCCATAGAACTTTTTGTATAACTGAAGGATACATCGAACAAATTCAACCAAATTTGGCATGCAATGGTATTAGGGTACGATAAATGTTCCCTGGGTCTTTGGTATCCCTCTACTTTTTCAGTGGGAAGATAGAGAGAGAGAGGGGGGGGGGGGAGGGGGCTCCTGTAAAGTTTTTGACATAACTCGAAAACTATTTGAGCAAATGGAATACGAGAATGGTTTCTATGGATATTTGAGACCCCTCCTTTCTTCCATTGTGAAGATAGGACGGGAGAAGTGAGGATAGCATACAATTTTAATTGCATATCTCGATTACAAATCGAGCAAATGAAACCAAATTTGGCGCGGAAGGATATTTTGAACAAAAAAAGGTTTCGAATGATATTTTGTAACAAACCCTCCTTCCGTTGGGGAGATTGGAAAAGGGATGGGGTTCCTTAACAAAATTTTTGGCATAACTTGAGAACTGATCAAGCGAATCAAATTTGACATAGCAAAGTATTGGGGCATATGTTTCTAAGATTTTTATTAACGCTTCCACATTGCATGGAAGAAAGGGGTGGGGAGGACACGGTTGCTAATAATTTTGTTGAAGAGTCTCACATCGCAAGATAATTTTTCGAAGCTTTAATTCTTATAGAAAATTTTAAACAAAATGAAGAGGCTAATGAATTGTAAATTTAATGCCTGTCAACAAACAGAATTTAAAATAATTGAGCAATAGATGAACATTTTTTTACATTATTCGATGCCGTAAAAAAAATTACTTAGTAAGACTTAATGTTATTTCCTACAAACTGTAAATTGCTTTTATTCACCTATACAAACGAAACCAAATTTGATATGAGAGGTTTTTAGGGTACAAAAAAATGGGTATCATAATTAGAAATGCCTTCCTCCTTCAAATTGCGGGGGTTTGTAAAAGGGAAAGCGGAGGAAGGGGGGAGGCTTCCTTCCCTTTTTTTTTAGCATAAATCCAGCACTGAAAATAAAGCAATCATACAAAAGGTTATAAAAGAGGTTTTTTTGCGTACGAATAATTTAAAATTCTCATTTTTTCACAGCGAAGTCGGAAAGGTGGTGCAGTTTTTCATGTTTTATTTTGCAAAACTCGAAATCTTTTCAAACAAATGGCGCCAAATGTGGCATGTGACAATACTTAGATACACACATATAATGTTTTCATGGTAGTTCGAGAGTCTTCCCCACTTTGTAAGAGGCAGAGGGTGGAGAATCCCCATACCACTATTTTTGGTATAATTGAACTACTCAAAAAACTTAAAAACACAGTAAAACTTTTGAGATTTTGAAAAACAAATTTACAGATCAAATTTTTATAAATAAGATGAAATCATCATTTTATTGCAATGAGAAATTTCAGCTACAGTTCTCATTATAAAGTGGTTGCTTCTGATTTTTGTTGAAATTGATTTTAAATCATGCCTTCAATAAAATAGAAACTCATATAGTTTTCAATATTTTTTATTTTAGAAGGTGTAGCAAAGCACACCGGGTCAGCTAGTATTATATATTCAAAATCAACTCGTTTATACTTTTCGTATGATCTAAACCTAATTTTGGAAAATAGTTGCTCAATTGTTCAATTGTTTAACAAACCATGAGGTTATCGGTGGCACGAAGAAATATTCATACGAATCTTGTAATAATTTCTTAGTACCTACTGAAATGCGAAGAGATTTTATTTCGAGTGCTCAGGAAAAAGGACTGATGATGACCTGTCATTAGGGATTTTTGGTAATTGTAGTTTTCTGCATAATTAATTAGAATTTCAATGTAAACAATAAAATTTAAAAGAAAACAGTCCTGAGCCTACTAGATAGTCCCAAAACTTCCAGCAAATCACAAGAGAAAGTCGTGGCGAGCCAACAGGTGATTTTGACAGTCGTTTTTTTGACCTGTTTTCTGTCCTGAAATCGTCCTGTAATTTAAGCTGTTGAATATACAGGACGGAATCACCCCGACCACAGGTTTTTTTTCTGGGAGCGCTCATTTTTTTAGCACATTCAGCGGTTCGAATAAGCTATCGCTAACATTGATACAGTAAGCGATCTTATTAGTGGTGCTTACACAGAAAAAAATTTGGACTATTACGTGTCATTGAAAATGGTTACCTTTAAAATAATTCAACCTGTAATTCAGAAATCACATAATTATCAATTGATTGGTTGAAAAGTAAATGTTAAATCATTGGATATTACAGCAAATGTCCTGTAACAAAAAGGAGCAGGACATGTACTGTAGTTTTACAGGTCGAAGCATTATTTTTAAGTGAGAGCATTATTTACATGCTGGTTTCGTGCATATGAATGTAGTGTGTCTTCGCTGTTGCTGCCAGTCACGTCAAGAAAAAAAAACACCGCAGGCCGTTAAAATTTCGGAGAAATCCTTAAATTTGGCCAGAAAAAAACCGTTAAAAGACAATAAAAGTACTGAAAACGTAGCGCACCAAGGCCGAAAACATCGCTAACGATGAAAGTAAGTTTTAAAATGGTTTTGTTTTGCGATAATTTTAATATTTTCTACCCCCCGTACAGCTCGCAGTAGATGCGAAAAACGAACTTCACCATCCGGCCGGACAAACACCGGAACAGTTCCAGCGCCAAACGAGGTGAAAACTGGACAGAAACGACCATGCATCATCAACAGCAGCGGTACAAGATTTTACTTTGGCGAAAAAACAACATCATCACCCGTCCAGATCCTCAATCACGATTGCGACCACACCACCAGTCACAACATTCCGGAGGCCCGAGTGAGAACCAACACCATAGCAGCCAATTTTGGGTCGCAGAAAACGCACCGAACCACCTGCGTCGGCGCCCTTTATTGGTAAAGTAAAAAAAGCCATTAAATCGAAAATTGTTCATTGATGTATTGAGGTTATTGTAATAAATAAATAGTGTGCGAATACAATTTGGTTTGTTCATTAATGAAATTTAATTCTATTATAATAAATCAAAATAATTAAATTACGTGCAGATTTCATAACTGGTCGCTTAAAGTTACAGGTCGCTTGCAATTACAGATCGCTTGCAATTACAGGTGGCTTGATATTACAGGCCTGTAATTTTAAACTATCCTGTGAATTGCCATGTCCTCGACCTGTGAAATCACGGTAAATGTCCTGCTCCTTTTTGTTACAGGACATTTGCTGTAATTTTACAGAAAATAATTTTTGCTGTGTAGTTTTAAGTTAGCGATGCCAGACACTGGGAACGGGTATTAAATACAGGTCCTCATTTGGGCTTCACGTATTAGTTTTTAATTATTAGTTGTTGTATCTCATATTTAACCTTATGCAAGATGTGTTTAGTCTTCGCATGCTTTACTTCTGATTATGAGCCTAGTTTTTGATACTCATCCCAAAAATGCATACAGCTAAAGACTTGTTGCGTAACTCGGTCCTGTTGTTCTAACGAGCTCAAATTCTGTATGTGATTTTCTGGTAGGCCAAGGATCAATTTCAACTAGAAGCGCTTAAGATTTTCGAATGTCAAATGGTTTGACACCAGTTTATGTGGATTGATTAGCGTTTGGCATTTAGACGTTTCGTATGATACTGTTTGGCATAAAAGTCGTTTAGCATAATTGAGGTTTGGCATAATAGACGTTTGGCACAAAATAAGAGGTAATTCATTTATTTTTGGCATATTTTTAAAGTATGAAAAAAGTTCACTTAATAAATCAAGCCAGAACGAATTTAATAGACTCCCATTGGGCCCGAGGTAAAACACCACCCGTTCCTGTGAGGGATGTGCTGGCTATATTTTTTTTTATTTTCAGATTTCCTTTTCTATCTTTCTTTTTCCCCTTATTAAAAAAACAGATTCGCTCCTAAGAGTCGTATGAGCCGTTTCAAATAAAGAAGACGACATGCAATTGACTTATAATGAACTTTGAACAAATCTGAAAATACTGGGTTTTTTAGAGCTTTCAATAAACCTAGTAAAACGGGGCTTTAAAAAATTACGAGGAAGCCACGCTGTGTGTTCTAACTTAAATGATGAATGATTAAGCTTGCCAGATTGCCCGGTTTTATTCGGGTTTGCCCGGATATTTGATGCAAGATTTCGAGAAAGTCCGGTCCGGCCCGGTTGCTCGGATATCGTGAAAAAAATCCGGATATTGCCCGGATTTTTTTCACAATTTTCACAAAGAAACCAAAAAAATATCAAAGTTTTTGAGTAAGTTCAGCAAAATCGATCAACGGTATGGAAATTTTCAACGGTTGTTCCAAATAATTTCGCTGATTTACTTTTATAAACCTTTTAATATTTAAGTGTTCCAAAAAGTTTTTGGAAGTCTGCAATTACATTAATGAAATATTAATTTCTTTTTTTTGCATTTTTTCTTTGCTTTTATATATAACTAGCTGATCCCGTACGAACTTCGTTTCGCTTTAAATCATTGGTACGTCAAAATGAGTTTAGAAAATGAATTCGAAACATTCTTTCGACAATTTTGGGGAAAAAATTCAACAGTGTTTAAAGTCGCTACTATTTCTATTACTATTACTTGAAATTCAAATTAAACGGTTGATTGGCTTTTTATTAAAATTTATGTGAGAGTGTTTTCTTCTCGATCGATTGCAAAATCTAGACATTATGGCAGAAACATGTACTATTTGTTTATGTGCACGACTCTTTTGCTTGACCTTCACACATAAATTGGTATCAATTAACTGCCTCCAACAAAATTATTGCACAAAACACTGAACTTTCAATGAAACCCTCTTTTTCTGTCCCTTGGCCCGAAATGCGATAATTGAAACCAATTTTACGTTCCTCAAAACTCCCTTGTGCCATTTTTTCTTTCCAAATTATATGTAAAATAACGTCAGGAACTTGAAAACAGTGAACAGTGAATATAGACGTCCCTTTCGCCGACCCTTGACACGGAACATGCTACCTGGAGTCAATTGCTCATAGTTTATAGCCCTCCTCTGAACATTTTCATCTCAATCGCGAAAACAGTGAGCAACTAATATGGGCGGCCTTTTTTCCACGATTCAAAACTTGACACCTGAAATCAATTATCTTTTCTGTTAAACTACCATTTTCATTTCAATTCTATGCTCAGTCAAGAGAATATCGTAAAAACAGTGAACAGATAATAACCCCTTTTGCCGACCCCTGAGTCAAGATTTGAAACCTGAAAGCAAAAAAGCGTCCCTCAAAACTCCTATGCGGAAATTTTCATCTCAATCCAATGTAGAATAACGTCAAAATCGCAAAAACTTTAAAGTTGAGTATGGACGACTCCTTCAGCCGACTTCTGATCCGCAATTCGAAACTTGAAATCGATTGCTCGTCCCTCAAAACACTCATGTGCTAATTTTCATCACAATAATAACTCCAATATCGCAAAAACATTAATAAGTGGATATGGACGACCCCTTTGGCCGACCCCTGACCCTAAATTTGATAACTATAATCGATTGCCCGTCTCTCAAAACACTCATGTGCAAATTTTCATTACAATCCGGTGTATAATAACGCCAATATCGCAAAAACACTAATCAGTGGATATGGACGACCCCTGACCCTAAATTTGATAACTATAATCGATTGCCCGTCTCTCAAAAAACTCATGTGCAAATTTTCATCACAATCCAATGTAAAATAAAGCCAATATCGCAAAAACATTAATCAGTTGATATGGACGACCCCTTTTGCCGACCCCTGACCCTAAATTTGATAACTGTAATCGATTGTTCGTCTCTTAAAACACTCATGTGCAAATTTTCAACACAATCCAATGTAGGATAAAGCCAATATCGCAAAACATTAATCAGTGGATATGGACGACCCCTTTTGCCGACCCCTCACCCTAAATTTGATAACTGTAATCGATTGCCCGTTTCTCAAAACACTCATGTGCAAAATTTCATAACAATCCGATGTAAAATAAATCCTATATTCCAAAAACATTTACCAGTGGATATGGACGACCCCTTTGGCCGATCCCTGATCCTGAATTTGATAACTTTAATCGACTGCTCGTCTCTCAAAACACTCATGTGCAAATTTTCATCACAATCCGATGTAAAATAAAGCCAATATCGCAAAAACATTAATCAGTGGTTATGGACGACCGCTTTGGCCGACCCCTGACCCTAAATTTGATAACTGTAATCGATTGTTCGTCTCTTAAAACACTCAAGTGCAAATTTTCATCACAATCCGACGGAAAATAACGTCAATAACGCGAAAACAATATTTGTCTTCTATGGACGACCCCCTTCGGAAGGGGTCATCCAAAAATCTATAACATTTTTCATCATTCCTGGTCCTAATGAGCATCCATGCCAAATTTCAGATCTCTAGCTCTTAAGACGGCTGAGTCTATAGAGGACAAACAAACAAACAAACAAACAAACAAACAAACATACAGATAATTGCTTTTTATATATATAGATAACACTTAAATTTTGCCCGGTTTTTGCCCGGTTTTTGGATTTGAAAAATGGAAATCGATGCCCGGATTTTGCCAGGTTTTTTTGAAAAAATGCCCGGAATTGCTAGGCCCGGATGGGAGTGGAAAAAATTCTGGCAACCTTATGAATGATCCTTACACTTCGCGTCGCAGACCGGGCTGGGGAAAAACAGGGCTCTCCGAGGGCTTCAAAGAGACCTAAAAAGACGGAGCATCCCTCAAATTATGGATCAAAAGTACGAGTAAGCCTCCTCACGCTGCCTTTTGTAACTAAAATGATTATGGTTCCTAAGCTTGGCATTGCGCTCGGGGCTAGCGGATTGTTCCTAGCTTTGGGTAAACCTGGAAACACTGAAATTTGTTAAATTAAAAAATGTTGAAGAGGTTGTACATAAGACACAACCACAAGGTTTTCGTAGAATTACGACATCTTTGTTTTTCTCATTTCCATTTCATTTCACGAAATGTTTTACTACAAGTTCGTTCATGAACACTTTTTTTTAAAATTTGTATTAATGAGAACTCGAAGATTCTACAGTAAATCGTTAGTTATTCTAATTGTAGTGTCTCGATTTTTATCTTGTTATCAAAAAAGGCGTTTCAAGTCACCCTCAACACTTCGACATGCAAACCAAATAAGCGGCATCGCATACCTTCTAAAAGCAAGTTCACTGGTGTTAAGAAAAAGTGGTAGAAATTTTGACACTTGTAGCACATTTTGAAAATGCAAAAATGTTTTCAAGATCTTTGGGTGTTTTGTTAGTTTTTTTTTTTTTTTTTTACAGCACTGTTTCTATTTCAGCCGTATGTGATAGAAATATTGCTATTTTTGCGTCACAGTTGCTGGGCAACTAATTGTATTTGCTCCAAATTTATATGTCGAAAATATCATCGCAAATGCAAAACGAAGGTATAGCGCAAAGTGTGATAACGAAAGAAGGGATCACTATGGGACAGCCCCGTACAATGAGGCGGCAAAAGTATATTTTTGCTTTTATGAACTTTATTGAAGATGAAATGAATGGTATACCTTCAACAACCAATATAAACTATTTTCAGCTTTTGGTTTGCATGTGTGTTTAGGAAGGACAATAAAATTGGAAAATTAACTCGTAAAAATGCATTGTGCAGATCTGAAACAACACTTGTTTAAAACCTTCGAATGAAAAATAAACTATATTTAAAAAAAAAAAAAAACACTTGTTTAAATAAAATTATATCGGAATCGCGTGAATAATTTTGAGTTCTGTATTCACGAAAAATATTTGAGAGGTTGAAATAAACCGACTTATTTTTGTTCATGGTTATTCAGTTTTGTATGAAGAAAAAGAGAGTATATGCAAAAAAAATCAACATTTAAATTCTATATTTCTTGGGAAAAAAAGAATTAAAAAAAAAACTCAATTATTTCTACAGACTTCGCAATTCTATCGTAGCTTTTGGTCACAATCAATTACAATCATCTTTCTGCACGCTATGAACAATGTTTGCTTGATGATGTTTTACATAAAACATACAGTTTTCTCTAAAACGATTAAAAATTACCTATTTTTTTGGTTTTTATTATAACTTTGAAGGATGCAAATATATGCAGCTATTTTTTCTTGCATTCGAATTATTAGATCCTTAGCTATGTTTGAAAGACGAAAAAATGTTTCGGGCAACCCTGGGCTATTTTCTTAGAGACCGAAAATTTTAAACCCTTGTAGTAAATCATAAAATTATTCATTTTTTACATTTTTTTTGTTAACCGTGTAAAAATGAAAAATATTTCGAAAAAAACTTAGGAGATAGGCTTTGTAACGGTGTATTGGAAATGGATGTAGCATTTCTTTTAATGGAAAATAGATGATTTGAATATTATTGGATTTGAAGTATATTTTTCATAATTTGCTAAGTCTGATGTCTGTGAAACGATAAGTGCTTATGATAATGATCTGAAAAAAAAAATAGAATAACTTAGTTAAATATAAAGCTACAAATCGGTATATGATAAATATCATTACGATGAAGTAAATTTTTGACTTTTTGCCGCCACAAACCCCATAGTGCATGTGTGCGGAGTATCGGTGCACAAAGGCTTACTTTGATCCATTGGATTTTATTCTGGGTTGATTGAAAGAAGGTTCTAAAACTTATCTACACAGAAAAAAAATCTGAATCCTTAACAACACTGAAATTGAAAACCTGTATCATTATATGACGTGCAACGCGATTCATTGATGTAAATTTACAGATTTAAAAAAGTTGAATCCTTAACAGCACTGAATTCGTATGACACAAATATTACTTAACACGGAACGTGATTATTTGATGTAAATTTACATCACATATGATGTAAATAAAAAGAAGCATCACATACGACGGAATTTTCAGTGCGATTTAAATATTACACGTCATTAATATTTTACATGTCTTTAAATTTTACACGTCTTTTGAAGCTTACAGACGTGGAATATCCAACTCGCACTGAAAATCCCATCATATGTGATGCTTCGTTTTTGTTACATCATATGTGATGTAATGGAAATAGAAATTTCTTAAAATTACACGACATGGAATGTGATGAGGACATTGAATTTCAATTTAATAGGATCAGACAAAATTAAACAAAGCGTCAAGTCAAAGTCGTGCAACAAAAAGTATTTTTTAAGCAGTTTTCCAGCGATTAAAGTTCCCAGAGATCTTCGTGAAGCAGGAAGCGGTTCTGGAAGCAGAAGTTATTCAACTTTGGATCCGGTCTTCGAGAAAAAATAAAAGTGTAAATGTGATTCCTAATATAAAAAATTGTGAGATTAAAAAAATAATTGTCACCAAATGAAATAAATTAAATTAATTACAAAAAGGTTTTATTTTTATTATGACATGAGATAATTCCATTATTGAATCATAAATACCAATAAATAAAACAAAACAGATTCCAATTGGAAAGTTTTTCTTCCAATATTCAGTGGTTTTATAATTTACATCATTTTTATTTTACATGTTGCCATATTTTACATCATTTTTTATTTTACACGTTGCAACATTTCACTGGCGTGTAATTTCCAACTTGCACTGAAAACTCCGGCATATATGATGCTTCTTTTTATTTACATCACATGTGCTGTGATTTCACAGATTTTTTTCGTTGTGTGTAGGGAAGAATGCCATGCATGTGATTCTGGAAAAAAGTATGTAATGTTGGCCAAATAAAAGGCAAATAAATCGAAACCGAACGAGGTTGGAAAATGTTAGCCAAATTTTCGGATTAAAATATGCCAACACCCTCGTTTAGTTACCTCTTTCAAGGATTATGGTACAGTGGACAAATACACACAATATTTTGTGTTTTTTGTGCACTCTTGTATTTTTAATGCCAAACGATTATAATTCCAAACAACCATTATGTCAAATGACCATTATGACAAACGGACATTATGCCAACTGATTTTATGCCAAACGGCGTAATGGAAAACGGAAATATTACAAATGACTTTATGCCAAACGGCGTAGGAATTTTTAAATAAACTTATGTTTTTTGGAATACAATTTATAAAACAGTCTTTCTAATACAGCTAAGCTGGAAAGCTTTTAGTACCGTAATCTGGGGCAATATTGATCACTTTTTTCAATATTTTTCGATTATTTTTTCTGTTAAGGAGAATGTGACATGTTTCATATTTTTAAAACCAGTGTTGGATTCCTATGAACGTAAAACATGGATTCAAAAATTTATTAGACTACTTTGAATTTGATTTAAAAATCGATTTCGTCTCTGTTTTGAATTTGATGCTTTGGGGTAACATTGGCCAGTATCTATGGTATTTTCTGCGGTTTTTACGAGTTTTCTTGATCATAAAGCATACAAGACACCTTCATAATATTTAGAAATGCTAGTTTTTAAATTTTACCTTGCTTTGTAACGTTTTCTTTTAAAAACATTTATAACCGAAAAAAAACTATTATGGTGCATACATTTAGGGGCAGAAATTAAATTTATTGTTAAATAGTTTGATCTCCAAAATACAAATGAAATTTTACCTTCACACATTCCTGTAGGCCCTTCCACTATTTCCATTTTCATTTTTTCTTCAAAGTTAACCATTTGATAGGGTTCCCATCCATTTGTCCAATACGGGCTTACTCTTGGAAAATACAAATACAAATACAAAGGAAAAAAGTAGTTCTTTAACTTTTAACAACTCGTTTGCTTCTAAATGCTTTTTGATGTCATCAGGAGAGCTGTTTATTTGCGAGCCTTAGAAAAGATATTTTAGGATTTTGAAATAACATTTTTACTAATAGAAAAAAATTCAAATACCAACCAAATTTTGCCTTTTTCATACTCAATAAATAGGCCTTCGAATGTAGAAAACAGTTTTCAAAAATTCAAACTATAGACCAAGGTGTGTATATATTCAAGAAGTGTTACCGAATATCGAATTCCCAATTCAGCCATTTCGGCTATGTAGGCTATGCAACTATTACTGTAAAGTCGGAGAACCTAGTGTATCAAAAAACCTTGCTATAGACAGAGTTATTGATGTGCAAAAATTTTTTGTTGGTCAAAGCTACCCCGTTTTACGGTACTTCATGAATGTTTAAAAAAAAATATTCAGCTTTTATCCAACCATTCTTGTATTAGCCGCAGCGCACTAGATTGGACTGCGCACTGGACACATGACTGCGAAATTTGTGCTAACTCGTACCTGCATTTTTGCGACCTGTCAAATCAGTGTAAAATCGGTAAAATCGGTCAGAATTCTACACGCTAAGCGCTTTTCAGTCAACCTTTGTACGGATAACTGCGACTGCAAAACATTGCAGGAAATCCAATTTTCAATGAAAGAGATAGGTAATAATAAAATCATAAAAAAAAATATTGTGTGTGACAAGCTCTATTGACCAAAGTCAAGCAAACGACGTGATTCTTCATTAGGAAATGATGTGAAAAAATATTAAAGGGTGACACATGAATGGTCCAGTAATTAAAGGTTTATCCAGTTGGCCAAATCACAAAATATGGTGCCCATACCGTATGTGTGCTGTTTGCCAATGATCCAGAGAAAACGAATAACTTGCGATAAGTGAATTTATGATTCAGAGTTTTCACGCGCTGCCGTGAATCCAACAACCACCGTCATTTCATGGGCAAGGATAATGTCCCCGGGGCATACAGCGAATGGCGATTAAATTTCGTATGGCCCATTAACTGGAAATGGCAGACAAAAGTTGAACATTGTGCGGGATTTTTGTTCTTGTGTCCAAGGATAATTCCAGTGAAACAAAGAGCTGGACTGAAAAGACACGATTTTTTAAGGCTCCATTTGTTTCCAATTAAATTCCAGAGAAAAGAGATACTGAACAGTGGTACATGAAACCAGAGGAATGAATTGGAAGCTTCTTGTGTGAAACGAAATTACAACTTTATGGGAAAATGAAGTTATAATGGTGTGTAACCAATTAAAGGCGAACAATTCATTACCGGCGGCAGACGTGCGGAAATTCTTGGATCGAGTAGAATCCTAGGCTGAATAGCTAGTGCATTGACTGAGAACCTGACCTGAACCCACACCCGGGCAACGATCTCCAAGAGGAGCCGGTCCATGAGATATAAAGATGATCTTAGAGGCGATTATCCCACCACACCGACTTGAGAGATCACCACCGGTAAACACCTCTTCTAAAACAACAACCTCAACACAAAAACAGCAGCATCAGCAGCAGCAAAGAACGCGTTACAGGAGGAAAAAAAGAGGAAAATTCACTGGAATTCACATCGCTATGATGGGATCATTCACCTTAATGGATGCTTTCCGAGGGTGTTATTATGTCTGCGAAGCCGCACCGGCCGCATTTGGCCGGTAATCTATTTCCAATATTTTCCGAATCGAAAAAGAAGAAGATTGATTTCATCATCGCGCATTCATCGAAAAGCACTGACTCTGGCTGATCGAGCTATGTCTATATGACGGCTAGACCATTATAGATTTTAAATAAAACTGCATCCATTCGAATTGAAATTGAAAATTGAGACTATTACGACAGCACAGTTTAGCGGTTTTTTTTTTCTTTTAATATTTCGTCATAACCGTCGTCGTCGTCGTCGATCGGAAACGTGGATCGAAACCCTAACCTGGCAAGAAAACTGTAGGATCTTGGTTGGAAATGATTTGAAATTATTTTCTGTTTTACTGAAGGTTCAAAATAAATGTGACTTAAATTTTGGGAGTTTCATTCAGTTAAACCAATATTAACCAAATCAATATACCTAAATATAAATTTTTGGTTGGTCTTTTTCTTTAACCAGAAATAACTCCCAAAAGATGGTTTAATCTAAGTTTTTCAAATACACCTAGGTTTTTTTTACACGGTTTTTTTTTACGCGGTTTTTTATACACGGCTTTTTTTACACGGTTTTCGGGAATTAACACGGTTTTTTTACACGGTTTTCGCGAATTAACACGGTTTTTGAGAGAAAATATTCTAAGTCCTTTTAAAGGAAAACACTTAGAATCTTTTTGAAGTTGGGAAAATCTTATCTCTTAGACTAAGAACATGATACATGAGACCTAAGACCTGGGACCTGAGACTTGAGACCTGAGACTTGAGACCTGAGACCTGAGACCTGAGACCTGAGACTCGAGACCTGAGACATGAGACATGAGACCTGAGACATGGAACATTAGAAATAAGACATGAGACCTGAGACCTGGAAGCTGAGACAAGGGATATTAGACTTGAGACCTCAGCATGACCCATGAGACCTGAGACCTGAGACCTGAGGCATGAGACAAGAGCCATGAAACATGAGACTTTAGACCTGAGACATGGGACATGAGACATGAGGCATGAGACATAAGACATGAGACCTGAGGCAAGAGACAAGAGCCATGAAATATGAGACCTGGGACCTGAGACATGAGACTTTGGACCTGAGACCGGAGACAAGCTACTAGAATTTGTACCGCGAGAAACAAGTTTAGCTCCGATTTCTACATGCGACCCCTCTAATGAAAGGTTTTGACTTGAAGATGACGAAAAATAGTGTCGCGACTTCGCTAGTACAAGCTACTAGTGTTAGTACCGCGAGAAACAATTTAAACTCTGATTTATACTTGCGATGAAAGGGTTTGACTTGTAGATGACGAAAAACAATGTCACGACTTCGCTAGGGGGCCGTTCACTAATTACGTAAGCACGGTTTTGGAAATTTTCAACCCTCCCTCCCCCCCTGGTAAGACAAAGTAAGATTTTTCAAAACCCCCCCTCCCCCCCTGGTAAGATCTTACGTTTTTTATTCTTTGAGAAATTTATACCTTTTTTTCAAAAATAGCTTCAAAACATTCAAAATGTTACATACATGCTTCATACCAAAGCACTTTTTAAGTAAAATTCAAAAAAACTGAATTTGAAAAGCACAATCTATACAAAACAACAGATTAAATGTCATAAACGATTAAAGAAAACATTATTCAAGACGTAGTATGTTTGGGGTAACAATAATTTGCAATAAATTTCCACAATCGAATAAACAATATAAAATCTGAATTCCGACAAGGTACCAGGTTAGCACAAGGTGTTTTTTTACCTGAAAATCATAAAAATCTTTAAAAAAATATCATTCTGTGCTACTAAAGATTGGGCAAAAATGTATAACGACAATCACGTTGTCAACTTACCTAACCTAGCTCTGACTTATTCAGCGGTTAGCGATATAGTTATAGGATTTTTTGGTAAATCTTTTGTAAAATTTAAAGTTTGGAAAAACTGTCTAGAAATTCATTATTTAAAGCGCCTTATGTATTTTTAACGATTTTTTTCTGGATGAAATCATTTTCGAAATATGATGGATTCAAATCGGCACAACGCGCCATTTTCTTTTTTGTTTCTATAAATTTCTCAATTTAAAAGATTGTTATGATGGAAAGCGAAAAGCGATGATCTTTTTTTTAAATAATGTGATTTAGTGTTTTTGATGGCATGTTGGTTTGAATTGATTCTCTATAAATTTTATAGAACTTACAATTTTTTTATTAATTCAAATACAATAAAAGATAAAACGCATAACATCAAAATTAACCAACAAATAGGTAAGGAGTAAAAAAAACCTGAGTAATATGGTTTCGTATGGCTGTTGCTGTGATTAATTTTTAATGTAACATTTCTTACGTAAGATTTTTGGAAACCCCCTCTTCCCCCCTAGTAAGAGATCATAAGCAAATGTGAAACACCCCCTCCCCCCCTATGTGCTTACGTAATAAGTGAACAGCCCCTAGTACAAGCTACTAGGATCAGTACCGCGAGAAATTAGTTAAGCTCCGATTTCAACTTGCGACCTCTCTAGTAAAAGGGTTTGACTTGTAGATGACGAAAAATAGTGTCGCGACTTCGCTAGTACAAGCTACTAGTGTTAGTACCACGAGAAATTAGTTCAGCTCCGATTTCAACTTTCGACCAGTCAAATGAAAGGGTTTGACTTTTAGGTGATGAAAAATAGTGTCGCGAGTTCGCTAGTACAAGCTACTAGTGTTATTACCGGTAGAAAGAAGTTTCATTTCCGATTTCAATCTGCGACCAATCAAGTTAAAGTTTTTGAAGCAAACAGAACTCAAGGTTAGTTGTGAGATACGTCTCGCTGGTCGAGTGGTAAGCGTGGTAAGACGTTAATCGCTGGTCCACTGATGGCATGGGTTCGATTCCCATCTCGGTATTGGAGGTAAATGTTAATCTTAAATTTTCAACGTAATTAATTCAGTCTACAAAGCCTGAATCGGCATAGACAACGTATGTCTTTTAAACAAAGATACCGTCTGGTGCATAATGCAACAGTTTCCAACTTCAATGGCCATTAAAAACATTATTTCCGCAGATAATCAAACCGTTTGTACAAAAAAGTTTTAAAGTTAATTGCACATAAAATTGAGGTAGTCAGAAAAATTATTGGTTCCACCAGTTGTGATGTATTTGTAATGTCGTAATGCATGAAGCACCAATTGCAGTAGTTTTTGGCTTTGTTCGAATTAAATTTTATATTTTTTGAACCATAAATGTTTTTATAGAAAAAGTATGAGGGTTCAACAAACATTTAGGGGTGAAAAACACTGTAACAAATTCTATTAGCTGAAATCATAAAAATTCATGATTGGATGGATAAAAACTTTGAAGTTATATTTTCATTAACTGCAAATTTTTCAAAGAATGCGATGTTTGATAAAAATTTTCGAAAATTTGTAGCATCTTGTTCAAGTTTTCAAACAATCAAAAAACGCACGGACTCACAGCTCTCAGAGCTCTCTAGAATGATGATTTTATTCAATTTTCAGCTGGGTGCTGCAGCTTCTGCTTGAGCGTTTTGATTTATTTTGCCAGTTATTAAAACAAAACGTGATACAAAATATAAAAAATACACTTTAAATACTATTCAATTCCCCGGATTCTCAAGATTACCCCCTGTAACCAATATCACCAAGAAGTCAATCCCTCTCACTTGACGGGTCGAAAGTTGAAATCGGAGCTTAACTAATTTCTCGCGGTACTAACACTAGTAGCTTGTACTAGCGAAATCGCAGCTCTATTTTTCATCATCTACAAGTCAAACCCTTTCACTAGAGGGGTCGCAAGTCTGAATCGGAGCTTAACTAATTTCTCGCGGTACTAATCCTAGTAGCTTGTACTAGCGAACTCGCGACACTATTTTTCGTTACCTACAAGTCAAACCCTTTCACTTGACCGGTCGAAAGTTGAAATCGGAGCTAAACTAATTTTTCGCGGTACTTACACTAGTAGTTTGGACTAGCGATTTCGCGACATTGTTTTTCGCCACCTACAAGTCAAAGCCTTTCACTAGAGGGGTCGCAAGTCTAAATCGGAGATTAACTAATTTCTCGCGGTACTAACACTAGTAGCTTGTACTAGCGAAGTCACGTCACTATTTTTCGTCAACTACAAGTCAAACCCTTTCACTTGACTGGTCGAAAGTTGAAATTGGAGCTAAACTAATTTTTCGCGGTACTATCACTAGTAGCTTAGACTAGCGATTTCGCGACACTGTTTTTCGTCACCTGCAAGTCAAACCCTTTTACTAGAGGGGTCGCAAGTTGTAATCGAAGCTTATATAATTTTTCGCGGTAATAACACTAGTAGCTTGTCTCAGGTCTAAAGTCTCATGTCTCAGGTCTAAAGTCTCATGTCTCAGGTCTAATCTTTCATGGCTCTTGTCTCATACCTCAGGTCTCATGTCTTATGTCTCATGTCTCAGGTCTCAGGTCTCATATTTCATGTCTCATGCCTCTTGTCTCATGTCTCATGTCTCAGGTCTCAAGTCTCATGTCTCAGGTCTCATGTCCCATGTCTCAGGTCTCAGGTCTCGTGTTTTATGTCTTAGGTTTCTAGTCTCAGGTCTCAGGTCTAATGTCCCATGTCTTTGGTCTCATTCTTCAAGTCTCAGGTTTCATGTCTCAGATCTCAGGTCCCTGGACTTAGGTCTCAGGTGTCATGTCTAAAGTCTCAGGTCTCATGTCTCTAGTCTACATTTTCAAGTCCAGGTCTTATGTCTCAAGTCTCAGGTCTCAGGTCTTAAGTGTCAAAACTTCAAAGCTGCAGAATTCGAATGGTCTTTTTTTACACGGTTTTCGGGAATTAACACGGTTTTTTTTTACACGGTTTTCGGGAATTAGCACGGTTTTTTTTTACACGGTTTTTTTTTACGCGGTACGTATATCAGTGTAAAAAAAAACCTTACTGTATTCTTTTGATTGACCACCAAATCATAGAGTCTATTTGCTGGTCAGAACTCATGAAATCCAATGTAAACTTTTAAAATAATAAAAGATTTTAATGGCAAAGTTTAAAACTGCATGAAAAACTAACAAAAATGACAAAAATGACAAAAATGACAAAAATGACAAAAATGACAAAAATGACAAAAATGACAAAAATGACAAAAATGACAAAAATGACAAAAATGACAAAAATGACAAAAATGACAAAAATGACAAAAATGACAAAAATGACAAAAATGACAAAAATGACAAAAATGACAAAAATGACAAAAATGACAAAAATGACAAAAATGACAAAAATGACAAAAATGACAAAAATGACAAAAATGACAAAAATGACAAAAATGACAAAAATGACAAAAATGACAAAAATGACAAAAATGACAAAAATGACAAAAATGACAAAAATGACAAAAATGACAAAAATGACAAAAATGACAAAAATGACAAAAATGACAAAAATGACAAAAATGACAAAAATGACAAAAATGACAAAAATGACAAAAATGACAAAAATGACAAAAATGACAAAAATGACAAAAATGACAAAAATGACAAAAATGACAAAAATGACAAAAATGACAAAAAAGACAAAAATGACAAAAATGACAAAAATGACAAAAATGACAAAAATGACAAAAATGACAAAAATGACAAAAATGACAAAAATGACAAAAATGATAAAAACGACAAGAACGACAAAAATGACAAAAATGACAAAAATGACAAAAATGACAAAAATGACAAAAATGACAAAAATGACAAAAATGACAAAAATGACAAAAATGACAAAAATGACAAAAATGACAAAAATGACAAAAATGACAAAAATGACAAAAATGACAAAAATGACAAAAATGACAAAAATGACAAAAATGACAAAAATGACAAAAATGACAAAAATGACAAAAATGACAAAAATGACAAAAATGACAAAAATGACAAAAATGACAAAAATGACAAAAATGACAAAAATGACAAAAATGACAAAAATGACAAAAATGACAAAAATGACAAAAATGACAAAAATGACAAAAATGACAAAAATGACAAAAATGACAAAAATGACAAAAATGACAAAAATGACAAAAATGACAAAAATGACAAAAATGACAAAAATGACAAAAATGACAAAAATGACAAAAATGACAAAAATGACAAAAATGACAAAAATGACAAAAATGACAAAAATGACAAAAATGACAAAAATGACAAAAATGACAAAAATGACAAAAATGACAAAAATGACAAAAATGACAAAAATGACAAAAATGACAAAAATGACAAAAATGACAAAAATGACAAAAATGACAAAAATGACAAAAATGACAAAAATGACAAAAATGACAAATATGACAAAAATGACAAAAATGACAATAATTACAATAATTACAAAAATGAAAATGAAAAAAAATGACAAAAATGACAAGAAATGGGGGTTAAACCTTTCATGAGTGTTAAAATGTTCAGGATGGTTTATTTTCATATAAGTTCAATCTTTTTCATAAATTTAATCAGGATAATCTGAAGTAAAGAGCATTTTTGGGATTTTTATGATAACAAATGTCTGCTACATTTCTGGGATGGATATTTAATGATAAAAAATGTCTCCTGCTGTTTTTGAAAATTAAAATCAACTTCTTCCTTTTGATCGAAGAAATATCAATGGAAACGTTAGATTCAGTTCGTGAACTGTACAAAAATGTTCAATTTTCAATTTTCGTTAAAAAAAATTTGTGTAAATTCAGATTTGTCCAGATTTTTACATACAAGAATGCCTCTAAAATGCTAATTTATCCGATCAAACATGAACAAAAGGTTAATTTTTTTAAGGTTTTATATTTGACACTTTACTATCCCTGTGGTACTCGTGTCTAAGATTGAACAATCGATAAACAGTGAAATGTATGAAAACCTTCAAAAAACATCAGTGAAAGGATAGAAGATTTTCAAGAAATAATTTGTTTTGAGCGGTATGGATTATTTGAAATTTGAGCTTAAACGTAAGAAGAAAATCCAATTTGTTTTCTAGTCCCAAACATTTGTTGACGAAAGTTCTCACACTTATTTAGTCCTCATACTTAAAATGCCTTTAATTCTGTTTACTTCAGATTATCCTGAGTAAATTTTTATTTTAATACTCTACAATCAGTAACTAAGTCGTCAGGAAACTATTTCAGAACATGGTGCAATAAGCGATGAGAAGATTTATTAGATTTTTCAAATGAAAAAATAGTCACTCTATTTGCTACATTACAAGTCTTTTCTCTCAGTTTGTATCGCTTTAATATCTTCTACAAAGTTACAGCTAAGGAATTTTCATATAAGCTCATGTTATTGACATAAAGAGTTAGGATAACGCTTAAGGTAAAACAAGTGTTTAACAGTGATTAGTATGATTCTACCTTTGAGTAAACCATTTAACCATTGAAAAGGTTAAAAAATCTTAAAAAAAAAAAAAAACGTTCTAGATCGCCCGATGGATGATTTCAAATTTGGTCTGAAATGAAAAGGGAAAGTCCCAGCTTCCGAATGGTGCAAAAATTAAAAAAAAAATCTCAAATACACCGTGGATGTGCTTATAATTTCTGTAATAGACTATGCTACAGTGAAATTTTGCAATCAACTCTCCAATAAAAAATTAATTAAAGAAATGTTAATTAAGGTGAAGTAGATGAATTTATCTTGAAGCCAATTTTTATTTCAGAATAAGAATAAAAGTTTTGAAAATTTTTTTGAATAACTTACAGGAAAAAGCATTGATTCGTAACTTTCATTAGGATTTGTTTTGAAAATTTCGAAATAAGCATTGTACGATTGACAGGCTCAGTATTGTTTTCATCAATCACAGTGAACTTGTAGTCAAATAGTTGTTTGACAAAAATTTTAAGACTATAATATGCCTACCAATGGAATGGCTGCTAGTTTTATTTCTCGATTCTAGTTAGTAACTGTTGGTGCTTAGATGAATTGTATGCTTGTACAGGAAGGTGATCTAAATATTTTTTTTGGTTTTGTTAGAGCAAGTTCATCTTGAAAATTTCACCATGCAAAAATGTTTTCCAGATTTTTGGGCGTTGTATTTTTTTACAGCACTATTTCTATTCCAGCCGTATGTGATAAATAGAAATATCGATATTTTTGCATCACAGCATGCGAAAACATAACATGTGTTGTAAAAAAACTTGAAGGCCACCGATCTTGAAAATGTTTTTGTAAGGTAAAATTTTAAAATACGCTGAAAGTGTCAAAATTTCTACCAATTTTTTCCAACACCAGTGAATTTGCTCTTACTAAATGAAACAAAAACCTTTGGGGATAAAAGTCCATTTTTTAAATAACCTGCTGATTTCAAGATAATTAATATTAAAGAAAATTAAAATCGTAGTTCAAATACTCATTAAATTAACTTTTAACTGTCGTTGTTAACATAAAAGTTAATAGTTTTCCTCATGATAATACACCTACCCGTAATCTCCTTCAAAGCTGTAACTAACCAGTTCAAATTTAACTTTACGAGCTTCGTTAAGCAGTTAAGAAAAAAAACTCCAAAACGGAAAAGCATCAAATCGCGATGCCTCATTACTTCGAGGGTGAAGGTTAACTTTGGTAAATTATTGTGTAATTTTTAAATTCTCCCACCGAACGACGACTCCGCGCCGCATCGCCTTTTTATGCTTTCGACTTCCGACCGCCTCGAAAGCATACGTACAGACTTACATACATATCTAGCATAAAAACGTTCCGACCATAATACGCCAACAGCAGCATCAACCGCAGTCGTCGTTCCGCATCCAGAAACCCGTTCCGTTTATTTTTATTTTTTTCTCCTCGTGGTGGCCCCATTGCACGATGGCTCATTTCCGCTCTCCACACTTTGGCGGCCATGGCCATCATCATCTTTCGGTGTGCAGCCAGGAGCCTAGCGAGCAAAAAAAAATCGGACCAGAGCCTCCGAAAGATACGGAGGTATGAAAAAAGAATATACACACAGGCAGGACGACTTCCCGCATCAACGAAATTGGTCTCCCGGCCTCCGACCGAGCCGTGTTGTGGAGCAAGAAATGAAAACATACGTAGTAGTAGATCCAAGCCAAGGTCTGGGCCATGGAGAAGCTCCACGAAGCTCAGGAGCATAAGTCCTACAATGCGGGATGGAGATACTGTATTCACGATAATTTCTGAAACCGAGAGCCGAGAGAATTTCCAAATGCGGTGAACAGGTGTGCTAGCTGGAGTTTGCTTTCATGGAACACGATTTGCGGAACCTCTTCGCGCGCCTTCTTCGAAATCAGATGGGTTTTGTGCGGAGGGCAGTTATCGGGAAGCAGCGTGTGTATGCCATGCCGCATTGTAGGCCTATCGTACAGTAGATATGCACACACGAGGTTGCTAGCCAAAAAACACTTCAGTCGGAGCAACAGGGAGCCGCAGCCATGCGCGCGCACTCTCGAGAGTCAGTGCCACTCACAACAATGTGGAGCAGCAGCCTTGAGGGGAGCTCATTGGGGCCCGAATCCGTACTCACTCACGATTCGGTTGGAGTTCGCGCGCCAAAGTTCGCTGCCGATAATTACACCGACCGAGAGCTCTCGAATCCCCGGAAAATGGCCAAGCACATGGTTCGTTTCCCTGCCGAAATGGGAAATCAAATTTTTTGAAGTGCGCGGGATGTCATCTTTTCGGAACGACAGCCGCGCCTCTTCGTTGACCTCCCAAAGCGGCTGCCTCCGGGAATTGCCGAAGAAGTAGGTACTTGTTGCTGCTCCAGCTTTTGTGTGAAATTGAACAAACGACTCATCGCTGGCTGAATAGAAGCAGAACGGCAAATGATAATCGAGTGAAATAATGTGAAAGGGAAAGAGAATTTAATTACAACCACAGAGTTTCCGGCGATTTCATGCAGAAAAATGCCACTTGATGAAGATTTACTGGAAGCCTGATAAGTGACAAGTTAATGAGATTTTTTTTTGTAAATTTACATAATTATGAAATGACGAATGAATGATCGTCCCAAATCGTATAAAATATAATTTATTTTTGAGAAGCGAATTTCAGAATAGCTCAAAACGTATGTAAAACTGGTAAATCTGTTTTATTATTATTAAAACTTACTGAAAAACGACGATTATATCGAAGCACAAATAATCGCGGTGATAAATCCAAAATTCAACATAGTCCTACACTCAGAAAAATACTATTATATATACCATAAGATTCTCTTATGAAGTGGCGCCATAAGAAAAATCTATGAAATTCATAAGATTGTCTTATGAAGCGAATGAATTCTTCAGGTGAACACCTGCTTCAATGAGAGGTTGTTGCTTTTCATAAGAAGGTCTTATGGAAACAGAAAATTTTAAGTTTGATGAGCAAATATTAAAATAATTGATGTTGAAAACGTTCAGTTTATTTTCTGTGTTATTTGTTATTTGTTTACAATTACATCATGATCACCATAAGCAGCACATCACGGCACGGTTCCAACAGTCATTCTGCCGCACCCGGTCCATTGAACTTATCCTTTTCGCCGGTCAACATGCTGAAAAGTAAACATACAAATATGGGTTTACGTTAACAAATAATTGGAACGTTCACAAAAAATAAACTTACCATTTAGAATAACAAAATCACTTTCAACTTTGTGAAAAACTAATGGCTCCACAACTGGTTAGTGCTTGGTACGACGACGAGGCTGATGGAATGAATGTGTTCATTATTTTTCACAATGCTGCTGCTTCTATTTTTCATAAGAAATTCGTATGAATATTGAAAGAATTTCATAAGACTCTTATGAAATATTAGTTTGGACACAAAAAAGCGGTTCATAAGATGTATCTTATGAAATTTATAATAAGATTTCCTCTGAGTGTAAAAGTGGAGAAGAGCTCAAACAAAAGAAATCCGTTGGGCAGATATAAGAGTTAAGTTTGTCTCAAAGTTTAGAAAGAATTACTTGTAAAATGTTGATTCCCTTTTAGAACAATACTGTTTAAATTTTTTCAACATTGGTAGTTTACCTGAAATTTGAAATCAGGGATCAAGTCCTCGTTCCAAAAGCTACCGTCTATAAATTTTCGTCTCGGTTCAAAGCTAATTCTTACAATTCATTGTCCGTCTTTCAAAACACTTATGTTCAAATTTTCATCTCAATCCAATATATAACAACGTCAATACCGCTAAAACCATACTGTGTGGACGACCCTTCAAAAGAGGTCATCCGAAAATCTAAAAATATTTGTCATCTGGTACTAATGAGCGCCTATACTTAATTTCAGCTCTCTAGGAGTCAAGACGGCTTATCCTATTGAAGACAAACATCAAAAATATACCCGAGTTCTGAACGTGAGAAAGAAATTAAGCGTGGCTAAAGTAAGATTTGAAAAAAAAAGATAAAAACTCGGTGATATAAACCGAATTTGCAATAAAGAGAAGGAAAAATTGTTTTGTGTTCAAAAGCATTCGTTATTCTTTAATTTTCCAAAATATCTAATATTCTTAAGGAAAACAGAAGGTATGTGTGTATTAGAGTGCCCCAAATGACCCGACTTTTGAAAAAGTTATGCGCTGCAGGTTAAAATTGATCCTAGGCCTATTACAAGATCTCATGCCAAATTTGGGCCAATTCGGATTACGAGAAGGTGTCGCTCAACGAGTCTGAAGTTATTTGAAAAAAAAAAAAAAAATATATAAAGATAAAGAAAAATCATTTCATATTTCAGTTTTTCAGTGAAGCACATCAACAGCGTTCAAATCTCTTTGAAGCTTAAATTTGCTTCATGTTTATTTTGATAAATTTAACTCTAAATAAATAATAACTCTGAAAATCGCTTTTGGACTAATAATCTAAAATTACTAATGCTTTTGAATGTTATTTTGAATTTCAATTTGAATTTCTTGCTTCATTTAGCAAGTAATGTGAATAAATCTCTGCTATATTCGGCAGTTTTCCACAAAAATCGAGCATGTGAGCCGGGCAGGCTTAATATCATTTTCTTTACTAAATATCCGGGAACATTTTTGAAAGCTTTTGCTACAATTCTGTAAAATTTTCACACCTGTTGATTGAAATTCAGTTCTTAATATTAAATTTTCAAAGAGATTAAATATTTTTCGAAAATTTATGTTCCAAATAATCAAAATCGAAATAATATTTTTTTTTAATATTTCGGATTCTGTATCTTTTAAAGGATTTGTGATTTTTTAATTGAATCATAATTTTATAGTAATTAAAAATGAGAAACTGTTTTAAAATCCTAGTTCGAAATAAGTTTAGTATTTCATACAAAATTGAATCCATGAATTTCCAAATTCGTATGCATTTTCAAAACTTAAATGACAATTTTTCGAATATGAAAAAAAGGAAAATTAGAAAAAAAAAAAGTTCCAGAATGGCGTGACGCCTGGCGAAACAGGATTACGCCATTCAGCAATTTCACCAACAAACAGCACTTTTAGAGCATGAAACAGTCATGGATCATAGGTTCGATATCGACAAAGCAGAAATCATCGACAAATTTGACAACGAGAGCAAATAGCTGATCCTAGAAAGTTGCCACATAAAAACTACAAAAAAAACGCGATCAATTAAAAAAAAGACACCTTAAACCTACATCCTCACGGTGTGTTTATAGAAGAAGTTTAAAATAAAAAATACAGTAACTCTAATTTTTTCAGAAATGGAAAATGTAGCCTTTTCTGAATCATTTTCAGGCAAAATTAAAATATTTGGTCGGTGAGTCCCCATACGTTTTATTTTTTTGAAATTTTTTTGTCCATATTTATAAATTTTTATCTGTAAAATTATTCAAATGCAATGGAATAGTAACTTTTTTCATTAAAATTTTTTTTTTTTTTTATTCAAGTTTTTGTCATTTTGAAACAATATAAAATGTCAACGCCTGGAGAGCTAAATCATTTGGATTTTCTGGAAAACTGATTTTTATATGAGCATTTTATTCAAAATGTTATTATTTGAAATATCCTTGTTATAATTGGTGTTATACAAATGTCACATGAATTTATATTCATTTGTGTATATCTTGGAGAACCAATTCTGGTTTAAAAAAAATTATGACACATGAATAAAAACAGTCCAACATCATTTGATTGGTTTTCAACAAAGTATTAAAAATCTTTTCTTTATTTCAAAATTGTTCTTTGAAATATTCCCACATTATTTGTAGGCTCTGATGCATATGGATATGCACTTTAGAGAACAAATATACAAATTTTGATGATAGTTTATGACATTTTGAGTTTTGTTTACCTCACATCAAAATGAAACATATCCAAGCAGACCAGTTTTAAATAAAATTTAAAATATAAAATTTAGTTAAATGCTCAAGTACTTGCACTGAAATCCGTTTATCTTCCGCTACATAACATATATTTTAAATCTTTTTTTCTTATATTGAAGGTGAATAAATTTTCTATTAATCATTTGTACATAATTTTTGCTTAAGAATTGAAGTACTGGTGATATTTTGGAATTCATTATCAACAAAACGATGAAAAAAAATTTTTTTCAAGAGAAATTTCAATATTATCGAAGGTTTTAGACTAGATTTATGCCTTTTTTTTTTTAAGTGGATTTTTATGATTTGTCCAAACCAATGATTATTATAGTTTTTGACATTATTCGTATAAAATTGTAGAAGTTATGATTGTTTTACTGTAATATTAATGCTTCATTAAGAATCTTTTTAATAATAAAGAAGAACATCAGCGTACAGTAGAATAACTAAAATAAGTAAGGGATGAACAAAATATGATGAATGTTACGTGCTGCAGTCTAGCTTGCTATCGATCATTTGCAATTCACTTTTGCCAACAATATTATTGATTTTTGTAAATACAAGATCGACAAAAAGATTAAAAAGCATTTTTTTGGGAAAAAAATAAAATTTATCAGAGTTTTAAACTAGATTCTCCCATGAGATAACATTATTTAAAAAAAAACTACAAAATTCAAATTTAATTTAAACAAAGAATTCAAGAGATTGTTTAAATAATATAGTGGGTTGGAAACCGTTGAAGCTAGAATTGCTTAACCTTAACAGTTATGCTTTTTGAAAAAAATGGAAGCATCACAGAGTACAGCAGGGTTATAAAAATTGGACTAAAAATCGATAAAAACCAAAGGTTTAAGAAAATTTCAAACTTATAATTATGATTGTATCAAAAGACAGTATCATGCAAAATTTAAGCAAGATTGAACTGCTGTAGCCATTTGCAATGAGTCTGAAGTGCAAATAGAATTTTCAGACATTTAAATCAGGAGAAATATAAAAACTTATTTCTCATCAAAAATTGTCTTTAACGGATCGTTTACTTTTGAATATTGATTTTCTTAATTTTTTAAAAGCTGAAATTAAGACAAACGTTTCTACTCCAGATCGCATCACGATAAGCGTTATCACAAAAAAAAAATAAAGCGCTTCCTAGTGTTAACTGATTTTCTTAATCATTGGGCTTTTTTTAAATAAAGTTCCCCTCAGTGTTGCCACAATCAGAAAATCTTAAGACAATGAATAAAAATGGATTCATATATGGATTCATATTATTCTAGACCATTCTAATAATTCCAGTTAATTCGACCGTCTCAGACTGCTTACAGGATTTGCCAGCCAAAATTTAAATTTTAGGATAAGAAGACACTTTCTACGCATTTTTTTACGTTTAAACAGCACTGTTACTAGTTTAAAAAAAATTGAAAATTTCTCAAAGTTTTTGATGTGATTGTTGAGTTATCAGTTTAATTTAAAAGAAGTGAAAGTCAAAATTAAGATAATTAGCATCTCTGAAAATTCTATAACACTAAAAATATATTTACTTTTTTTAGAATTAAAATAGAAAATTTTCAAAAAAAAAATTTGTATGGGGGGTCACCGACAGAATATTTTAATTTTTGGTGAAAATGAACCGGAAAAAGCTCTACTTTCAGCCCATGCAAAAATTAGCGTTACTGTATTTTTTTTCTTTAAGTCCTTCTACGAAATACACCGTGTCCTACTTACGGAAATATTTTTAGAACACTCTGCAACATAATTAAAATTTAATCACAACTTAAAATCACGAATACTGGAACTGGAACACAAACCCAACAACACGTGATAGACGCTACCTAATGCACACTCGTCATGATCAGATAAAAAAGTCAGTTGGAAAGTGATAGTGTAAAACTAGTGACAACTTTTAGATGCTGGTGAATATAAATCAAAAAATTGTAGGACAAAACGGTTTTTCAGCCGCAAATCTTTGCAAGTGAACTGATTTATAAAACTGAGTTAACATATAATAAAATAACAGTTCCTGATGATGATTCTATAAGGATCGAAACGTAGGATCTTGAATGAATAGTCGTCTTTGCAATTTGAGTAGATCGATAAGCGATAAATTTATCTTCAAAAACGAATCAAGATTCAGAAATCGTATTGAAAATGTGAAACAGATTCAAAAATTTAAACTTTGAATGCAGGCTCGTTATTCAGATTCTGTATTGATATTCAAAATTCAGGTTCAGATTCATCGGATTAAAAATATTTAAATAATGAATTCAGAATGAATCCCAAAACTTTATATTGAAACTTTAGAAGCTAAATAGAATTTACATCTTGGTTCGTTATTAAAATTCTTACTTGGAATTTAGATTAATAAAACGCATTCTATCCATTTTTCCTAGTTTACAATTCTAATATTCTTCTTTCACGAATAGGCTTTCACCGCTGGAATGTCGGAACAAAAAATTCACGAATCTTAACTTTTCTCAAAAATCTTGGAAAACGCATTTTAAAAATAACATTATTCAAAGTTCAAATTATGAATGCAGGATCAGAAGTCAGATTCAGAATTAATTTTGAGATTCAGATTGGAAATGAGTTTTACAATCATCATAAAAATATCAAAATGACTGTTTCGTTGAGTAATTCAAATTGCAAAAAAAAACTTAGAAGAGCACAAGACTTCAGACTGCCAAGTATTAGAAAAGAGATGAGCAAACGCTCTCTTTTCTACAATGGATTGAAAATGTTCAACAACCTACCGCCGAGCATCAAAGATATTGTGAACATAAACACTTTCAAGAAAATGGCAATACAATACATCAAACGGACTGTTTGAAAATATGACCAATCCTGACAAGGATCAAAAGATGAAAGTGATGGAATCTGACGAAGAATCAGATGTTAAATTGTACGGTGATGGACATACGCAGGAGTAAGACTAAATAAGTCGTACAGAAAAAGAAAACTTAAAGTAAAATAAAACTATCCTTAGGATAATATGTCCCTCCCACTTCTAAAGAAGCGTATGGGGTGGAGGAACGACCCAAATGGGCCTAAGGGACCATTACAAAAAAAAAAGATCGCAAACTTTCATTTTCGATTGTCAACGCCATTTCAAAATTTCAGCTAATAATCAAAGATTTACGGTAGAATTACATTTTGTTTGCAAGTTTGTTTTATGATTAAATATTATTTTTTATTATGAGAAAATGAGGAAATGAGGTCATCCGGAGAGGTAAGATTGGCAGAGAACTTAAAGAAAATAAAAAAAAACTTTTTATTCGGAGAATGTCGAATAAATTACTGACTGCACTGTACAGGATTTGAACTCGCAATCTTCGGCTTTCCAGGCCAACGCTTTATCGAATATGCTACAAGAGTCCGAAGCATAATTGGTAATGCGTTGGACTAGAAAACCGAAATTTGCGGGTTAAAATCCTGTACAGTGCAGTCAGTAATTTTTTCGACATTCTACGAATTAAAAAGTTTTTTATGTTTTTAATTGTTAATTTTAAGCATGGATCACTACAAATCTGGACGCGTCAAACGGGTCTATCTCGGAGCTATGTAAACGAAAAAAAAAGTTTTGTAATCAAAATGTAGGGTTTTTATTGCACTTCAAAGGAAAAATAAGAAAAAAAATATTTCGATGTTTTTTTGATAAAATTTTGAACTTTTCGTATAGAACCACTCATCATAGTTTGGACACCCTATTCACTGACCTCAGCGGCCATTTTGTTCCACAATCTCTTCATCTCTTTGGTTCCCGAGTCGTCCTACCATTCTTCTTCATCTTCTGCTTGACAATTGCCCAAAATTTTTCGATAGGGCGGAATTGAGGAAACGCTCACTGAAGAAGGTAGTAAGTTGCTATCGAAATACCGATATATGAACTTTTCCACTGTTCGGTATCGCTAATTTAAAAATTAGCGGCTATAATTAAATCGCTAACTCATTCAAATTTAGCGATCGCTAATTAAAACCGCTAAATGAGCGGAAAAGTTATCGCTTCAAGCTTAAAGCGCCAATCGCCAATCGCTTACTGTTGATAAACGATAACGTAAACAGGATGGCAACAGTATGGATTATGGTTGCGTCTCAATTCGTTTGCTCAAATACTTTACAAACATAGTGCAGATTGTCTGTTGAAAAATCTTTAACCAGGTTTCACTTTTTTTCAAACTTTCAAAAAAGTAATGCAAAATTCTCATGATAGGAGCATTGTAAAACTTTTATCTAAAAAACTAAATGAAATAAATATGCAAATTCATTCTATGGAGATACCATCTTATTTTTATTTTACCTGATTTGAAATATTTGTAAAAACTGCTTTGTGAAAAGTAAATAGTAAATATCTCATCCACTTAAAACAAGTTGTAAAAAGCGGATTTTTCCAGCATTTATTATTCGAGACTTGCCGTGTGAGATAGTAATGTGAGATCTAAAAAAACATAGAAATTTGAAAAGCTTTTGAAAATCCATCGATTAACCTAAAAAGCACATTCCAACAAATCACCGCATGTGGACGACCATGCTAAAGTCATGTAAAATTATGATCAAGTAGACCGTTTACTGTACTTTTGCAAGCAAAAAACTGTATCTAAAAATTGACCTTCTAGCATTGAATTATATAAATGATGTTTAAAATAGTTTAATACTGTTTTACCATATTTATTGAATTGTTTGTCTGATAATGTTGAGAAAAGAAGTACATAAAGAGAGAAAAAAAAAGTTAACCTGTATGAGACACTTCTGCCCTGAGACCATTCGAAGTGACCATTTTCACTTGGAGCGCATATTGGTGTAAGAATGATGTCCGATGTCTCCTTTACTTGTCAAAGTAATAATTTGTGAATTTGAAACAAGTAAATGGAAGTTAGCGTTCTTCATTTAGCGGAACCTTAAAACAGCAATCAAAATTTAGCGGCAAAATTAAACCGCTAACAAAAAGTTATCGGACTAACTAGCGATTAGCGGATTAGCGTTTTTGTGCCGAACACTGAACTTTTCATTAACTGTGGTTGAATTAAAAGGAATCTTTCGATTGCTTTGATTCAGTTGAATCATTCAACCAAGTAGGCTCACAACACAACAGAGTTCTTGTGGTATTCTATATCAGGCTGCCATGAGATGTCGCTTCAGGACCTCCACACCTTCATGTTTCTTAGAGCAGACTTCGGCCTCCAACATACTTCAAACAGCGAAGTCCATAGGGTTCAGGTCTGGCGAACTCGCCGGCCACTCGGAGCTCGAAATGAACCCTGGAAAATGTTGCGCAATCCAAAGTTGGGTATTCTTCGCTTTGTGAGCCGGCGCCGAGTCTTGTTGGAAACCCCAATCCCTGGAACCAAAATGTCGACGTGCCCACGGTTCAACGACATTCTGTAGAATAAGTTCCCGACCATCACCGATGCTGGTTTCTGTCGCCGGGTGGCCGTCAGCAAGTCGGCATGGCTTTGTGATCTGTCTGGCAACCAAACTCTGTCGTTCTGCTTGTTCACGAAGTGCTGTACGGTGAAGAGTTTCTCGTCGGTAAACACGATATTCTTCAACCTTCCTTCCGCGGCCCTCTTCAGCAGCGCCTTCGTTTTTTTTAACCCGTTCTTGTTTCTGCGTCACTGTAAGGTCTTGAACCTTTTGGATCTTGTAGGGCTAGGTCTGAAGTTTATCTTTCAGGATCCGACAGAGACTTCGATCCGATATGTTAAGATCCTCTGCCAATTTAGTGGCACTACGACGAGGATTTCTCTTAAGGCGCTTCCTGACGATCTTCGCCATGGAAGGTGTCACCACAGTAGGTCGACGTCCCCCACCATACCGTTTTTTTGGCACTTCCGGTCTCCAGATATTTTTTAACTGTACGGTATACAAAACTTCTGCGCACACTTATATCGGACAGCTCACGAACTATGTCCTTCTGCCATTTGCCAGCTAGGAACAAGGCAACCACAGCGCTACGTAAGTAACACTGACATCTTATGATAGCTAAGACTTAATGTAAACAAAGGGACGAGGGGTCGTTCAATACTGTTTCGTGTGCTACGAAATAATTACTGTTGAAGTAATGTAGCAGTTCAATTGCCGGACCCTGTACAATGCACAAGGTGAAGTTATAGACGTAACACTGAACAAACTTACAACAACTCCATACTACAACAAAACATTAGCTTAAGGATTTATTTTTCTTAAAATCACAACTGATGTGAACAAACAAAAAATGAAGTTCTGATTTATCATTGTGGATGTAGCTAAACTAGTCCATATTAAAAGTAATCAACACATGCGTGATCTTTTAACCCTCATCCGCATTAGATTTCATTACCCTAATCAGCACTTGTGGTGTCAATTTGACACCACAAGCTCAAATCGTTATAACTTTTGGCGTGTTAAACCGATTTAAACAAAACTTACATCAAAAGAAACCTTGTAATGTCAGTGAAATATGTTTAGAACATTATATATGGCTAAAGTTACTAGTTTTCTCGTTATTCAGCATGAAAGAAAAAAAATCTGAAAAAACATGCCTCACGAAAACTGCTGTAGTTCATATGTTACACGTCCAAAAAAATATTTGCCTTATGCATATGAAAGCTGAAGTTAATGCCTACATCATGAACACAAGAAATATTTTTTTAAATTTTTATTAATGAAATGGTCACAAAAAGTTCAAAAAAGTGGTCTAAAAACCTACTTTTCATTCGATTGCTAGTAAATACTGTTTGAGCGATGGTAGAGTTTTGAAAAAAATATGACTACGAAATGTATTAAAATTCCAACATTTTGCTGTCTTTAGGTTTTTGATGCAACAAAAATTGAATTTACTGGAATTTTTCAAAGTTCACTACTTTGCGCGATTTTTTTACAAATTGAAATTTCATCTGTTTTTGTGGTCCACCGTCAGGTTGTACCCGGATTATCAGTGTTTTTACTTTGTTTGGACCAACCAAGAGTATATTCATTGGAAAGCACATTTAATCTTCATTCTAGTGAGGTGCAACAAATCACGCAGTGAGATTTCACAAAAATATGAAAATTATAAACGTAAAATCATTCCTGAATTTCTAGAACTACAAGCACCGCGACCAGCAAAACGTGTTTGTTTGCTCTCCGAGTAGGTACGGTGGGTGGTGATTCGGGCAGAGAGCGAAGCCGACAGACGAAATAATGATGCGTGTCGTGACTAGCAAATGCAAACTACTCTCAATAGAATATTTTCAACCAAGAAATGTACGACACGCATCATTATTTCATTTGTCGGCTTCGCTCTCTGCCCGAATCACCACCCACCGTACCTACTCGGAGAGCAAACAAACACGTTTTGCTGGGCGAGGTGCTTGTAGTTCTAGAAATTCAGGATGATTTTACGTTTATAATTTTCATATTTTTGTGAAATCTCACAGCGTGAATTGCAGCACCTCACTAGAATGAAGATTAAATGTGCTTTCCAATGAATATACTCTTGGTTGGTCCAAACAAAGTAAAAGCACTGATAATCCGGGTACAACCTGACGGTGGACCACAAAAACAGATGAAATTTCAATTTGTAAAAAAATCGCGCAAAGTAGTGAACTTTGAAAAATTCCAGTAAATTCAATTTTTGTTGCATCAAAAATCTAAAGACAGCAAAATGTTGGAATTTTAATACATTTTGTAGTCATATTTTTTTCAAAACTCTACCATCGCTCAAACAGTATTTACTAGCAATCGAATGAAAAGTCGGTTTTTTAGACCACTTTTTTGAACTTTTTGTGACCATTTCATTAAAAAAAATTTAAAAAAAATATTTCTTGTGTTCATGATGTAGGCATTAACTTCAGCTTTCATATGCATAAGGCAAATATTTTTTTGGACGTGTAACATATGAACTACAGCAGTTTTCGTGAGGCATGTTTTTTCAGATTTTTTTTTCTTTCATGCTGAATAACGAGAAAACTTGTAACTTTAGTTGTATATAATGTTCTAAACATATTTCACTGACATTACAAGGTTTCTTTTGATATAAGTTTTATATGAAGTTCATAATAATTCAAACGACTTAAATAGATTTTACTTTTGTGGTGTCAAAATGACACCAAAAGTCGGAAAAGGGAGTTTTTTTGTCCAGGCTTCCAGGGTTCGTCCATAAAAAAAGTAAAGATGCAATATTGAAGAACTTTTGAATTCATTTAGGGTCCCCGAAGAAATTTTTGTATTTTGAAGCTTCTGAAAAAAGTTACAAGCCTTCAAACTTGCAATGGTGTCAAAATGACACCCTAATGCGGATGAGGGTTAATTAAGGTGTCTCTTTCGTGTCTTGATTCTCATCACAAGTCTTCAAAGGAAAATAATTGCTTCTTGACCAAAAGACTTCAAAGATGAGCACAAGGATGCACCAACACCTAAATACCAACCCATGTGGCTTTTGGGAAAATCTCCAGTTGGACCACTGCAAAAGCAAGCACAAATCCGAACGGCCACAAAATCTTGAAGCTAGTTGGTTACCTCTACTTGTTGTTGGTGATGTTGATCATCATCATCATGTGCAACAAGCAAGTTCCCCACCCAATTAGGTAGGTATTGGCAAACCTCACTTTAACCTTACTCCTACGAGTATAGCTCGAGTGGCGCTTCAAAAAAAGAACATCGAATGCATGCATGGTAAATTCAAACCAAAATAAAGCTAGGAAAATAAATAAGATGATGAAATGAAAGTAACCACTCTTTTTTGCACCTCTTGAGAGTTTTGTTGTTGGGTTTTGGGTGGCTCAGAAGTTCTATGCGATGGAAAAACATAAAAATAATAAAACTTTGCTCAACTCTCATAGAAGGTTCAGCATAGGCCGACCCGAATCATAAGGCAGTTGGTTGTGCTATAATGTTTCAGTTTATGAGAGCGAGCTCCGATGAGAGAGATTGTAAAATTATGGTGCCACCGACCGAGGCAGGGGGTGGTATGCTATAAAGAGTTCCGGGTGAGTTTTCCTATGTTGGGAGAGTCTCCGGTTGGTTGAGCTTTTGAGTTGCCCGTACGATTGCGAAAACTTTTGGGGAGGACTTCACAAGAACGGCCGGGCAGACGGGAAATGTGGGATACGAAAACGGGGTCGGTCGTCGCGTGGTGCGTACCTGAGTGCAAAAAACAGCTGGTTTCCGTTGAGTGGTTTCTCCTGCTGATGGCTGGGTTAGCCGGGCCCGTGAGTGCCTGATTGTTGCACATTTCTTGTTGCGCTCGCTCTGTTCGTTGGTTTTCCACCTTGGTGGTGTGGTGAGAAGCCATCGTCTCGTGTCCATATGCTCTTCTGCGGCCAGGCCAGGTTTATACCGCTGCACCGAAGAGGGCTCTACGCCGTTGTTCAGTTCGTATTGGAACGTTCTACCGGGCAGTTCGCTGACGAGTGAGATTCCGCGTTTCGGCGTGCGTTGTTGAGGAGAGAACGTCGCGCAGTCGTCGCTGTGTTGTTTGCTGGTAGCGCCGCAGTAATTGTACCCGAACCACATTATATTGCCTGGAGTGTGGATAATTTTTCGATTCAAATTCAACCGTGTGTCTAGCTAGTGACTACCTAGTTGTTTTGTGTGGGCTACGGAGTTAGAACTCCCCCAGTGTGTATCTGTTGTTTTTTTTTTTTTCATTCGCCTCCAAGTGATGCAAAAAAGCACTGTGGGTGCATGTCAAGATTTTCTGGAGCTTAAACAGCGTGGCTGAAAAAGTGTACTTAGTGGGTGCTGCACGAGATCTCTGGGTGATCGAGCCTCGTTGAAGTGTATTGATTATACTCCAATATCGGTGAAGTGTCTACGGGCGGCCTAACAATCGTCACTGCAACAAAAGAGGTTTGTGATGGTCAATACCTCCCTAATATTCTGTCGCCAAATTGGCAGTCTGTGTGTGTGTTTTTGTAGTTCAACAAGTACGTGTTCATATGTGGATTATTTGTGTCTTCTACTAACCCTGGGCTAATGGCTAATGGCAGCGAATGACCTCGTCGTCATGATCAATCCCCATTGTTGTGCAGATAGAGAGAGATGAAACCGTGAAGGTGTCTGTGTCAGCTAGCTAGCCTGCAACTGGTGCTCTGGATTAGCTTCTAGTGGTGCACTTTTCAATTTTTCGGATGATGGCAGCAGCAGCTTGATTTGTCTGGGGAATAGTGCAGATGTTAAGTGAAACTTGAAAATAAATAAAAATAAACGTCAACAGTCAACAGCAACACACATTCGAATAAAGAGAGGCTGCCGGGGGGGAAACGGGCACATGCATGAGCTCTCCAATACACTAAGTAGTGATCTATAGAATTGGATTGGAACACCAACCTACCTAACTAGAAGAAGCAAAAACGAGCAAGTAAGCAAGCAAGCAAGCAAACAACCTCAACTGGTTTGCGGTTAAATGTTACCTTTTTTGGGGGGAGTTCGGCCGAACCGACCTACCTCTTTGCGATGGACACAGACGGGGGAATTGGAATTGGTATCGGTTTTTGGTCAATTTAAACTGCACCACAACAGAGAGCAAGCAGGAAAGATGCTGGGACTGCTGCTACTGAAGTGTACTAACTGAGCTTGGCACGTTTTTTAGAACGACCTTTAAACTGGTGGATCGAGTTGTGTTCAAATCTGGGTGACATTGGATTCACGGGTGAAGCATTAAGATAAATTTGTGAAAAAACGTATATGGTGACCGATCACAACAGTTGACAAAAACCTAAAAAAATAAACTGGTATAGTTCGTGAACAAACCACTTCCAAGGAGTTCAGTGGGACCTACTAATTGAGGCAACTTTACATTTAAGTATTTTTGTACTTTCTAGATTTTCTGCCTAAAAAGTCGTTCTTATTTACTTTCTATAGTTGTCTTCCAAATTTATTTATTTCCCTATTTAATCTCGTGCAAAAATTTTCAGTTTTTGTCTTAGCTGAGCGTTGCAATCGCGTTTCCATCAAGTTGGAAACCGAATGTTTATCTTTATGAAAGTTTCAATTCGCTGATCTGATTATTAGCTTATCCAATGTTGCGAATTTATTTTCGAGGAAATTGTGTTATTCGTTACACCATTCTAAATGCAAAAGAAATACTTTTGCTTCTGTTTGTGTTTATTTTTTTTCTTCAATAAATATGATAGGAAGTATTCTTCTTTTTAGTGCAATAATTGTGTTTGGCAAAGATTGCCTGGTTTTATCCGGGTTTACCTGGATATTTAAAATAATTTGTTTTTAAAAGTCCGGTTCGGCGCGGCTGCCCATATTTCAATGGAAAAGCCCGGATTTTTCCAGGGTTTATTGTCATCATTAAATCAAACTAAAAAAAAAATTGCGTTACATATAATTTTTAATAATGCGTCTAAAACGAAATTTTGTGAGTAAATTTTGTAAAAATAATCATGAATAGTTTTCTGGAAGCCTAAAATAAGATTTGAAAACTTTTGATGAATTTTGATGAAAAATTCTTATTTCAAATCTTTCTCTTAAATTTTGTTGAGTAATTCCTCGGTTTTGACAAAGTTTGCCCGGATATTGCCCAGATATTGCCCGCATTTTTTATCGACAGTTTTGAAATCAAATGCCCGGATTCTGACAGCGTTTTAGATAATTTGGATTTCTTGGATTTCCTGGATTTCCTAGATCCTGGATTTGTCCGGCCGAATCAAAATTTACAAACATGGCAGACTTTCTATCTTATCCGATTCAAACTGACTTCAGACGACAGTTTATACGATCTTTTCTCTATGCAGTTAGAATTGCGATTCGCAACACCACTGTAAACGACTTAAGTTATCATTTCTTATACGATTTCATGTTTGATAGGTAAATACAGAATCCGTTCGATTTTGGCAACACGCCTAATCATTTTGTGTTGCCAAAACCGAATGTTGTCACAATCGAGCGGTTTTTTTTTCTCAACAATTTTTCTACTAATTATTTTAAAAATACAGACCCCGTTCGTTTTTGGCTACATTCGATTTTGGCAACACTCGATTTTGGCAACATCCGATCTTAGCACATGTGCCAAAATCGAACGGTTTTTAGAACCAACATTACTTTTTAGTTTTCGTTTTAATAGGGCTAATTTAATTTAGACAAGCACAATAAATATGTTTTTATGTTCTGAAATGGTGATAAAATGCAACAATAAAAACAAAAGTTTTTTAAAAAAATTATAAAGAACTCAAAAATGACAAAAAGATGAAAAATTCTAAAAGTTAAAACACAAATTCTAACTTAAGACTGAAAATGATAAAAAACAACCAAAAAATGATGAAGAACGACAATAACAGCAAATATGACAAATGA
Source organism: Uranotaenia lowii (assembly GCF_029784155.1). Lineage (NCBI taxonomy): Eukaryota > Metazoa > Arthropoda > Insecta > Diptera > Culicidae > Uranotaenia > Uranotaenia lowii. Next base: position 82,055,690 of record NC_073692.1, on the reverse strand, counting down.
AAACAAACATTTTAAACAAAACAAGAAATGTAGAAAATGCTTCAAAAACATGATGAAAAAAATAAAAAAATGATCACAAGTGGTCGAAAATTATTAAAAAATAACGTGTTTAATAATAATAATAGTTGTTTTGTAAAAATAACTGAAAAAAGTTGAGAAAAAAAAAACGTTCAATTTTGGCAACATTCGATTTTGGCAACACAAAATGTACGAGCGTGTTACCAAAATCGTACAGGCCCGGTACTGTTATTATCATCAATAACATTTTTGACAACATTAAGTCATTTTGTATTTTTTATATCATGTTTCTGATACATTTAGCACTTTTCTTGTTTTGTTTACAATTTTTTTAAATATTTAATTGCTGTTTTGATCATTTTTCATCATTTCTAAAGTTATTTTTTGTAACTTTTAATGTTTTGTTTGTACCTATTCGTTTTTTGATTGTATTAAATTTTCATAAATTTGTCATTTTTGAGTACTTAAAGTTTACATTAATGTGGCTCTTAGTTATATGAACGTATCAAAAATTTCACTGCTCTCTCCCCTTTATATTGATCTCTTTATCAAGGTAACAATCTGTGAAAAATTTCATTTTAATTGGACCACTCTAAGGCGATCCTCAAACGACTTGAAGTGGAAATATTTTTTGATAAAAGGTGAAAATTTCCATTTAAAAAAATTACAATTCATTCTGGCAACACTGTAAAGTCTTAAAATTAAATCTGGCAACACAGTAAAGTCTTAAAATATAATCTGAGTGTAGATTTTATGCTAAAGAATAACTTGTTAGAAGAAAACAAGTAGTTTTGGACTTAGCGAAAAAAGTTTCAGACCGGTTTGTTCATATTTTTCAGAACGTTTTCTGTGAGGATTAAATCTTTGAAGCTTTGTATGGAAATTTCAAATTCTTAAATTTTTACACCTCCCATAAATGTTTTTTAGTTGTTTTTGCTGCCAGAAATAGCATCAAAAACTTTGAAAGCGAACCGTCTAGTCCTGAATAAGCGTAACGAGTTTAAATTTTTTATGGAAATTTATATGGAAAACCAAAAATTTTCATTCAAAAATCGCCATAGATGTACAGAAAGATTCAGAAAATATAACTTTGTTTGAAAAATATTCCTTGATTCTTGCAGTACAATTCATATGAACAAAGCACAAACCTAGCTTATACCTCAGAAAATATATTCAATACTATAGGAATTTTTCTTTCAAATATTTTTTTTTTAATTTTAGCGTTTTTGACAGTTTGTTCGAAAGCTGTTTAACCATAGGATGAGAATAAAAAACTCAAAAAACTGCTTTGCATAGCTTGATTTATATAGCCTTATATAACCATTTTTAAATACTATTCAATGGATTCAGATTGTTTATTTTTAAATGATTATAACTTTTTTTCATGTAATTCTTAGCAAAACATGAACTTAAAAATAGTCAAGACCATAAATCAAAGACCAACTTCATTTCAAGCTCATTTGAATTTTCTGGATGATTCAATGTGCAAAAATTTTTACTTTCATACCAATTTCCATACAAAATTGAAACGCGTTGTGCTAGCTCAGGAATTAACCAAATCATCTCAAATTTTACACTGATGCTTGGTGACCCAAAAGGTATCGATAAAAATCATTTTTTGCAGCGGTGTACTAGGAATATATGAGAAATTAAAAATCAAACAAAAAGTTTATTTTCTAAGTTATAATTTTATTTAACTTCGAACAACTTTCTCCTGAACTTAGAATCATGAAAATGAAATTTTCCGGAATGTTTGAAGTGCATTAAAATATCAAAGTAAAGTTAGTGAGAATTCTAATTAAGTTCTTGAAAATCTCAAACAAAAAAACTTATCCAGTCAATGAATTGGCTAATGCCTAGTAAAGGCTTACTGCTACATTTCAATTATTTACACAAGATGGAGCCATACCCGATCAGAAGGGGAAAACAAAATTATATCAAAATGAGATATTTTGATACTGATTTTATTTTATCTGAATGAGTTATAATTTAGTACTCGTAGGATGTTAAAATATCTCAAATTATATCAAAAAATCTATACGATCATAGCTAAACTATATCAGTTTTTGATATGCTCCTATCAAGATTATATCTCGTTCAGATAGCATAGTTTGATATTGGGCAGAACAAATCCTATCAAAATTATAACTTATCAAGATATGAATGCTTCGAGAAAATTTTCTAGTGGAATGTCAGTAACCCACACTATTAGCCTAAACCATGCTTCATTATTGGGTTCCCAAAAATTCGATTCATGTTTATGAATCTGTTGAGCGAAACTCATTAAAGTACGGTTTGGGCCGTTGATTTCGATGTCCTTGTTTCATAAAAAGTTGTACGTAAATATATCAAAATAAGATATGATCATTTAATTTTAAGACAATTCGAAAAAAAATCTTCATCATTGAAAATGAGCTCAATCCTATTCAAGTCTGTCAATCAGAATAAGATATAATTCAGATTGGAGATACTTGAAACCGAAAATTTTGAGTTCTTAATTATAACTGTATCAGATGTAAATATCTTGGTGAGATAGATTTGAGTAAATATTTTGATATGCTCTCCTGATCGGGTAGTCATCAGAATTAAGGAAGCTCTTTCAAATGCTAAATTGTTAAACGATTAATACTTTAATTGTTTAATAGATCTGCGCACAGTTTTTTCTGTTTTTTTTTTGTTATTGTCATTATTATGTTTATTTTTTACTGAATGAATTAAAACCTTTTTTTGTTATGTCGTTTACAACAATCTTTTAAAATAAGATTAAGTCGTTTATGTATCCGTTGCTGTTTTTACAAAATTATGCGTTTTATTGGAATCAGATCCAAAAAGCAATACATAAATAGATGTTTTGTGACGTTACAAATTGAGAAAAATCGTTGCTTGTTAGAATAAAAAACCCTGTTGGTATTTCTTCTTTTATTGATATTCTGTTCATCATTATGTACTTATTTGTAGCTTTCTAATCATAACTTGACTTTTTATTCCAACTTTGTTTATTGTTAGAACATTATTATCTAAAAACAGTTTCAAGATAGTCAGGAGCCAAATATCCGTTGTAGTGTTAAAGTTGCTCCAAAAGCAGTTTTATTGTTTTTTGGGTGAAGCCTAATGAGTTTCTGATTTCAGAAGTCGTTTTGTCAAGTTCGCTATTTTTCCATTTATTTATAGTGGTCTGAGCTGCCACGTATTGTGGGTAGAAAGTTATGACCAACACTGAAATATTGTTAAAATTTTTGTGATTAGTAAACTGTAAATCTTCACTTTTAATATGAAAATCAACCGCAATAGTGGAGCAATAGTGTAGAACTGTTGTTTTTAATTTTAAAAGGTTGACGAACATCATAAAAGAAAAAAAATATCGTAGAAACCAAACAATTGAGAAAAGTGGTGAAACAGTTCCTGGCATTATGATTTTGCTTTTAGCATCCCATTGAATTTATATGAAAAAATATATGAAAAAGTAAAAGCTTATTTAAAATACATAAGAGTAACAGTAACATTAACGTGAGACAAAATACTTGAAATTTTCTACGAAGTTGTTCCTTATGTTAAAATCTTTACTTCACAAAGTTTGTGATGTTCTACAGTGGTGCCAGATTTAATAATGATTTTTTTGAAAATTTCTGAGTCGATTTGGGGTCATTTTGGAATTTCTCAAACCCTGGGGTCTAAAAACCTTGGTCTTGGTCTAAAACTCATCTATGATATTTAGCAAAATTTTTAAGTAAGGTTTACATGAATAAATTAGAAATTTTAGGTTTGTATGGAAAAATTGAATATTTTGTACTGAAAAATCAACATCAGTTTTGTTTCGTCTGTGGAACTGGGCCAGCGGATGGTTTTTGTGCCAATTTATAAAATTCCTAATGGAAATTTTTCGCTAAACAACTTTGTCGAAGACCGTAACTTCGTATCTAATTAGACAAAAAAGTTATTAGCTGTTTAACAGGGGTATGTCTTTTCGCACTGATAAACAATAAATTCAATTGACATCCCTGCAGAGTGCCTAGCGAGGTATCCGAGATATTAACCAAACAGTAGCGCTACAAAGTGCTCCATACAGGAGCTTAGAGAATTTGGGAAACCTTTAGGAACAGGCATATAATTTTAAAGAAATTAGCTCCTAATGATATTTTTTTAATAATAATTGTGCATAATTTTGTCATGAAAAGGTATTTGCAAGGCGTGTCTTTATAGAAATACATTCGATTTTTTTACAAATTTTTTCGAAAAATGTGCAAACAGCTCTCACATAAGAGCAGACATTCCAGAAGTGCATTTTTCATAAATAAAAAAACACTCTTAAATAAATTCATAAAAAATTTGAATTTGTTTCTTTGGTTAACAGAAAACGGAATAAAATTCCAGTTTTTTCAACCCGATTTTTTGCTTGTTAGAATGCTTTGCAAAACAGAACTTTCGTATATTTAGCTTATAAATATCTCCAACATTTTTTTTGAATGATTGTTTTTGTGAAAATATCACTCTTTCATTCAAAAATTTTTAAAATACTTAGGTGTGTTTTCAATCGCAAGAAAAACACCAGTTTTTGAAACTCAATTTATCGTTTAGTAGCTATCAATATTTTTTCAAAAAATATTTAAAACACTAGAAGAAGGCCTAAAAGTTGATTCTACTAAAAAGTAAAGTAAGAGATCTCTGAAGTAAAAAGCCGTAGTAAAATGAGTTTACCTTTTTTCCTAACTACAAAACGTCAAACATTTACCTGGCATCGCGGATTGCGTGACTACTTTCCAGCAACACTTCGCGAGGCTCAAGTAGTGATGTCAGTTGAATTTATTGTTAATCAATGCGAAAAGACATACCCCTGTTAAACAGCTAATAACTTTTTTGCCTGACAAGATACGAAGTTAGAGTCTTCGGCAAAGTTGTTCAGCAGAAAATTTCCATTAAGATTTTTATAAATTGGCTCAAAAACCATCAGCTGGCTCGGTTCCACAGACGAAACAAAAATGATGTTGATTTTTCAGTACAAAATATTCAATTTTCCCATACAAACCTAAAAGTTTTAATTTACTCATGTAAACGTTACTTAAAAATTTTGCAAAAAATCATGGATGAATTTTAGACCAAGACGAAGGTTTTTAGACTCCAGGGTTTGAGAAATTCCAAAATGACCCCAAATCGACTCAGTCTAATGTACATGTATGGGGGTCACCAATAAAATATTATAATTTTTGATGTAGATGACCTGGTAAAAGCTCTACTTTACACCTTGGCAAAAATAAATACAATAGTTGAGTGAATATTTAACCTCCCTAGAAAAAAATGGTGCTTTGAATAACAACCAATCAAAGTTTTGTTTGACATAACCAGCTGTTTTAATCTCTGAATAATTAACGGTTGACACTAATGGCGAGGGAGTCATTATGAGCGTCATATTTGTAATGGTTGATCTTGCCCATGTTTCGGTTATTAGTACACATGGCAGTCTGGTTGAAAACAAAACTTGATTTAATAGTTTGACAGCAATCAACAATGTATCCCTCCGGTATTGTTGTACTCATAAATCGAAAACGTTGTATGCACCGCGCGAATGACATTTTATCGTGGGAATTCACGTTCTGAATCGATTTACCCACATACGTGTGAAGTAAGGTGATGTAGTAATGTTTTTTTTAATTGTTTCTTCAATGGATGAATTGCGTTCGATTTTGAAATTGCTTTTAAGAGGATAACTCCCGTTTTTTATTTATTACTTAGGAAACTATTATGAACGTCATATTTTTAATAGCTAACGCTTCAGGTTGAGGTTTTTAGTAAGTGGCATTCGAAAACAAAATTGATTTAATAGTCCTGGTGTTTGTTAATTTGGAAAGGTTGTATGCACCGAATGACACTTTATCGTGGGAATTTATGTTCTGAATCGCTTCGGTACGTGTGACGATGTTGTTGTAATGTTCTTCATTGTTCTTTTGAACGGATCAATTTCATTTGATTTTAATTACATATTTGATTTGTGATGCAGTTTTGTTTTTTATGGGTTTATTTATGGCTTAAAATAATTACTTTTTCTGTATGTTATAGTAGACTGAGTCGATTTAATGTCATTTTTGAATTTCTCATATCCTGGGGTTTAGAAGCTTCGTTTTGTTTCAAAACTCATGCATGATTTTTTGCAGAATTTTCAAGTAGCGTTTACATGAGTAAATTTGAACTTTTAGGTTTGTACGTCGAAATTGAATATTTTGTACTGAAAAATCAACATCATGTTTGTTTCTTCTGTGGAACCGAGCCTGGTTATGGATTTTGTGCCAATTTTTGAATTCTTAAAAGTAAATTTTCCGCTGAACAACTTTGTCGAAGACCATAACTTTGTATCTAATTAGGCAAAAAATTTATTGGGGATTAGGTATTGAATGGTCAATAGTTGAATTACTTCAGAATCAGAATTAGTTTCTACCTCTTTGAAAATATATTTTTTTAATTTGCTTGAGATATTTTTTAAGATAATTTTTGAACTCAACCGTCAAGATCGAAAAACTAAATCGAGAAATTTTACCAGTTTTATGAAGTATAACTGTAAAAATAAAAACTTATTCAATGTAATGCTGTAAGAAAAATAATGAGAGAAACATGTGCCTGACACCCATAATTTATGCTTTATTTGGAATATAAATATAGATAATTAGGAGCTTGTTATTGTTCATCTAATTTAAGCAGCGCCAACGAAAGCTTTATCAACTTTCAAACGCCAAAGGTCTTCATTCGAACTTTGCAACTCTTCATTGTTGTTGGTGTATTGATTTTCTATACCTCAAACTCAACTACCCTAACCTGAATCCCCTCAATTGCCCTTTTGATAGCTATTTTTTTTCTTGCTGTTTTTTTTTCCATTCTTATTCTTCTTATATCGAACCAACGGTAATCGGACACGTTCCTCCATTCAGCTAGCTAGCAAGCCAGCCAGCCAGCCAGTCAGCGAGTATCGTTCCATTCATGAGGGATTAAAAACGGGGCTCTCCTTAATTGGCACCTCTCAAAGAGTTTGCAAAAGGCAGCAATGGGTTGGAACAACATCGAAAAACGGGCTGACGTTCGAAAACTGAAGTGATTCAAGATACGATTTTCTTCTAGAGAGCCTAGAGCTTCAGTTCAAACTTTGCAACTTTGTTGGGGGCGACAACGTTGAGAGCTAACGAACACCAGTCTATTTGTTTTGGCACACTACACTTACTACATCAAATCTAAAACGACTAAAACCCCTCAAATGTCGAGGGGTAGTCGAACTTGGTTTTTTTTTATCCACCCACCTAGCGAATGGTGACGAAAAGCGGTGCCCTAGCATTTAAAATGTATAGGTACCTACAACATTATTCGCGATTATTTAGTTGGGGTGTTGCCTAGGTTATCAGAGTGAAGCCACGGGTTTTCCGCTTTTTTCTTCTTCATTCACCTGAACAGTAACTGCCAGGTAACAATAAAGTGTTGTATTGCGGTTTCGGAAAAAAAACGTGAACTGTAAGTTCAGTTCATCGAAGGGTGAAAACAATCAACGATTATTCGACGACGACACTGTTCATTGTCAGCTGAAACTCTGGATAATCAAACTTGTGGTTGTGCTCGGTTTTCGGAAAATTTGTAAGAAAATGTAACTGATCGATTTCCTCCAGTAACAGAATTGTTATTTGTGTGTTTCGTACAACTGGTATCGCTTTCAGATCGAAAATTCGATGAAAAACATGATATCTGTGAAGTTTTCAACTATTTATTTGCTTGAATCTAGAGATCAATCAACGCAGTCATCAGTTACTGCAAACAAAAGCCGGGTATTTCAAAACCGAATGGCTTAATTTTCGTCTAAGACCTTGATCCTAAAGTTTGATATCCAGGCCATGATTATCTCGAAATTACCCGTTACTGAGCAACTAAACTGCATGATCAATTGCAAATCGATTAGAAAGTGTTTCACAGGCACACACATCATTCACACCTGCCCCCAAAACAGCTTCAATTATCCATTTATGAACGGCAGCAGCATCATCATCACAGACACCTTTCAGCTTGGTGTGTCGTCTCGAACTACCTTCTACTCTTCATGAATGAACAAGCCAACCAGAGACTGCAAAACCTAAAGCAGTAACACCTTTTCGCATATCATCATCATCATCATCATCACCTTCAAGGGTACCCCCTTCAATTACCAACGTTATTGTTCAGTCGAAATTCACACTGGCCACTTGACAGACTCCAGGCCAGGCAGAGGTGTTTTCTTCATCTCCATGTCGATGAATGAGATATTTGTTTAATGTTGTTGTTGTCGTCGTTGTTTTTGCTGTTTTTGTCATGCGAAAGAGCATAAAGTGGCATCGTTGTAATTTTCAGTTTGTTTGACGATCTCGAGGCGTACTGTAGATAGTAACAACCGAAATTTTCCCTCAAAAAACGTAAAAAATAGATAGTCTTAAAAACGACTAAGAATGTATGGATAAATCCATTTGGAACATCGTTGAGAAGAGAAACTCCATGTTGAAACAAGGGAAACTAAACTGAACAATCAAGTGAATTTTAAAACACAAGTGTTAAACCAATTTTTGACGGTTGCCATAGAAAAAGATGAAAATCCGTATCTACTTGAACCTGATAAAAATGAAATGGATTTCTTAAAATAAAATATTCAGTTTTCCCATGCCTATATTAAAACAATTTAATTTCGTTCTGAAAATTCATCAATTATTTTATTTGCATGATGCCTAACTCCAAGAGCAAAAATATTCATAGAAATTTTTGTATTGGATAATTTCCTGATTCCAAGCCTAAGTTGAAGAAAACCATCGGCTTCTGAGAACAACTTGATTAAAAGTATTTTTTATCTGCTTGGCATCACTTTCTTCGTTCAGAGGGGATCCTAGACACTGTTATGTAACATGTCCCGATAAATTCCATATTTGGTGTACCAAAAAATATTTACCATTTGAATATTAAAGTTACAAATAACCAAAATTTGGTTTATATTTGAAGTTTTTTTTTCTGTGCGTAAAAATTTAATTTCAAAATCCTAAAATGTTTATGCTTTCTAAGACTCGCAAATAAACAGCTCTCCTGATGACACCAAAAAGCATTTAGAAGCAAACGAGTTGTTGAATGTGGAAGAACAACTTTTTTTCTTTGTGTATGTATATTTATAGTGCTATTTTTATAGTCATTTAGTGATAAATTCTCTATGTATAAAAAAAGGACATTTTCTAAGAGTAAGCCCGCATTGGACAAATGGATAGGAAACCTATCAAATGATTAACTGTGAAGAAAACATTAAAACGGAAAAAGTGGGAGGGCCTACAGGTGTGAAGGTAAAATTTTATTTGTATTTTGCAGCTCAAACTATTTAGCAATTGTTTTGATTTTTGCCCCAACATGTATGCACCAAATAAGTTATTTTTTCGATTATAAATGTTTTCAAAAGAACATGTTAAGAAGCAAGTGAAATTTGATTAACCAGCATTTGTAAATATTATAAAGGTGTTTTGTATCCTTTATGATCGAGAAAACTCGTTAAAACCGTCAAAATAGAGACAGATAAATGTAAACCCAAAGCATCAAGTTCAAAACAGAGACGAAATCAATTTTTTTTATCAAATTTAAAGTGGTCTAATAAATTTCTGCAACCATGTTTTACGTTCATTGGAGTCCAGTACAGATTTAAAAAATATGAAACATGCCACATTCCCTTAAACAGAGAAAATAATCGAAAAATATTTAAAAAAAATGATCAATATTACCCCGGATTACGGTACGTTTCTATGTTTATCAATTATCAAAGTTCGATTTTACCCAAAACTGACCAATTGAAAAAAATTCTCACGTTATATCACCAAAACCATATTATCTCCAAAGACTATTTTTAGAGCTAAGGCTTTAACTATACGTTCCTCTGTGTTATATCTAAAAATCAAAAAGTTCAGGATCATATTTCATTAGGGTAGATACAGACCCCGTTCGTTTTTGGCAACATTCGATTTTGGCAACATTCGATTTTGGCAACATCCGATTTTGGCACATGTGCTAAAATCGAACGGTTTTTAGAAACAACATTACCTTTTAGTTTTCGTTATTATATAGGACCAATTTAATTCAGACAAACATCATAAATACGGTTTTCTGCTCCGAAATGGTAATAAAATGCAACAATAAAAACCAAATATTTTTAAAAATTTCATAGAGTACTAAAAAATTACAAAAAGATGAAAAATTCAAAAAGTTTAAAAACAAATTCAAATAAAAGACTGAATATGACAAAAACAACTAAAAAATGATGAAGAATAACAAAAATAGTAAATATGACAGAAGAAAACAAAAATTATAAACAAAACAAGAAAAGTGCAAAAAGCGTCAAAAACATGATGAAAAAATGAAAAATTACTACAAATGGTCGAAAATTTACTGAAAACAACGTTTTTGATAATAATCATAGTTATTTTATAAAAATAACTAAAAAACAAGATGAGAAAAAAAACCGTTCGATTTTGGCAACATTTGATTTTGGCAACACAAATGTACGGGCATGTTGCCAAAATCGAACGGGGTCTGTACTATAGATTTCGACGGGAGATAGTTTTCGAGAAATTATTGAAAATATGCATATTTTAATATTTAATTGTTTTAAACCTACACGTTCATATTTTCCTAATTTTGCTTGTCTTATCTCCTTATCTTTAAGTCGAAAGTAATTGTGAATTCTGCTTCTAAAACTCGACGGTATAGTCTAAATAGGGAATGTTTTGTAACATGAAAAAAGTTTACTTTTTCATCAATCATAGCAATATGAATTCATTTAATTCAATGTGAAGATGAAACTCAAAATTAGCTCAAAATTTTTCAAAATAAATGGAATTTCAACCTGAATTTCATTCAGCTTTCAAAAATAAGCGCAGGAAATTCATACGAAATCTATTTTCTTACATCAGTGTTGTAGTTTATATTGCCATGGTTTCCATAATATTGTGCAGTGATGCGAATGTCATCCAAAAGACGGTCGGGATCGCGACAGTCGCATAACATTTTCCAATGACATTCGAAAATGTATCAATGACATTGACGGTCATCCAAAAAAATGTTAAATGACTAGAGAAAATGTTATTCAGTTTTGCAATGACAGTCGCTCAGAAAAATTCATCTCGATAACATTTTTGACTTGTGACAGTCGAAGATTCTGTTGGTCCTCTGACTAGCGGAATGACATTTTTGAAATTTCGATTCCGTGACTGTCATGGGAAAAATTAAAAAATGTCATGATTATGACAGTCACGAAGTTCATTGGCCACGGCCAATCTGGCCGGTTCCGGAGTCCGAAAAATCAAAATGATCAGATTTTAACTTGCGACACATGAATTGAAAGCTCTTGACCTGTACATGATGGGGAATTGAAAGGCAAAGTGGTTCGGGGCCATTCGGATCCTGTAGAATTGGCCGTGATTTTTCGGATTCCAGAACCGGCCAGACTGGCCAGCCAACATTGCAAAGTCAGCAAGGAACCGTCTGACTTTCGCGGCAATCATTTTAATAACATTTCATTGAGATTTTTATGAATGTTACGATTATGTTCTGTGACTTTCAAAATGTTAAATGTCGCCATAACATTTGCCAATATGAATGTCATCGAAGCAACGACCGACTTTCATCAGTTTATCGTAACATTTTTTTTCCACGACTATCACAATCTCGATGCAAGTTGTGACATTCATCCCGAATGTTATTTGACATTTTCTCTTAGCGATGACATTCACAAAATTCAAAAAGATGACTGCGACAATCGTTTCCGTACTGATGAATGTCGCTCTAGGCTTCAGAAAAATGTCAAATGACATTCGGACAGTTATCATCCCTGGTTTAATGACTTTCAGAGAGGTAAACAAACAACTTGCGACTTCACATCACAGGATGAAATTTCCAAAAAAACCGTAATTGTAAGCTAGTTTATCTAATCTAGATTTTAAAACTGGAAAATCACTGTTCTAGCGCCATGATGGACATATCCTGGTGCTGTGAGTCATTATTTAGTAAATATGTAACTATGAAACATAGATGGATATTCAAAATCTGATCGGTTTCCCATCAATAAATTTCATTACAAGATAAGTTTCCTGGTTGTGTCATCTAGATCAAGCTTCTTCCAAGATAATTGTGCTGGGTTGATATCGAAATCTGATATTCGTTCGTCTAAACTCGAAAAAATGCCATTTTAATAAATAGAATAATTTTAAATATAAATTGAATGAAGTCGTTCAGTGAAAATGTTGTTTAATTACTCTCCTAATCATGATGTTTTTTACGTTTCTTTGAGTTGAAGCAATTATGCTCTGAATAAACTAAAGCATTAGAAAAAAGCTTAAAGCGATTCATTCATTGTAGATCATTAGATCTTTGAATTTGTGCATGTCTGTCGAGAACTAAACCTTTTTTGTCGAAAACTAAAACTGGCTGTCAAAAACTAGATCTTTGCAATGGTTAAGAAAATAGCATAAAAAACTGAGTTTGCACACTTTTGGTCAACCAAAATTGCTAAAAATGTAGAAAAATGTACATTTCATTATGAAAACTCTATTGCGTTTTTTTTTTAAATTATATTCTTAAAATAATTAAACATTATTATTATTGGAACTTAGACTAAATTTGTCGAAAACTAGGTATTCAACATTACCGAATTAAATTTCGATTTAGAAGTAAAAATTATTGATCACAATTTACAATGACAAATGGATGGCAGAAGTGATAAAAACAAAACGATATTCTTGAATAACTATTCAGAAAAATAAAACAGAACCCTTGTGGAAGCCAAGCACGGATAGAAAGTTTATCTGAAAAATATATAATTGAAACATTTCTTTAATTTTTCTGAAATTCAACAACAAGTGTATTATTTTCATGATTGAAATGACATTTTTAACGAGATTTTTTTTACTCCATGGTATAAAAAATACGAAAATCATCGTTTTACCAACATTTTTCGCATGGAAAATTATATATTCGTAGGTCAAATTTGTATAAAAGGATATCGAAATAAATTTGTACAAAAAATTTGATGAAAAAGGTTTTAATTTCTTCTCCAATTTTGATTAAGTTCAATGAGTTAGTGGAGAAGAGACAGTTAGCAGCCCCTTCCCCTTTTCGAAATGAACATTTTTTGAAGTAATATGAAAACTTTTATGATTGGTAGAATTTTGATAATTTGTAAAAAAAAAATCCCCAAATCCAACAACCCCCCCCCCCCCCCTCCACTCATAGGGTTTGCTCTAGGACCGCGCATGGTCTGAGATAAGATATTTTAAATTCGTTAACTGTCGGCAAACAGTGCTTCACTTTGCTGCATGACATTGATCGTATGAACGTTCACAAATTTAGACCATAAGATCTTTATTGGAAAGCATGAACTTTGACTCTTAATATTAAATGTAGCTCAGTTATCAGATGAGCTCATGGGTTTAAAACTCTTGGAATTGCTGATGTCATTACAGTGCCATTGAGTTCTATTTTACATATTGCATGATAAACCAATCATAAGTATGGATCATAAAGCTTCGTTCTTTTAGAAATGGGACAGTTACGAATGTGTGTATCTCAAAAACCATTCGTTTGTTCGAAAATCGAAATACTTTCTATGAAGGACATGAAGGTAATCTTATGATAATTCATGAAAAATTTAAAAAAAATATTTTTCGTTTTTTGTTAGAAAATTCTCTACTTTTTTCTTGGTATCTCCCATCGACCGGCGCACACTTTTTTCAGTCATGATATTGATAAGTTTTTCTAACTTTTATTTCGTCTAATCGGTATTCTAGGTGACTGCATCCTTCTCCTTCAATTTCTGCTACTTTTCGGTTCAATACTTCTCTTTTAAAAGAAGCTGAGGGCAATTCGAAGGATACAGCTGTTTCGAAATTAACAAAACTTGATTATTTTCGAGCCACTAGAAAGCGTTTTTAAAGGATTTTCTGCTGGTAAAACCAGAAAAAAAAACAAAGTTAAACCATCATGAGATTAATATTAAAGCATTATTGATTAGTATAGATCGTAGGTTGCTGTTGTCCCAAGATTACTATTTTTGGGCTTTTAAAAAACAGCAAAAAAAACAAAGAATTCGTTTTGAAAATAGTTGTTTTTTCCACAGGAGCAGAGTTTTGGCCAACCTTTATATTTTCTACAAAACAACCAGCAATTACATACTTTAATAAGCTAGGGACCATACCACAAGCAAACATGTTATGGGATTCAAACACTAGAGTTTGTTTGATATAGAGTTTTTCATAAGTTTTGTTGTCCATCAGAAATCATCTGTGTCATAACGCTATACAGCTTACGAGCTCTGAAACTAGCAAAAATTTGTTGTTTGAGGTTAGGTTAGCATGACTCTATAAGGAGGCAACACTTTCAGCTTATTGGAGAAAAAAATTGCTGGACATTTCAGCGATCTACACTTAGTTTTTTGCTTATTCAAAATTAAAAACTTCGGTAGGAGACTTGACTTCCCTAATGACCCTTAACCGTAGTTGTCGATCATGTACTTCACTTAAATGCTTGATTTGAACTTTGTTGACATTTTATACAGTGTTTGAATACTTTTCCACCACTTACACACGGTAATTCTTTGAATAATCAACGGTTTTGTCAGCTATGAATTTGAAAATGATGGTTTTTTTTAAGGAAACTGTGCAAAACCATTTTTTTCTTTTTCTCTTGCATCGTGAATATCTCAAAAACACGTTTATTTAAAATTTTGAAAAAAATCGGTTATTTAGTATTTTTTACAGGAAAAACAAAATGCTGTCAAAATTTTGAATGTACAATTACCCGTAAATGAGTTATCAGCAAAAGAAAGTTCCGATTTCTAAAAGAACTAAGCTTTAGGAATGTAAATTTCCATGTGCTATTGATATTTCTATATTTATTCGATGCTTGAAGCATCTCAAAAATCAGCATTGAAACCTTTTGCAACGCAAGGAATGAACCCCTCTCTGCATGTGGAATGCCAATCAGCAGTTGGTACCGAAACAAATCTTTTCAACCTCTCTCTGTCTGTGGCAACAAGTGTTTTCGGGTTTTGATATTTATGATTACTGCAAAACCAATAAATGCTCAATCATTGCAATATGTATAGCGCCCGTACGTTCGTCGTGTGCCTCGATTCGATCGAAATGCTCATAAATCGGTTACGTTATCGTGTTATACATATCCAAATAAACGGTGATATTTCTCCGATCATGTTCAAACCATTCATTCGGCTGGCAACCGATTGGGGATTGCGGTTTTTCTTTTTTTTTTTTTAGGGGTTGGGTATCTGGGGTCTGTAGCAAACCCGGTACCCGGTCAAATCAGCAATTTCGGCCCGGTTTTTGGTGAAAGAAAATCGAAACTACGCCTGACGACTATCGGACGGGTTTGACTTGTTATGTTGAAGCGTTTTTTTTTTTCTGGTGTCCATGCCAAGCCAAGACACAAGACGGGAGAGTTCAAGTGTATGCAGTGCAAAACATTTTGTTCAAATAATTTACCGCTAGCCCAAAGTTGCAACTTTTTCTCCAAACATTCGAATCGGCACCTCACTCGACTATACACAATCAAAACTGCCCCTTTTTATTTAGTTTTTTTCAACCTATCTTTTTTATAAGGTGGGGCCTGTTTGCGTGCTTTTTTCTCGTTGGTGCCATGTGCTCATTAGACTATGTAATACACGTGAATTGGTTAACGCTTTGGAGCTTAATTTAACAGCAAAATAGCGTCGAAACAGGGAAAATTGTGCAGCACCAAGAATGAAGTTTGTGATAGTCAATTGCAGGTGAAAAACTCGTTACAAATTGCATGACATTCTATTGTGTGGGCGAAAGAGCGAGAGTGATTTCGATGGCATATGAAATCTAATCTGTTTGTAAGTTTGGTACAGCGGACAGGCTTTAAAAATTGCCAGCAACGACTCCAATGGATGGCGGGAGCTTTTCGAAATGATAACGAGTAGGTAGCAAGCAAGGTCGGTTATTTTACTTCGGCAATTACATCAAGCAGTGTCACCTTACAATGTGTTATTGTTGCATTGGAATATAACTATTTTAAAGACATGTTTCTGTAGATTTGGTTTTTTTACAACTGCACTGTGAAATCACCTGTGGAGTATAGTTTTTCAATCAATGGAAAGTGGAGTGACATCGAGGGAAAATTTTACTGAAACGTATTACAAAACATCATATGATAGTAATCATTGTTATTACATGCTGCTTCCATTTCAAGCTTGGTAGTGAAATTAGAGAAGTAAAAATCAAAATCGCTGATCATCGTCAACATCTTGATTTGTGCTGAAATCAACGATTGTTTCGAATTGGTAGACATTGAATCCTTTATTTTTTAATTTAAGTGAGGAGTTAAGTAATTGATTTTTGAGATAGCGTCTAATGAAACATTTTTGACTTTTATTTTTGGGCCATCTATTATGTATTCTATAAACCAACCTTTTCCTCAATCAAAGCTTTTAGAATAAGATTTCTGTTCCTAAAGCTTGACATTCAAAATTACTAAAAAAAATTAATTTTATTGAAGTTCCGACAAATTTAGCCAATTTTCCTTCTTCAGCACAAAAATAAAATATTTAAGTTAAGGTTGCCAGATTGCCCGGTTTTATCTGGGATATTCAATACAAAATTTGGGAACAGTCCAGCTCGGCCCGGATGCATGGATTTTCTTGAAAAATGTCCAGATTTTGCCCAGATTTATTCACTTTATTTGATAAATCAAACAAAATAAACAACAAACGCCTCCAAAAAAAATTGGAGCCAGTTTTATAAAAATAAATAACTATGAAATTTTTTTGGATGCCTTAAATACAATTCAATATCTGTCGATGAGATTTGATTAAACCAAGGTTTTTTTCTACTTTTGTTCTTGATTTTTTTTGAGTAATTTATGATTTTTGAGAGAATATGACCGGATATAGCTCGGATTTATGGTCGTCACTTTTGAAATCAAATGCCCAGATTTTTCCAGGTTTTTATAAAAAATTGCCCGGTTTTTCCAGCCTGGATGGATACGTACTGAAAAAATTCTGGCAACCTTAACTTAAGTTTTTATCACTCCATCAATGTTTTCGCGTAATGGAATGATTTCAAGTTTAACGTATGCAGAGTACAACTTTGTGAGACCTATGAAATTACTTTACAGGGAAAACGGTTTTCTTTGTATATTTAGCCATTCATTGTGTAAATCGTTATATAACACTCACTGATTTGTAGCGTAAACCACCGCAAGTACTAGACTTCAAATTTTTCTATTTTTTTTTTCTCCTTGTGTATCTCCGGAACATCTAGGCGAGATTTGTCAACGAAAAAATTCTGGCTGGAAACATGCCACGTGTTGGCTAAAGAGTTCGTTTTGCTGTTCATTACCAAATTCTTCAAAAAATGTACCGCACCGCTAGCGGTCCAAAACATCACCGTATTTTGTTTATTTTACCGGTGGGAAACTTTTTTACCTTGTTGTCAGGCCTGTTTATTAGTCAGTTAGACGAACCAGTTTGAATTTTTTTTATCACTTCCTCAATTGCAATTTTTGGATTGCGCTTGATAAAACCTCTTTATTTTCTCCCCTCCATCGAATCATTCATCTTCATTTTTATTTTTTGCCCAATGATAGGACTCCTTGAAACGACTCCTATGAACATTAGTGGCACAATACATTTTCCGGTGGCATTGTGTCTCCCATAGGGATTTTCCTAGATTTTTCGTACCTACCCAAAAGTTTGGGTCAATGAGCTTCTGTACTTGACGCTATCTTAAAAACCACTTAACAGATTTTCTCCAAATTTTGTACATTACTTTACAGCTTCTTCAACATCAGCATCATAAATGTGCACATCCTTCACCTCGGAAGTATCGCTGCCAAAAACATGATATCAAGTTCGTCATAGGGGATTTGAACGCTCAAGTCGGCCAGGAGAAGGAATTCAAACCGACAATTGAAAAGTGCACTGCGTACCAGCTGATCAACAATAACGACCTCAGATGTATAGATTTTGCTTCAAACGAATGGTCGAACGTAGAACCTTTTTGCAGCACCGCCTTTCACACAAATACACCTGGAGATCACCGTATCAAACGCAATAACAGATCGACTACGTTTTGATATACAGCCAGCATCGAGGTCAGATCCTTTCGAAGCGCCAACATCGAGTCATGGTGAAGATGCGCCCAAAACTGTCCGTAGTGAACAACATACATAACGAATGTCAGTTCGGCTGAATATCGCACGACTGAAGCATCCTGAGGCCGCGGCAGACTACACGCAATCGTTAAAAGCAGCGCTACCAGCAGAGGGCGAGGTAGACGAAGCCCCAGGAAATTCAATCAAATAAACCAGATGAAATGATTGTATGAAATTCTCCAAAATAGCATAAAGCTACAAAAGTGGAAGCGATATATCTACAATGAAAAGATTCCAACCCGAGCAGACTTTTATGGCAAAATTATAGCAAATTTTGCTATCACGCCCTGTAAGCCAAGTTTGCTCTCATTTTGCTTGACATAAGGTGGTACACAGCAAAAATGAGAGCACAAATTTTCATACTTGGTTAGCAAAGTGATACCAAATTTTGCTCAAACTGAGACCCTAACTACACCTCATTTTCCGAGAGCTCGGAGAGCAAAATAATGCTTATTCAAGGCATCAATAGAATTTTTTTTGACAGCAAAATTTGGCACTAATATGCTCTCAAAACATGAGAAATGTGAGGAATCGATTTGGCCTTAAAACAAGCAAAATTTGTCAATTTGCCAGTAAAGTATACAAGCTCTGCTTTGTACCACCTGAAAACAAGCAAAAAATTTTATTCCCAAAAATTACTAAAATTTTAGTAAAGTAGATTTTTTAAATAATCCGGTGCCCTACCAATAACGAATGGAAATTGATGTGATTATCTATTTACATACAAATAAATATTGCATCTCACTCGGATTCGTTTTATTTATTTTCTAAACACTGTATAGTGAATAAAGTAATTGGGCTTAATTGTACTAATCGGAAATAAACACCATTCTACATCTCCTGGATGATGATGCTTCCTGAAACGGCGTCGTTGTAGCGTACCTGTGAATTGAAAAACAAATTAAAAAATAATTAATTCTAATAATCTTAGTCATGATAAAAATCACATATGTTTCCGAATCAATATTTTAATTGAGGCCTAAACTAAAAATTCAAATTAGATGTTGTGCTTTTAATTTTCGTTTACGCAAGTCAAAAATCAATGTGTTTCTGGTACCGAGAAGTCAGATTTAGGATCCCAAATAGGTATGGGTATCCGATTTAACTTTCTAGATTCATCAAATGTGTTAATGTTTGTTGAAACATTCTAACGTTATATTTTGGTATTCCAAATAAGTTTAAAATAAAAAAAAGTTAAAGCAGCGTTCATATCAATCAGCTCATTTAAATATATTTTATTTTAGAAAATTTTCCTTCATTGTAATGAATAACAGTTCAAAAACTGTTGTTGAATTCGACCAGGAAATATATTCTAATCATTCGACCTTTAGTGCAAAATACGCAGTATTTGACCGGGAACTTGACAATCAAATTTGCCTTAAACGAACATCTGATTCAAACATGATAAATATTGCACTTATTGTCAAAGTTAGACAATCTTATATTGTCTTTTAACACTAATGAAGCAATCCTTATTTATAACTTACCATTGTCTCGTGATTACAAACTCCTTGGCCGGAATCATCACCGAATAAAACCCGGAAATTATCAGGAATTTCTCCCGAAATCTTCCTTCTAATCGTCACCACAATGCTCAGATAGTGTGGATCCCTGAGCGTTTATTGGAGCACTAAAAGTTTAAAAAAATAAATAGTTTCATTAGAATATAATTATTCTTTAATATTAGATCGGGGGAAAAAGTGAGCATAAGTTATTAAACTTACATAGTTTCACTAGCGCTCATTATACAACATGTCCTAATGTCCATTCTCGTTCACCGGAGGTTTGCAGCAACCGTCATCAAGGTTACCAAAGGGATAATTGACGTTTCTGAGCGATCATTCAAGGAGGCGAAATAAAATGCCAGGCCCCTACTATCCCGCACCGCCTTTTCCAACGTTCTTACGGCCATAGTTCGTTGCCAGACAAATTCGCAGCTAAGTCCTGAAAAAGAAAACAAACAGAAAAACTTTTATGGATATGTTTTAATTGTATCTGTTCCTTCTTAAATAACTTGGAACTGGAACAGCGAGAAAACGGTTCGCAGTTCGAATTAGAAACTGAAATTTTAAATTGACTGCATTTTGAATCAGCTGGCCACACACTTTACGAACGGTAACTTTTTATGATTCTAGAGGTAGAATGAAAATCTGAGTCCCGAACATATAAGGAGAGCTAAACAGTTTTTTGTTTTTCCGGATCAGCTGTTCCGGAAGCAGCCGATTAAAATTTGGTTTTCCGAGCGCGAACGAAGCACTGCGAACAGTTTAGCGCTGAAAATTCACCCAATAATCTATTTTTCGACACCCATCTTGTTCGGTATGTTGATACTGTTTCCATGGTGTAAAAAACGCCGTGAAGTAGACAAGCAATTCCAATACGCAAATATTCATTTTGTTGAGCTAACAAAGGAGGTGGAAATATGCTTGTCGAAAACTAAAACTTTTTGTGTCAAAAACTAAAATTGAATGTCGAAAACTAGATCATCGAGAGGTTTTAGTAAAAGGCTAATAAAAACGTTCTTTTGAAACTTTTGATCATTAAAAAATATAGAGAATGAAGTAAAAAGTCTGATGCATATAACCAATCATATTTGAAATGAAAAACTTTAGTCAAATAGTTTATTTACATGGTTTTTTTGACAAATCAAGCAAAAACTGTCGAAATCTAGGTATTTTACCCTACTAATAAAGAATTCACTTACCTTGGAAGTACAATTGTTTCCAATGTCGCCTGAAAAACTTAAAAACGACATCACCAAATTCCCGATGCAAAACATAAACACGCCTCGACAAACTGATCTGACACCTTCAGGTGCTAACCAGTGTGCCTACAGCTACGGGTGGTTGCATATTGAGGAAAAGTAGGCAAGGGATACCAAAAGTTTGTCATTGGTGGAGGGTGGAGACGAAGCGCTTTTTGACAGCGAATTGTTCGCCTACTATGCCTACGATTACGATTGCCTGTCACAAGATGGACGATTCCGTGTATAGGTATAAGAACACACCCGAAGCTGTACACGCCCTGGTGCTAACACTGCTGGATTTGAGCAAATTCCGACCGAGGTTCGAGTCCATGCTACTGTTAAAAACTAAAGTAAATTCTTAAATGCAACTCAGATTTTTATTATTGGTTTCAAAGAAATCTTGGTTTTGATTAAAACAAAAAAAAAAGAAATCAAATTTTGCAATTCAGAAAATTTTACATGAAAGGATGCACCACTTAGGTCTCAGATTTGTACTTAAAAAAACTGAAGGCTAATTCACATCTAGTTTTGACTTTAAAAAATCTCCATAAGATAATGCTAACGGCTTGCTGTTGTGTAGCTTCAGCATGCGATTGTCTAAAAAAAAAATGTTGACGCCTTATTTATGCCCAATTTTGCTATCATAATAAAGTCAACAGCAAATGTTGCTCTCATTTTGCTGTTGACAGCTCATTCTGGTCTCAGCATGCTATTGAACGATATTTTTTGACGCCTAAATGATACCTAATTTTGCTTTCACACAAAAGTCAACAGCAAATGTTGCTCTCATTTTGCTGTTGACAGCTCATTTTGGTCTAAGTTTGCTAGCGTTTTGGGCATCAAAGCCTGCTCAAGAACGATTCGATCTCCCTACAAAAAGCAAAATAAACGATTTTATGTTATTTGAGTAAAACGAAAAAAAAATTCTTCGACCGAGATTTGAACTCTAGTTCTCCGATTTCGCTGTCCGATATCTTACCACGATGGCAAATCATCTGTTGATATCAATCACGCTATAGCTTTAAAGGTGAAATTTTCTTTTTACGAAACGGTCAAAAAAGAAAGGGAGAGGCAGGATAGAGTGTCAATTGAAGGACCGCCCGTTTATCGTTAATCAGTTCACTTTCAAATAGCCCAAATTGTAAATGTCGAAATACCATATTCTCAACTTTTTGGAGACATATTTACGAGTGACTAAGCTGCTATCCGATTAAACATTTTTTGGGCAAAGCTTGTCGTTAATTAATGATAGAGAATTACTCAATACCAACGTGTTTACGATGGTTATTGAAAATGTCTTAATAGTCGATTTGGATTATCATGGGGCCCCTCTCGAGGACTGTTGGGATACCTCCAAGACAGCCATCAACAGCGTTGCGGAGAACGTCATCGGGTATGTGGAACGATCTCGACGGAACGAAAATTGCAGGAGAAAACGCCGCCTGGAGAAGGAGGAGCTCAAGCAGCTAGAGCATCTGCATCGATCCCAAAAAAACACGAAGGATCTATCAGAAACTCAACGAATCCCACATAGGCTTCATGTCGCAAGCCGAAATGTGCCGGGATAAGGACGGAGCCATCCTGACGGACAATCCTGAGGTTATCGAAAGGTGAAAGCAGCACTTCGATGAACACCTGAACGGCGCACATGCAGGAGGCCAAGACGGTGGGGGAAGATACATCACCGGCGTAGCCAACGATGAGGTGGAGCCACTCCCAATGATGAGTGAAGTTAAGAAAGCCAATTACTAGCTGACTAGCAATAAGTCGACTGGGAAGGATGGCATCGCAGCCGAACTCCTCACCCGGACAAGTTGGCTTATTGCTTACACCGGTTGATGTCCGGATTTGGGACACAGAACAGCTACCGGAGAAGTGGAAGGAAGGGGTAATATGCCCGATCTACCAGAAGGACAAAAAATTAGACAGTAAGAACTACCGAGGGATTACTGTCCTAAATGTCGCCTACAAAGTGTTGTCCCGAATCCTACTCCGCCGCCTAACACAGGATTATGGTAAGCCATCAAGCCGGCTTCATGGAGGGACGGTCTACGACAGACCATGTTTTCACATTACAACTAATCCTCCAAAAATGCCGTGAACACCAATGCCCTAACCACCATCTAAATATTCATCGACTTCAAAGTCGTATACGACACGATAGACCGCGAAGAGCTATAAAGAATCATGGACGAGAATGGCTTTCCGGGAAGCTTACCAGACTGATAAAGCCGACAATGAATGGAACGCAGTGCTGTGTGCGGATTTCGAGTGAATTTCCGAGTTCATTCGGATCACGCAGGGGGCTTCGACAAGGTGATGGTCTATCCTGCATGGTGTTCAACGTGGCGCTAGCAAATGATATTTGACAAGCGGTGGGGGAAATGCGGGGCACGATTTTCAACAGATGCCGTCAACTTATCTGTTTTGCCGACGACATTGATATAGTCGGCAGATAATCTGCGGCGGTGGAGGAAATCTAGCGCAAACTTAAACGCGAAGCAGGAAGGGTTGAATTGATGATAAATACGTTCAAAACGAAGTATAGTAGTGCGGATCCGAGTCCGACCGAACCCGCTTGTCCAGTAATAACAAGGTCACGATCGACGACGATGAGCTGAAGATAGTCGGAGACTTTGATTATATCGACTCTACAAGCAACTGTGGTCGAGAAGGCCTCGCACGAAGTGTACTGGTTGTTCTCTATAGGCGCAAGACATGGATATTGCTTGAAGAGGACCTGCGTACACTCGGAGTATTCGAGCGACAAGTGCTAATACCCATTTTTGGTGGCGTGCAGGAGAACGGAGTGTGGAGGCGAAGGATGAACCACGAGGTCGAGCGACTCTACAGCGAACCTAGTATTCAGAAAGTGGTGAAGGCTGGCCGGATATGCTGGGCAGGCCATGATGCGAGAATGCCGGACGACTGTCCTGCTAAACAGGTGTTCGCTACGAATCCGGTAGGAACGAGACGAGCAGAGGCGCAGTGAGTGAAGTGGTTAGGCTAAGTGGTGCGTGATCTGGCGAATGTGGAATGTCCGAGAAATTGGAGAACGGATGCCAAGAACCGACTGAATTTTAGGAATTATGTTCGTTAAGTTATGTCGTGAGACGGAATACTACGAAAATAAAATAAATGATGAATGAAAAAAATAAAAATAAATAAACAAATAATTTAAAGCCAATACTGGTTGAAAATTGATGTTCTTTTTTCAGACACCTGACACCTCATTGAATTCAATAACACATTAAGGACCGCAAAGATTCCTAAGTCCGAAAGCAGCTAAATTCAGCATCTTCTATTTCAGAAACAACTGGACCGAATTCTACTACAGTGAATCCCCGATTTTGTCACCCCCATGATGCATTTTAGGGTGACAAATCGGGGACTGTGACAAAATCGTGTAATTTTTAAAGGCACTCTTCTTATATATAAAAATGGAGGCATTTTCTTTGTAACAACATCACGTATGAATGGTCGGTCGGAATGAAGTGAAATTTGGTATCCGAGGGTTTTTTGGGTCAGAGATGGTTTGTATAATAGTTTCAAGAATCTCACTTTTGATGAAAGGGGGGTCCCCATACAAAATTATCTCTTCTTCAATCTTATATATAAAAATTGAGGCATTTTATTTGTAACAACATCACGTATGAATGGTCGGTCGGAATGAAGTGAAATTTGGTATCCGAGGGTTTTTTGGGTCAGAGATGGTTTGTATAATAGTTTCAAGAATCTCACTTTTTATGGATGGTGGTCCCAATACAAATTCAACTTTATTTGTTACGATTTCCATGAGAATCTATTCGCGAGCACTGTGCAGTTAAGGACGTGTAGATGAAATTAAACATTTATTACGATTTATACGTAAGAAGGTAAAACGAAGTTTACCGGGTCAGCTAGTTTTTAATAATTCTGTTCGAATTATTCAGAAAACATCATTACCGCGTCATTGAAAACAGTGTAGGGTGTTAGCCAAAGCCAAAGGGGTATAGAAAAAATGGACGATTTACAGTTTATAATGCCAACCGATACTTCATTTTTCAAACTTTGATGATTTTTTCAGATTTTTAAGAGTTTTATTCACTGTTGTATTTGACCTAAAAATGAGTAACATGAACTTACCTCGCATCGATTGAGAGAGTTAGAGCGAACGGAAAAAGGGAACATGAATATCGTATTTCAAATAAGGAAATAAATTCTCGTTCATTAGTATCTTGAATGTGGAATCGTATTTATACTCGATCTTTTATTAAAACCATATTTCTTCATCCGACCTCCACCTGCTGGAATAAGATTTACATACCTACTTTTGCATTCGAAATAAAAATACAAATTTGCGAAAAATATATGGTAATTGGAATAACATAAACACTTGAAAGTGTGTTTTCTCTAAATAAGCTATTACGCAATTGTAACTCTTTGACTCCGAGAGTCCCAAAACAAGCTTGTTGATCTAATCGATGATTTGTTGTGTCGTTATATTCATTATTCTGATTGAACTCACCAACTTTATTATAGTAATCATGTGAATAAAAACACCTGTATAAAATCTGACATCTTGTCTTTGTGTCATTAATAAGTCGCTATCGATGTTATCCATGTTGTATAACAATGTTTTTAATTTATGCGATATCAATTAATCATCATCCCAAAAGGAGAAGGATTGAATCTGACTATTCTTACGTTAAATAAAAAATAGTGACAAAATCGGGTAAAAAAATGTGACAAAATCGGGGGTAGACAAAATTGGGGGCAGACATAATCGGTGCGTGACAAAATCGGGGATTCACTGTATTTAAATAGCTTTCAGTTATCGAATGCGTTGTACACAATTATGTCGAATAAAGTTTCAATATAAAATGTTTCACATTTGAGTTATGCTTCTCAGTGAAGCGCACATGCGACAAGCGAAAAAACGAGATACAAATACAAGATTGGTTCGCAATGTCTCAAGAAAAAAAAAATTATTTTCATTTTTGACATCAAATCTTTATTATTTTCCTGAAGTAAACAAAAGTAACCAAAAACCCTTCTGTTAGTTTTTACGTAGAAACTCTAAATTAAGCGGTTTCTTCGAGAAAGTTGACATAAGTACATAATTAAAATCTTCAGTTTTGGTTTATTAAGTTGTTTACATGATGCAAAAATATTTACTTTTTTTTGGGTGAGTGTTCACCAATTTTAATTGCTTGGATTAATTAGTGGTATGAATAAGGTTTAGCAATTGCTTCGGTAGCTTTTACTTAGCTCGAAATCAATCAAAGCAAAAGTCAAAAGCATTTGCTTAGTTTGGTATGAATAAACATTTGCTTAGCGGGTGTGTACTAAAGTCTTAGAACATAGCTTTTGCTTCGAAAAATAGAGCTATCCAACCAGCAGAATCTCAAGTTTTCTAAAGTAAAATGATAGAAGACGATCAGAAAATTGAAAAGTACGGCTAAAGTAGCCTTGAAGTCGACGAAGCGGGTCGTGGGTGTAAGAACGACCGGAATTTTTTTGTTAATGCGTGCTCGTATGTTGATGTTTAAAGAAAAATGAGTACATATTCGAATATTGTCAAACAGAAAATGGCCTAACTTTAATATTTATCATAAGCTCTCCCACATGTCTTCGGATCGGGATAATCCGATGTATAAAAAAATAAGCAATAGGCGCGCATTTTAATTTAGATTTTTTTTTTAAACCTTAGGATTATAAAAAATTATATAAAAATGAGAGATCTGTATAATGTTTTAAATTATTACAATTTATTTCTTACTTTGAGCCAATTGGGACTTCTTCCACTATAGCCGGATTTTTTTTTTAATTTGAAATATTTACTAATTCTAGAGTTTGTTTTGATTAGGTCGTATGAACCAATATAATCAAAACTGAGTTATATGCTGCAAACGATTGATAAGCATGTACTTTATCTTTGGTAAAAAATTGGATTTATTTTATCATAAAATAACTTAGAGAGCGAAGCCGACAGACCAAGAAATGCACGACACGCATCGTTATTTCGTCTGTCGGCTTCGCTCTCCGCCCAAATCACCACCCACCGTACCTACTCGGAGAGCAAACAAACACGTTTCGCTGGACTGCTGCTTGTAGTTCTAGAAATTCAGGAATGATTTTACGTTTATAATTTTCATATTTTTGTGAAATCTCACAGCGTGATTTGTTGCACCTCACTAGAATTTAGATTAAATTAGCTTTCCAATAAATATACTTTTGATTGGTCCAAACAAAGTAAAAGCACTGAAAATCCGGGTACAACCTGACGGTGGACCACAAAAACAGATGAAATTTCAATTTGTAAAAAAATTGCGCAAAGTAGTGAACTTTGAAAAATTCCAGTAAATTCAATTTTTGTTGCATAAAAAATCTAAAGACAGCAAAATGTTAGAATTTTAATAAAGCTTGTTGTCATATTTTTTTCAAAACTCTACCATCGCTCAAACAGTATTTACTAGCAATCGAATGAAAAGTAGGTTTTTTAGACCACTTTTTTGAACTTTTTGTGACCATTTCATTAAAAAAAATTTAAAAAAATATTTCTTATCTTCATGATGTAGGCATTAACTTCAGCTTTCATATGCGTAAGGCAAATATTTTTTGGACCTGTAATATATGAACCATAGCAGTTTTCGTGAGGCATGTTTTTTCGGATTTTTTTCTTTCATGCTGAATAACGAGAAAAATTGTAACTTTAGCTGTATATAATGTTCTAAACATATTTTACTGACATCACAAGGTTTCTATTAATATAAGTTTTATTTGAAGTTCATAATAATTCAAACGACTTAAAAAGATTTTACTTTTGTGGTGTCAAAATGACACCAAAAGTCGGAAAAGGGAGTTTTTTTGTCCAGGCTTCCAGGGTTCGTCCATAAAAAAAGTAATGATGCAATATTGAAGAACTTTTGAATTCATTTAGGGTCCCCGAAGAAATTTTTGTATTTTGAAGCTTCTGAAAAAAGTTACAAGCCTTCAAACTTGCAATGGTGTCAAAATGACACCCTAATGCGGATGAGGGTTAAGCGAGGATTGTCAAATTGACACTCGAGTTCTGACTAGGGAGATTTTTCCTGGGCGTTCATGAAAAAAGTAAGATGCAAAATTGATGATTTCAATAATTCGTTGAGGGTCCCCAAAGGAATTGTAATATTTGAATGCACCCGAATAAAGTTACAGGCTGTAAAACTTCCAAAAGTGTCATATTGACGCTCAAGAGCGGATTAGAGCTGTTAAACAGCGCTCACCGTCTCCTTGAAAAATATAAGTTTTAATTGTTTCGAAAATGTTTTTAAGATGCTGACAGTTTTGACCTTGATGCTTCGCATTTAAATTTGTTGTAATACATAGTCATAGCTGAATCAGATGAACGCAAATGCAGCTTCCCATCTTGAAACCAAAATGGTGGAAACTCTTCGTCGTAGATTTTTGATGGATGTTGTATCGAAAGAAAAATCATGCGAAAATCCTTGAACATTCATGATCATGTTCAAAGATCGTTCACATACCGCGCGAAAACAGCTCCCAGCAGACGCATGTTCCCACGCTATTGATCTGCCCTCCTCAGTTCAGTATTTAGTAGCGATCGTCTCGTTGTTACTTATTCTTCGCTAAGCTTCGTCGTTACTGATTTTTTTTCGTATTGTGTTTTGGGATTGATTCTGCATGGGCCTCCATCGCAACTTGCCGGCACAAATCAAGTAATAAAAACATTTCACCATTCTCTTTTCTCTTGAGCCAAGCTCACAAGAAGTGACCATCAACAAATGAGCTTACTGGTTTAGGGGGACCTTGATGAGGGCGACTACTGACTGATCGAAGAAAATAACACACCAAAAAATAAATCGGGGATTGTGATCATGACCGCGCTGCCATTTAGCCTCCCGGTGAAGAGAGTAAAAGTACACTTTAACCCACTTTTTAGGATGTTGAGGTGGCCACGGTCCTGGCCGAATAATAAATTTATGGGCGGACTTGAACCCGGACTCTTTGGCACTACTGATCTAATTGGGGCGAGCCTCAGCCCAGAAGAGCGCAATAAAAAGCTTTCCGATGCTAAACCGATGTTTTTATTTTCGTTTATTTTACAGGTTTCACGGAAGAGGAATTCCTAACCGTCATCATCAAATATCTAACAGAATCGGTAATAACAGTGAAAAAGTTTTGTGCCAGTGCTGCTTGCTGTTTTGGGGGCTCAAGAGGGTGATTTATTTATTTTCATTCTTCTGCGGTGATTATGGTGCGTGTGGAAGATCCCAAAAACAGCGATAATCAAAAGGAGCAACAAAAATTGTAATAACCGAAAAGAAGGTGCTTGAAGAGTAAATTGGGCAAAAATAATAGCAAATGCTCAGTCCTCCTAATATGTATGTAGTGTAGAGCAGGAGTTTATGAAGAAGTGTAGTTGATGAAAACCGTAACACGACGACGGAGCAACATTTCGAAGTCAAGCAGCGGAAAAGATAAACCAAGTTCCAGTATAAACACGGTAATTGAGGCTTAAGTGGCAGAAAGCAAAACAGAAGCCGAGGCGATCGGATCAGTCTGGATCTGGGATTAAGGTGTACCAACTGCTGCTTTCAACCGTGCGATTGTACCACCAAACGTCGTCGATTACAGTTGTGTGAGGAATCGTCTTTAAAAGTTGTCCCGGCGCGGGGAGAGCGAGTCGTCACCTGAAATAACGACTAGTGTGCATAAAAAAAAGGAAAAAAAAACGAAACTTCCAACGGTAATCTCGTTTTTTCAGTATCGTCGAGGTGGATATAGTCATGTAGTGAGGCGCAGAGCGCCAAAAAAACACGATCGGATGTGGGAATTGGAGTGAGGCAGCTCAGTACCCCATCTAACTGTAAGTATAAATTACCGAAAATTGAACTTGTTTTGATTGAACGTAAGCGTTCTTGTTTAGGGTTTTGATTGAAACCATTAATCTTAGGGCAGCAGGAGCTTTTATGTTTGAATTTTGGTTTGCTGAAGTCGATGATTGAGGTTTGGGGAATGTTTCTATCACTAGACGTATAGTCTAGTTTTTGTTAAAGTTGGAAAAATGGGTAAAGTTTGGACCATTCACTCATGCGTACGAATGAATTGAAACAGCCATTGTTGTCGTCAGGGATTCTTTGCCACATTTCGAGTCTCCATCTTCTTCCTTATGGCCAGTTCAAAATTAACAAGTCTTTGAATTGATCTTTACAAATGTAATTAAGTGAACGAGATATTTTGAATTGAAAAAATAATTTATTTACGATAAGCTTAGCTTAGCTTATTTGAGTACCTTAAAACGGGGTAACATTGATCACCGGAGCCACTTTGATCAACATGAAATTTTTCCACATAATCAGCAATAACTAAGTAAACAGTAAAAATATCTCAAAATTTTTTTCTACTTTTAAAAACCTATAAGTTGAGTTTCAAATTATAAAAAAAAACACTTGGTTTGTTTCTGAAAATTTCAAAAGTTAGAAAATCTGTAATTTCAAAATCATTAAATATATATTTTTTTGAAGGCTCGCAAACAAACACTCTTCCTGACGAAATCAAAGCTTTTAGAAGCAGCAGATTGATTTATGTGAGAGTTCAACTTTTTGTTTTGTAAATGTATAGTTTTTGTTGTATTTTAAGGTAAATTTTGGATTTTTTAAAAATAGGGACATTTTTCAATAGTAAGCCAGTCTAGGACAAAAGACTAGAAACCCTATCAAATGGTAAAATCCGAAAGAAAAAACTAAAGGAAAATAGTGGGAGGGCCTAGGGAATTGAATGAAGGCAAAATTTCATTTGTGTTTTGTAGGTAAAACTTTAAAAGTAATGTTAAAAAATTAGCCCCTTAATTTATGCAGCATCATTGTCCATCTTTCGATTTTAATTGTTATTCGATCTTAACACATTAAGGACCGCGATATTGTTTTTGTTTACCGTGAAAAAATATTAACCAAGATACACCGAAATTCAGCATTGTATATCTCAGAATTCAATGGACCGAATGTTACAAATTTAATATCTTTTATCCACCGAAAGTATTGTGCTCAATTTTGTAGACATTTATGATTTATTTATTTTTTTCATTTGAGTTTGTAGCGAACTGTCTTAGCAATTGATAATGTTTTTAAGATGTTTTGTATCCTTTATGATCAAGAAAACTCGTTAGAACCGTCAAAATGGAGACTAATCAATAGACTGAGTCGATTTGCGATCATTTTTTAATTGCTCAAACCCTGGGGTCTAAAAAGCTTCGTCTTGGTCCAAAACTCATCCATGATTTTTTGCAGAGTTTTTTTTAGTAACGTTTTCATGAGTAAATTTGAACTTTCAGGTTTGTATGGGAAAATTGAATCTTTTGTACTGAAAAATCAACATCATTTTTGTTTCTTCTGTGGAATCGAGGCAGCTGATAGTTTTGTGCCAATTAATAAATTTCCAAAAGGAAATTTTCCGCCTAACAACTCTGTTGAAGAACGTAATTTTAACGTTACATTTAACAAAGGTATGTCTTTTCGCATTCATAAACAATAAATTCAATTGACAGCACTGCGAATTCAAATTTAAAGTAAATTTCTGCAACCATGTTTAACGTTCATAGGAGTCCAGTACTGGTTTTGAAAATATGAAACATGCCGCATTCCGCTAAACAGAAAAGAAATCGAAAATATTGAAAAAAAGTGATCAATCTTACCACGGATTATGGTATTCATTATTCAACTGTTTGTTTTTCGGTCTTAGAAAAAAATTTTTTTGCTGTTTGGTCTAAGAGTTACTTTACAATCAGACTGAATCCTTTGTTAGGAAGAAGATATAAAATATAAATTGACAAATATGTAGTATGTTTGGTCGTATAACACCTTCATCAGGGATCAAAATGTTGAAGTGAAGTGAATTCAGCGCAAGATTTGGTCTTCATGTGTATTGTTTCATAGTTGGCTCCATAACAAGATTTTATTTTATGCATGTTTATCTTGCATACATTAAATATTTCGAAGCATTCCAACACGACCCTCAAGGACATACAAATAAAAAAAAATCATTTATTCATTTTTGGCAGCACTGTAAAACTTAACAAACTATTGTGTCGTTGAATAATAATTTTGATAGACATTTTAAAGCGTCTAGAAACAGGCAAGAAAAAAAAACTGCTGAGATTTGTTCTTACTAGTTAAATTTTAGTTTACTAAATTTTCTTTTTCATATTCTGTCATACGAAATAATTGTTTTTTAAAAAAGGTGATCATTTAAATATTGAAAACTGCAGTGCTTCTTGAAGTTTCCTTATTTGAATTAAAACTCAAAAATGACTCACCAAGATATATACATGAATTAAATAAACAGGATCGCTACCAAACCGGGAAAATCGGGAACACCGATAAAAGCTTTGCAATTTAACCGTCGGAAAACCCGGATAAAAAACCAGGAATTTCAGTATATAAACGGGAAAATTGTTCTGTTTTATCATTTTATACAGAATTTCAAGAATAGTTCCAAATGTATTTTTTAATTTAAGAAAAATTTTCGACAGTCTCAATAAGTTTAGTTTTATCTTATACACCTTTTTTTTTATTCAATATTCAAGGTTAATTTACTTCATTTTCAATTCTTTTTTGTTAATTGATCAACAACGGAACTTTTAACACCTTTTTTTTTAAAAAAAAAAAAACTTCCCTTTAATCTTGTTTTAATAACCAAATAAGTTGTATTTTTTAAGTCAAAGGTTTCAATTTTCGTTGTTTCATTTTATTTATTTATGCAAAAAGTAAGTATTTTTGATGAAAACCAAACATAATTCGTGATATTTACTAAATTGAATTCGCTTCAGTAAATCACATTTTCTACTTCTCCAGCAAAATGTACTTCTTATTCGGCAGAATAAGTGGAAGATTTTATTAGATCGATTTTACAAAACGAATATCTTTTTTCTCTACCTTCATTACTTAATAATTTTTTTTTCATTCATTTCATTTAAACGGTGAAAATTCAGCCCTGTTTCTTTCACAGTTTTATATATTTTCATGAATCATTAGCTCCATTGGCTATTTCAGATAAGTAGGCTTAAATATCCGCGCTTCTTGTTTTTTTTTTTTTGTTTCGATTATAGTCGTTTTACCATCATTATGGCATTCGCGACTTTATCAACGTTGCAGTTGGCGGATCGTTATTGAAAAACTATCCGGTACAACTGCGTTCGATGTTTACTCTTGGGCTTGAACTCGCGGACATCGGCTCAGGAGGCAGCAGACTTGCCAACTGAGCTATATCACAAGCCCACCGCGCTTCTTGTGCCAATCCGTCTTTCCATCGGAGGCCTAATCAAAAACAAACAATCATAGCAGCAGCCTTAAAACCTGCGCTTTCCGAGCTTTTCTGTTTTCTTAGCCGAGGGCCGAATCAGAAACAATTATTTTCGTAGCAGTAGACTTAAAAGTTTAGCTCCCTGTGTCAATCCGTCTTTCTACCGGCGACCGAACAAGATTTTTTTTTTTTTTGAACCCGCAGCCTTAAAAATCTGCGCTCTCCGCGCTTATTCTACCATCCATGACATACTGATTTTACGATATCTTCGAATCTCAATTCTCAATGACTTCGTATTGTTTGTTTGTTCAGTGGTGCCAAATAACAAACGTTGCCAAAGAAATTAATATAGTTTTAATAATTCTCAGGGTTGTCGAAAACAACTTTTATTTTTTTTTTATAAAATATTATTTATTTTATGCATATTCTTCGTCTCATCTATACAATTACAAATCAAGTTATATCGGCTACTCTTTAGCAATTTGAGAAAATCAACCTCTAAAAAAAATCTTTTCTAAGATTTTTAAACGCGAAGACTAATTCATCCCGTTAAAAATCTATACCTTAAACCTTAAATAAAACTCTATACACATTATTTAAGGTGAAATAAAGCTGATTTCAAGAAGCGCTCCAACATTCCTCCGGATGAAACCTGCAGGATGATCGGAGAAAGGCGAAAGTCGGAATTGAGCAGGCATGGACCGGGTCAGGCAGTTAAACGGGCTTGTAGATGAGACAAGAGAGCCTGGACAAGCTCCTTAGCCGAAAAGGGAGAAAGAGCCGCCGTCTTTGGAGATATCCGATCATTATATGATATTTCTCGCCGCCTTAGTGGTGCAAGGACTAATGCAAGAATGCCGCTGAAAGACCGAGCAGGTCAGCTGCTGACAGATCGAACAGATTAGGTCAAGCGTTGGACTGAGCATTTTGAACAACTTTTCCGAGTTACAAATAGCGATGGCCAACAGAACCCGCAGCTCGAGGCGCCCACAGTAAGTCGTATTAATGGCGTCAACTCGGAAGCGCCCTCGCTGGCTGAAATAGAAGCGGCAATCAAGAACATGAAATCCAACAAAGCGCCTGGAATCGATTGCATTCCTGCTGAAATGCTGAAAGCCGACCCTGCTCTGTCAGCACAAATGTTGCACCGTCTTTTCGCTGACATCTGGGATACTGCAACATTCCCGGCCGACTGGATGCAGGGTATCCTTGTAAAGGTCCCGAAGAAAGGAGACCTGACAGAGTGCGGTAACTGGCGAGGCATAACGTTGATCTGTACAACCCTCAAAGTACTCTGCAAAGTGATCTTGAACAGGATCCAGGAGAAAATCGACGCTACACTCCGACGGCAACAAGCTGGATTCCGATCCGAACGATCATGTGTGGACCACATCACAACGCTACGAATAATACTGGAACAAATCAACGAATTCCAGGACTCTCTTCTGCTGGTGTTCGTTGATTTCGAAAAAGCATTTGACCGACTGAACCACGAAAACATCTGGGCTGCTCTAAGTCGACGAGGGGTCTCAGAGAAACTAGTCCATCTCATCGAAGCACAGTACGAGGCATTTTCGTGCAAGGTCTTGCACGACGGTGTCTTGTCCGAACCTATCCCGGTAACTGCTGGAGTGAGACAAGGATGTATTTTGTCACCGCTGCTTTTTCTCATCGTAATGGATGAGATCTTGACTGTATCGATTGACTGTAGACCAAACCGAGGATTGCCGTGGAATCCTTCAGCAATTGAGCAACTGAACGACCTTGACCTGGCAGACGATATTGGTTTGCTCGCACAAACACAACAAGACATGCAGAGCAAACTCGACGACCTCACCGAAAGCTCCAAGGCAGCAGGTCTCAAAATCAATGTCTGAAAGACCAAGTCGATGGAAATCAATACAGAAAATCGTTCCAATTTCGTGGTAGCTGGACAACAGGTTGAGTCATTGGAGTGCTTCCAGTATCTTGGTAGCCAGATAACGCCTGATGATGGTACCAGGAAAGACATCGAAACCCGGATCAGAAAAGCCCGATTTGCGTTTGCGAGTCTCTGAAACATCTGGCGCTCACGTTAGATCTCTCTACGAACTAAGATCCGAATCTTCAACTCAAACGTCAAATCCATATTGTTGTACGGGTGTGAAACTTGGTGCACATATGCGGTGACGACGCGAAAACTGCAAGTTTTTGTGAATCGCTGCCTGCGGAACATCATCCGCGCTTGGTGGCCTGGCAACTGGATCTCAAACGTTGAACTTCATCGCCGGTGTCATCAAAAGGCGCTAGAAATCGAGA
Source organism: Uranotaenia lowii (assembly GCF_029784155.1). Taxonomy (NCBI): domain Eukaryota; kingdom Metazoa; phylum Arthropoda; class Insecta; order Diptera; family Culicidae; genus Uranotaenia; species Uranotaenia lowii. The sequence continues at coordinate 82,020,145 of NC_073692.1, read as the reverse complement.
TTCGGGAACGTAAGTGGAGATGGATTGGGCACACGCTGCGAAGAGTTGAAAACGAGATTTGAAGAGAGGCGCTTGACTGGAATCCAGACGGGCATCGAAGAAGAGGCAGGCCCAAAAGCTTCTGATGGCGAAGTCTAGCCGCTGAAATCCACACAGTTGACGAGAACCTTGGCTGGCAGCAAGTGAAGACGCTGCAGTGGAAATCTTTTATCTCAGCCCTATGCGTTGGTCAATCGGCGCTGGACCCTTAGGTAGGTAGGTTAGGTCCGATTTTTTTTTTCAGTTTGGCGGGCTTCAAATCTGGAATAACATTGAATGACAGAATAAAATTGTCCTTAACACAGCTGTAAACAACTTTACTAAAATAAGTGTTTGTTTTTCTAGTAAGGCTAACTGCCTTTTTTTCTCAAGTATTTAGTGAAAAAATGTGTGTGAGTAAGGGTCACTTGAATATTCTTGGAAACACTGTTGATTTTTAATGGTTTTCATAATCTAAGGTTTCAGCTTTTTTCGCATTTTTTTTAATTTTAATATGTGCTACATAAAGCGATTCAAATTTGAAGTTTCAAATTTAAGATGTTACCAATTTATTAGGAAAAAATTATTTTTATGACACAAATTCTATTCACATTTGTAATGTAAATTCCTGATAATAAAGTAGGTACAAATTTGAGACTGTTTTTAGTCTTTCTTAGTATGTAGATATCGATCGATCCCATTTCTTTCGGATGAGTGCTTCGAAAGAATTCGCCCTACTGCAATAGGGCTCTTCAATTAAGAAAACTGACACCTCTTGCTCCAGTCAATAAGTATGACACATTCCAAGCTAGTAGGAACAACAATATTTTGTTTGCAACTGCGCATGATCGACTTTGTCTCGTATGTAGCACTCAAATATCACTTCAAACGGCTTTCTTTTTCCACCAGTTGAAATCAGACACTGTTTTTATTCTGCATGACATGAGTTCTACTGATGGCCATCAATTTTATTTATGTTTCTAGTTTCTTGTTATTTAATTGGATCAACACTCACTGCCATTCCCATGTGCTAGCTGACATTGTCTCATGTAGGTAATATAAATAAGAAGTGGTTCTTGAATAACGTAGACTTCCTTAAAATAGTTTTTTTAGTACTTATTTGTCTAATATTCCGTCATATTTATGTTCATGAAAGGTGCTTCTTCCAGACTAAAAGAATCCAAATTTTAACTCATTATCCGTAGTACAAATGTAGAGTGATGACTTTTTTGTGGGTTATTCCATTTTAAACGATACCCAATTGAATTAATTACTTTTCCTCCATCACCTGTAGGGGAGATGGGGGCATAATGGCCACCTTAAGGAAAGCGCTTACTTAACCATATAGAACAGCTGTAATATGTGAATTACATCATTGTTTCGTGTTCAGACACTCAAATAGTCTATTGCCTAATTGGATAAAACTTGAAAAAGTAAATAAAAACGTTTAAAAATGCATTTAAAAAATTTTTGCCGAAAGCTGAAAACCAGTCAATGTAGAGGCATAATGAGAAACCCCCCGAGGCAGTATGAGCACCATTAATGAAGGCATAATGAGCGTTTTCTGCCGGGGGTTCTAGCAGCAAATTCGACTCGATGAAGTCAACTGAGTAATAGAGTTACAGCTTGACTTGTATCGTCTGACGGTTTGGCCTATTGGTAAGGTGTCGGAGAGGTAATCAGTAGGCATGAGTTCGATTACTGGCCGAGGTGATTTTTTTTCCTTTATCATTTATGATCATGTTTGCACTAAACGGTGAGGCGTAGAAGATTCATAAAACGAAGCAATAACAAAATAATCTAGGTCTGTCTGTAGAATTCAAAGAATTAACACATGCTCACACATTATGTTTCTGGTGTTTTGTTTGACGGATGATGCTTTGATGCTATTAGCCGTATAATGTAACAATAAAAAAATCAATCATGAATGGTATGTGCAAAAAAAATCCCCTCGAACAGGAATCGAGCTCGAGTCTACTGATTACCTCTCCGACACCTTACCAATAGGCCAAATCGACAGACGAAACAAGCCAAGCTGTAGCTCTATTATTCAGTTGACTTCATCGAGTTGAATTTGCTGCTAGATTTCCCGGCAGAAAATGCTCATTATGCCTTCATTTATAGTGCTTCGCCTCTAGTGAACAAATTAAGGTAAAAAAGCGTTTTAAAATTGATTAAAGTGAAAAATCAAAAATTTAATGATGTTGAAAATTGAGAAACAATGTGTAGATTATGTTGCAGTGCGTACATTTCAGATAAAAATGATTTAAAGGTCATAAAAAAATATTTGGTGGTGATCAAAAATTATAATATTTTCGTCACTTGACAACCTAGCTGTAATGTAATGTTATGTAATGTTATGTAATATTTCTGTAAAGATGAAAAGGATATTTCTTTTTTGGTGAAAAATTAATACAATGGTAGTACGAAACAAGTCCTTATGAAAATTTGTTTAAGAAAATACGTACTTATGTAGAAAAAAGGAGTGCTCATTATGCCCTGGGTGCTCGTTATGCCCTCATCCCCCCTACCGGGAAAAAGGCAGTTCGCCCATCCCATTCTCATCAGTTTCTTATGAAAGACAAAGCCAATGCAGTGCGTTTTTTGGTAATTGGCAGTGACAGAAAGACCACGACCATAAACCTTCGTTTGCTAACCGACTCAGACGGTGCACTGGATAGAATATCGGACTGGCAAGCCGAGATGAGATGTTGCGTGAGTTCGATTCTCACTTTTTTTTTTCGGATGAATTATCGAATGGGATGGAAATCCCATAAAATGTTTTTCTTGTTTCTCTTGAATGTAGTGGTCCTGCGTTCCGGGCTGGGGTGTCGTGAAGCCTAAGAAGGTGTGTTAAAACAATGCCGTCGATATTGAAGTTCAGTGCAGTGACATGTGGTTTTATTTGATCGTTTTAATAAGCTTCTACCTTTGTAATGTTAAAAAATCCATGCCAACAATCTCTTCACTTCGGCTAGATTTGGGAGTCTCTCAACAATTACGGCCAGGTGCTAGATGTCAAGATACAGTAATAGAGAGATAGCAAATAAAAGTCCTATCCACAAAGATACCACTATGCTCAATATAAAGGAGTACCTAGTTTATAAACAAGGAGAGTGTAATTGAGGGAAAAAGCCGAGTGACGGACTGACCGACCGACCAGGGTGACCCGAGTCTTGCATAACCTCTCTTTTTTCCAACAGCCATCGGATGGACCCAAGTGACCGAGACTCAGGCAGGTATTATGGACGATTCAAAGATAAAACAAACAACTTCGGTGATAGAGCGTTTAATTTGTGTGGTTAAGCGAGCGAGTGCGAGGTCAAACCTTAATGATGGCGATTGGCACACGACGACGATGGCGACCGTGTGAAAAAACGAATGATCGAAAATAACCGCTCACAACGTTCGCACTTTTTTCTGTTTACTTACTCGAGCGGTTAAATGAGAGGATGGCTTCCGAACTGATGAACGGTATTTACCGGTATCTTCCGCCCAATCATGTTTACTGCTGAACTTTGGGTTGGAAAAGTTCTTGGTTTGGAAGTTTGATAGACATTGAATTGTTTACCTGCCTGTGTTTTTAGCCACCCATTCTGGTTTGAGAAAGTTTATGATGGGAAAATGCTGAACTTCAGCTTGTGCTTTTTTCTTCCCGCGGAAGGTTAACGGTTTAGATTGTTTTTGTTTGTATATCCTGTTTTCGAACTGTTAATTAACGAAAGATCAAACTTCTGTTTCGGTGAAAAACCTCCCCTTACGCTTTACTTCTCTTGTTTATCTTTTTTGTTTGTATTTTTTTTTCTACTTAATTACTAACTCAACAAGTTTTGCAATTTTTTATTGGTCACTGAAGTGTCATAAAATATTTTTACGTTTGTTGTTAAAATGTTAACAATTTTCATGCCAAATCGTAAACACCAACGCCTTCGCCCCAGAAAACTTCATCATCTTTTACACCTTCATTCTTAACCATTGCCAAGGAAAAGCAAAACACAACAACTTTCCAAATTATACCATTTTCTGTACTTGATCCCAGAGAAGAACAGAATGAAATGAAATAATAAAAACACCAACAGCAGCGCAACAGTATAAACAAGGTACCGAAAACTTTTACCGTCCCATAAAACCCTTTTTCGCGCACACCTCCTCTCTATTTTCACACCGAGACAGGAGGAAAGAATTTCTGAAACACCTTTTTTGTCTCAACACCGACACCGACACGTCGTGGGTTGGCCTGTCACCGTGAAATGGCGAGGAACATCCGCCACCACTACTGGCTTCCATCACGTAGGAAGCTCTCTGTTGTCAGGATCCAAGCTCAACGGCAGGGGGCCGATGAAATAATAAAATGTTTCCAAAACAAAAAGTTCCTCCGCAAAATATCTAGGTCGGTCTACCAGCGTCCGTTTAAATCCTTGGAGACTTTTTGGTAACACCTAACTGAAAATATTGAAAGAGATGGTGTTGGTCTACGTGAAAGTTTACACTTCACTCGGTTTGAAGTGACCTTCGAATGAAAAAAAAAAATAAATAAAATTTCACTATCTAATGAAGAGCAAAAACCAAATGAAGCTCGAAATCTAAAGGATAATTTTGTAGCTAATGTAGTTTTTCCGTTATTGTTTATTTAATAAAAATATTAATCATAGTTTCAAATCCTAATTGGTGGTTACTCCTCATGAAACTCTCCAAAGATTGCTCATCAACTCACAAGGGCCCCATATAAACTCTACAGAGTTTAGACTACAGAGTCCCTTCATGAACTCGCCGAGGTCCTTTTAGGTATACTCCAGAGTAACCTCTAAAATTCTCAAAAATCTCTTCAGGAGCCCCCAAGAATCATCTGAAGAACTTCCAACAGCATCCGTAGAAATTCCTTAGAACAGCCTAAAGAACTCCTTAGAGTTTTCTCAGGAACTTTCCAACGTTTTCTCATGAAATATCCAGATTCTCCTCAGAAATTCTCCTAAGAAATTCTCCTCAGAAATTCTCCAGATTTCTATCAGGAACTCAACAGAGTATCCCAAGGAATTTTTCCGAGTTTCCTCAGGAACATTTCAGTTTCTCCTAAGAAACACTTAAAAGTTTTTTCCGAAACTCTCCAGAGTACCCTCAGGAACTACCCTCTCTGGGGAACTCCAGTGTCCCCTCAGAAACTGTTGAGTTCCTTCAAACGGTGTTCTATATATTACTCTTAAAAACTGTAGTCTTTTAAGTTCTCTCAGGAGCTGTCAAGAGTCCCCTCAGAAACCCTCAAGAGCCCTCTAAGCTAAGGTACTCTTTAAACTTATTCCCAGGTTCTCCTTAGAAACTTTAACGAAACTCATCAAGAACTCTCAATAGCTGCCTAAGAAACTCCCCAAAGTCCCCTCAAGAACTTCTTAGAGTTCCCCCAGGAAATTCTTAGAGCACCTTAAAAACTCTAAAGAGTTCCTTCAGAAACTCTCCAAAGATCTCTCACGAACTCTCCAGAGGTTTCTCTGAAATTTTCCAGAGTCTTATCAGGAAATCTTCTCAAGGTTTGCTCAATACTTCCTCAAAGTATCCTCCAAAACTCTCCAGAGTCCCCTCAGAAGCTGTGTAGAGCCTTCTCAGGATTCAATAAAGCCCTCTAAGCAAGGGTACTCTTAAAACTCATTTCCAGGGTCTCCGATGAAACTGTAAGGAAACTCATGATGAACTCTCTATAGTTGCCTAAGAAACTCTCCAAAGTCACCTCAAGATCTCCTTAGAGTTCCCCCAGGAACTCTTTAGAGCACCTTCAAAAACTCCATAGAGTTCTTTCAGAAATTCTCCAAAGTTCTCTCGAGCTATCCAGTGATTCCTAAGAAATTTTCCAGAGTCTGATCACGAAATCTTCTGTTAAGACTCTGGAGTCTCCAGGTTTCCTCAATACTTCTCCAGAGTGATTTCCGAAACTCTCCAAAGTCTCTTCAGGAACTGTTAAGAGTCCTCTCAGTCTTCTCTAGAGAAATCCAAAATCCTCTCAGAAACTCTTCAGAGTCCCTTTTGGAACTCTGTAGAACTCTTCATTGCCCTTTTGGGAACTCTCTAGAGTCCTTTAATAAACTCTCTAGATTGACCTCAAGAACTTTATAGGATCCCGTCAAAAATTTTCTAGAGTTTTTAAGAAGCAATCCAGAACCCTTGAATGTCTTTTCAGGAACTCTTATGAGTCCACTCAGGAGCAATCCAGAATCCCTATAGAATTTTCCAAGAGTCCTCTCATCAACTCTAAAGAGCCCTCTAAAACACTTTTCAAATTCATCTCCGCAGAATCCTTATTAAATCTTTTCAAAAACTCTAAAGAGTAACTGAAGCTGCTTTCCAAAGTCTCCTAAGCAAATTAAAATATTTACTCAGGAACTCTCCACAGTCTCCTCAGAAATTCTCCAGATTTCTATCAGGAACGCAACAAAGTATCATATGGAATTTCTCAGAGTTCACTCAGGAACATATCAAGAACTCCTTATAGTTCCCCCAGAAACTCCTTAGAGCACCTTCAAATACTCCATAGAGTTCCTTCAGAAACTCTCCAAAGTTCTCTCGAGCTCTCCAGAGATTCCTCAGAAGTTTTTCAGAGTCTTATCAGTGAATCTCCTCAAGGTTTCCTTAACGCTTCTCCAGAGCTATCTCCGAAACTCTCCAGAGTCTCATCTCCTTTTTAGATGTCACTTAAGAAGCAATCCAGAATTCTTGAGTATATTTTCAGGAACTTTTACGAGTCCACTCATGAGCAATCCAGAATCCCTTAAGAATTACCCAAGAATCCTCTCATCAACTCTACAGAGCCACCTAAGCCTCTTTTCAAATTCCTCTTCGCAGAAACCCTGTGAAATCTTTTCGAGAACTCTAAAGAATACTTAAGCTACTTTCCTAAGTCGCCTAAGGAAAACTTCAAAATTTACTCAAGAACTTTCCAGAGTCTCCTCAGAATATCTCCAGATTTCCATCAGGAACTCAATATGGAATTTTTCAGAGTTTCCTCATGAACATATTAGTCTCTCCTACGAAACTCTTCAGAGTCTTCTCCGAAACTCTGAAGAGTACCCTCAGGAATTTTCCTCTATGCATAAATCTAGAGTTCCCTCAAAAGGTACTCCTAAAATTTCTCTTAAAAACTGTACTCTTTTGAGTTCCTTCAGGAGCTATCAAGAGTCTCATCAGGAACTCTTTAAAATCCTCTCAGAAACTCTCAAGAGCACTCTAAGCCAGGGTACTCTTGAAATTTCTTTCTAAGGTCTCCGATGAAACTGTAAGGTAACCCATCGGTAGCACTCAATAGTTGCCTAAGAAACTCCCCGAAGTCTCATCAAGAACTCCTTGGAGTTCCCCCAGGAACTCCTTAGAGCACCTTTACAACTCCATAAAGCTCCTTCAGAAACTCTCCAAAGTGTTCTCGAGCTCTCCAAAGATTCCTGAGAAATTTTCCAGAGTATCAGAAAATCTCCTCAAGGTTTCCTCAATACGTCTCCAGAGTTAACTCAGAAACTCACCAGAGTCCCCTCAGGAACTGTTTAGAGTCCTCTCAGGATTCTTCTAGAGTCCTCTCTAGAGAAATCCAAAGAAACTCTTCAGAGTCCCTTTTGGAACTCTGTAGAGCTCTTCATAGCCCTTTTAGAAACTCTCTAAAACCCCCTTCAAAAAGATTGACCTCAAGAATTTCCTAGATTTCTTAAGAAGCAATCCAAAACCCTTGAATATCATTTCAGGAACTCTTACGAGTGCACTCAGGAGCAATCCAGAATTCCTTAGAATTACCCAAGAATCCTCTCAACAACTTTTGAGAGCTCCCTAAGGTACTCTTTAAATTCCATTTCTTAGAAATCGTAGAAAGTCTTTTCAAGAACTCTCCAGAGCATACAAATGTTGAAACCACCAACCCACAGAATGTGTACTATGTATGCCATGACCGAAATTCGGTCTCATGACCGTTGGCTTTAAAGATTGAAGGCTATCCTCTACGCCTTCCCCTTTGGGAATCTGTAGAGCTCTTTATAGTCATCTTAGGAAATCTCTAGAGTCTCTTCAAAAACTTTTGCTCTCAAAACTTTACGCAGTCTCGTCAAAAACTTCCTTGAGTTCTTAAGAAGCAAAACAGAACCCTTGAGTGTCTTTTCAGAAACTCTTTTGAGTCTACTCAGGAGCAATCCAGGATTCCGTTATAATTATTTAAGAGTCCCCTCAACAACTCTTAAGGTCCCCCTAAGGTACACTTCCAATTCTTCTTCGTAGATACCCTATAAAGTCTTTTCAAGAGCTCTCAAAAGCTACTTAAGCTGCATTCAAAAGACCCCACAGAAAACATCAAAAATTACTCAGGAACTCTCCAGAGTCTCCTTAGAAACTCTTCAGAGTCCACTCAGGAATTTTTCAGAGTTTTTCAAGGAACTTTTCTGAGGAACTTTCTGGAGTCTCCTGAGAAACTCTACAAAGTTCCCTTAGGAACACCCCAGTGCCCGATCCGAAATTTTACAGAGTCCTCAGGAAACCTTCAAGGCTCCTAAGAATCTCTTCAGGGTCACGACAGATACTTTCCAGAGTCCTCTCGAGGGCTTTCCATTGAGCTTTCGAGAACTTTTTGAAGTTCCTTTAGGAACTACCGGCTATCGTTTCAGAGTTTTTCATTAACTCCGAAGTCTCTTTAGAAACTTTTAATGTCTTTTCAAGATCTCTCCTCTGTGTCCCACCTGAAACTCTCCAAATTCCTCACGATAGATACTTTTCAGAGTTCTCTCACGAGCTTTCCATGGAACTCTCTAGAACTTTTTAGAGTTTCTTTAGGAACTATCGTCTTTCGTTTCAGAGTTTTTTCAAGAATTCCGAAGTCTCTTTCGAAACATTTTGTGTCTTTTGAAGATCCCTCCTCAGGTTCCGTCCGAAACTCTCCGGAGTCCTCAGGAACTCTCCAAGGCTCCTGAGAAACTCTTTAGATTCACGATAGATACTTTCCAGAGTTCTCTCACAAGCTTTCTATGGAAATCTCGAGAACTTTTCAGAGTTGCCTTAGATACCATCGTCTTTTGTTGCAGAGTTTTTTCATGAACACCGGGATGTCTCTTTTGAAACTTTGAATGTCTTTTCAAGATCACTGCTCAAGAATTCTTAGCAAGAACTCTTCAGTGTCTCTTCAGAAACTGTTTGAAGACCTTTCGGAAGATCTCCAGGGTAATATCAAGAACTTCCTGATTAATTTTTTTTGAGACCCAATAACAAGTTTCCAGAGTCTCTCCAGAAACACTCCAGAGATCCCGCAGAAAATCTTTAGAATCTCTTCAGGAATTTTCCAGGATTCCGTATGGTTCTCTCCAAAGTTTCCTCAAGAAATCTCACGAATGGCTTTGTCTACTTCAAATGTTCCTGTTTCGACCTGCTCAAAAAATGTTATTTAGCCCTGAAAGCTGATGTGGGTTTTTTTTTTGGTAATTAAATGCTGATAATTGGTTTTTTTTTTTGGTAATTAAACCTGATAATATCAGTAGCTCCTTCTTTTCTGACTCGATCAGCACCTTGTTCAACCGACTGAGTTCATATTACACAATCGGCAAGCCGCTATCACTTGTTATGATACTGCGTAAGGCTCAGGCAACTTTTTCTTTCTTGAGACCGCCATAGAAAGCCTCCAAAAATCAGTGCAATAATAGTTGCTGTTAGAAAATGTTTCGTCGGCTCGATTAGGGTGAGTCAGCATTTTTTTAACAAAACTTAGTTTTGTTGTGGATTTAATGGCACACCACTTTCTTCCATTTTTTCCACAAGAACTATTTTTGGAGAGCAAGATCAAGTATTGACTGAATTTAATATGGTTGAACCTTAGAAGGAGACTAACAATTTTGACAAAGCTCTCCGATGCGCCTCACCCTACTGTTCAAAAACCGAACCGATATGTAGTTGCATATCGTGCAACCGTAGGAACTGGTTCCTCTACACGTTACGGGCAAATAATATCTACAACAGCTACAAGAGCCCCCGTCTTCGCTCCGGTTTGTATTTCGTAATGGGCCGCCGCTAACGCTGCGTGTGAGCTGATAGCGCGCAGTTTTGAAGACAGGTGCTGCTCCTTCTGGTATCAGCAAAATCGACAAAACGAAAACCAAAAAACTACATTAAAAATCATTTTGTTCCAAGCATTAATGGGTTCCAAATTCACTCAAAGCCGGACGCAAAATTGATTTCGAATTCGGAAAGTAAAAATAATGTAAACGTTTAGAAGCACGTGGAAAATGGCCACTTCAAAATTGGGCTCGGATGCTAATTTTTCTTAATATGAACAATCTTTCGTTTTTGTTTATTCTTCGATGTTTTCTGCTCCGCTTCCACGAGATAAGAGTCATGAGACATGAGACATGAGACATGGGACATGAGATATGAGACATGAGACATGAGACATGAGACATGAGACATGAGACATGAGACATGAGACATGAGACATGAGACATGAGACATGAGACATGAGACATGAGACATGAGACATGAGACATGAGACATGAGACATGAGACATGAGACATGAGACATGAGACATGAGACATGAGACATGAGACATGAGACATGAGACATGAGACATGAGACATGAGACATGAGACATGAGACATGAGACATGAGACATGAGACATGAGACATGAGACATGAGACATGAGACATGAGACATGAGACATGAGACATGAGACATGAGACATGAGACATGAGACATGAGACATGAGACATGAGACATGAGACATGAGACATGAGACATGAGACATGAGACATGAGACATGAGACATGAGACATGAGACATGAGACATGAGACATGAGACATGAGACATGAGACATGAGACATGAGACATGAGACATGAGACATGAGACATGAGACATGAGACATGAGACATGAGACATGAGACATGAGACATGAGACATGAGACATGAGACATGAGACATGAGACATGAGACATGAGACATGAGACATGAGACATGAGACATGAGACATGAGACATGAGACATGAGACATGAGACATGAGACATGAGACATGAGACATGAGACATGAGACATGAGACATGAGACATGAGACATGAGACATGAGACATGAGACATGAGACATGAGACATGAGACATGAGACATGAGACATGAGACATGAGACATGAGACATGAGACATGAGACATGAGACATGAGACATGAGACATGAGACATGAGACATGAGACATGAGACATGAGACATGAGACATGAGACATGAGACATGAGACATGAGACATGAAACATGAGACATGAGACATGAGACATGAGGCATGAGACATGAGACATGAGACATGAGACATGAGACATGAGACATGAGGCATGAGACATGAGACATGAGACATGAGACATGAGACATGAGACATGAGACATGAGATATGATACTTGAAACATGAGTCCGTCCTAAGTTTTTTTTTGAAAGAACTAAGCTTATAGACAGGATTGAACGTTCAGTTAAACACTAATTAATCAGATTACCACCGAAAATCTCAGCTGACAAGTTCCGAGGGTCTCCCCAAATTGACTTAACAATTCAGCTGATGACTAACGTGTGGGTCCCGCCGACTGACTCCCACCGGTCATGATGAGGGCGATTATTTTGATGTGCCACCGTGTCGTCGTTGCTGTCCCCTTTGTACATTAGCATAAATGTTGTGTTGCGGCTTCGTTTCATTTTGATTGGCAAATACCGGAAAAAAAGGAAAAAAATGAGGAATTTGTTGAATAACACTGGCCAATCTCCGAATTTGGCTCCTGGGGAACGTTATTTTAATGGGCAAACGTGTCGACCGAATGGGCGCCGGAAAATCGGAGGTTTACTTGGATGCTTTAATGGTTTTTCTTGTTGTTTTTTTATCTGCCCGTACCTGGAAGCTGTTTTTGAATAAATAAAGTTTTTTGGTAAAGCACGTGTTTTTTTATAGGCGGGCCAGTATTTGATGGAGTTTTTTTTTTTTTTTATTTTCAAACTGCATTAAATATGTATTCAAATTTTCAAGTTCATAAATGTTGGAAACGCTCGTTTATTCAAAAGTTCTTCAAGATTTTATCATTTTGAAGCACATGCTATGCAAATTGTGAAACAAAAATCGGTGATGTATTAAAATGTTTTTGACGTGATCCTGAAAATATGGTAACTTTTTACGGGAGTTGCTTATAACCCTTTTTGATAGCATTCTTTCATTTTAAAAACTTCCTCACGGATGATTTATTTATAGAATCGATTTGATCGTTCCTGGAAAGCTCTTCTCGTGTAACAAGAACGATCGAATTTAACAGCAAAAATCATCCCATAAAACCGGGAAAAGCACAAACACTCTAAAAACACTAGCTAAAATAAACATCAACAGCCCCCACCGAATCAAAAGTGATTCAATTTAGGAATCCAGAGAAAATTAAATTGTTTGCAACCGTTCGAGCGATGGAGCTATGGATTCCTGCCTGCCTGCCGCTCTGTGCTGTTAAAAAACCATTATACCGAACCAATCATTCATGCTTCTTTTGGTTTTGTGCTGTTTGAGTTCTTCCATGAATCAAAACTGGATTCCAGCGGAAATCATTTTTCCGACTGTTTTCACATAATTTCCTTCGCACTGTTAGCCAAGGTTGTTCACCCAACCTATCGACGGATGCGTCGAGGGAGTTTTTCGGTTCATGCAACAGCTGTGGAATTTTTCGAGAGCTCTTATTGGAATTAAAATTTAATGCTTTTTTTTTACAAAACTTTTCATTGTATTTGTTTTTTTTTTTATCTTCATATCTTGTTTACTCATTGATGATGCTTAACTTATTTTCAATTTGATAATTATTTCTCTACCGTGAAACCATATCTGACCTGAATAAATACTTTTGAATTCCTGTTTGGGCATTGAGAATTTTATACCCTGAATTCTTATTTTAACTAGTTTATCGAGGTAAATGTGTGGATAACCTTGGATTTTTTTCGACAAAATTTTCATAAAAGAAACAACGTCAAAATGACCTGGGATCTACGAGGAATGTATTCTATAATGTTTTCATAAATAACGACAAAATTAACATTTGATTTTTCTATTCTCACAGTCCACCTGAATGAATCCTTAAAATTCAAACCATATTATTTAAACAGCCTCTAGTCTAGTTAAAATTCGATCTCATTTATTTCTTAGCATTAAAGCTGTTTAATATTTTCGTGCATTTTTATTTTTATTTGCAAAGCTTAAATAAGATAACAAGGAAAACAGGGAATTTAAAATAACACCAAAAATCCGGGTAGTAACCGGAAGTTTGAAAATGCAATGCTATGCACACAATGACCTTTTTCGGTTTTTAAAATAGAAAAAAAAATCTTAAATCATATTAATGATTTGAAACTCAAATTCAAAATTCTCGGTTCAGATTTAGTATAAGAATTCAAAATAAAAAATAAAGCCATTATATTTGGTATTTGAAATGCAAGGTCTAAATACAATTTCGATTCAGATTAAAAACTTTTACTCAGAGTTCATATCAAAGTACCGGATTCAGACTTCAATCATTCATTCTTTATTCGGACTCACAATGATGGTTCAAAATTTTGTATCTGGTTAAACTTGAACATAAAGATTTCAAATTCAGAAATCGGACTCAAAATTGACAAGATAATTGTAAAAGTATAATTCTGATTAAGATTTAAAAATTCAGACTCATATCCTGGATGTACAATTATTTTTTTGAACTCAGAATGATGAAAATCAGTAACTAGAAATCCAAAACTGAATCCAGTACCCGGTAAGGGTTCAAATGTGAATATTATTCTCGAATAAAATGTCCATATTCGACATTGAAGTCTGTATTTGAAATTTCTGTAAAAAGAAAACTTTTAGGAAAATTCGAATTCACCGATGAACTACATCCGGGAACATCAATTTAGGAGCTCACTTTTTTAATCTGGTTTTGGAAGAAGCTCTAAATTAAAATTCGTTTTTAGATTTTCTTTTATCTCTAGTTTAGATAAAATGTCATTTATCAAATCGTAAAAAAGAATTTAAAAAAATTCAGTCAGTGATAACGCAGTATTCGTTGTCTCAAATCTGATTTAAAGTCTCCAACGCTCTCAAGCCAAAAAAAGCTTAAAACTGAGGAAAAAAAGCTTAAAAACGAGATTCAGTAACACTAAGCAAAATGATGCTAGTCACACGATACATAGATAAATCCTTATAATTGCAGGGGCCTGTCTTTATGGCATTCACATACATTAACGTTGTAGTCGGTGGAAAGTTATTGAAAAACTCCTCCGGTACAACTGTGTTCGATGTTTACTCTTGGGCTCGAACTCGTGGACATCGGCTCAGGAGGCAACTGCCTTGCCAACTGAACTATATTCCAAGGTTGCCGAAAAAAAATCTGTGTTTTTTCGAAAAAATATTCTGACTTTTTGTTATTTAACCCAAATTTTTTGTGATGGTTTTCTTGGATGCAATTTCCATGAATTTAACTAAAAAGTCATTTAAAATTGGTTTTATTTTACATTCTACTTTAAAAAAAATCAATTAACATTTCCAATCTTATCATATTTTTCCAATTAAAAATAAGAAATCCAAAAACTTGAAAATCTGATACAATAAAAACTCACAAAATTTAAAAAATCGGGGAATTTAGTAAATATTTCGAAAATTCTGTGTTCCGTAACAAATCTTCTCAGATGAAAATTTACTCAAAATTCCGTGAAATTATCAGAGAATCCAAAAATCTTTCTCTCCCACAGGAATTTGCCGATCAAAAGACCCGTGAGAGAGATTTTCATAAGGAAGAACACTATACTAGCGCTCGTCAATTTTAATTTTGCTCTGCATTCCGATTCACTATTTTGTATGAAGTTAAGGGCACGGAGAGTCAGAATGGACGCAAATAGCTGGAAAAAGCACTCACTGTGCGTTTGTCCTCTTGCTCGCTTCCAGTTTTGTTGGAGAATATTCTCAGAACTAGATGTGACTGAGAGAAAATAATTTCGGACGAGTTATCTTGATCGTCTTTCGAAACGAACGAGAAGTCATCTTGTTCTCATATCTATCGCTAAGTGTTAAACAAATGATAAACCAGTTATCAATATCGTTATCAATATCAATATCGTCTCGATTTGCTTTCCTGGAAATTATAAGTTTTTCTGTGATTTCGGCACCCTAGCTCAAGTGTCAAATCGTATTTGAGGATGGCAAAAAATATAGTTGTTTTGCTTATTATTTTGATGAAACAAAGTCTGTAAACGTATATCACCGTTAAGCCAAAGGAACCGAATGATTCACTTTCATTCAACCCCGGTATAAGAAAAGTTCAGGTACAGGTATTCCGATAGCAACTTACTATTTTCTTCAGAGAGCATTTTCTATCACTCGAAGATACTAAGTTGCTATCAAAATCCCGGTATCTAAACTTTTCTTATACCGTGGTTAAATTGAAGGGAATCTTTCGATCGCTTTGATTCAGTTGAATTATTCAACCAAGTAGGCTCACCACACATATTAGAGTATATCACCGTAATTTTTAAAGACAAGCAAACCCTTTGAATTCCAAGATTGTATCACTGGTACATTGAAGTCACCGTACATGTTTACTTTGAAAATTTTAAAATGTCTTCTTTTTCGTTACATAATCGATGTTTGATCGTATATATCTGGTTTTAGCTGACCCGGTGTGATTTGCTTCACCATAAAAAAAAAACAAAAACAAAATTTGTTGAAATTATTCAAATTTGGATTTTTTTTTAGGCTAAATTTAAATCAAATTTCTACATAACTCAGAAGCAACAACTTTTAAATGAGGGTTGCAGTTGAAGTTTCGAATTGCAATTCAAAGATGATTTCTTATTATTAACTGAAACTAGATCTCTAAATTTGATATTCAAGATCCGATATTCTTACTCTATTGTAAAGCTTCATGAGTTCTTTTATTTTTCAAAAATGTATATTTCACTGGTATAGACGCTACACCCTCTCCCTTTTCCAAAGTAGGGAAGGCTTACGAACTACCATTAAAACATGCATTGTTAGTATCCACATAACGCCATAGGCCACATGCCACACTTGGCTCCATTTGCAAAAAAATAAATTGGACGGTAATCTCCCTTGTCTCATCTTATTCCTCTACTACAAAAGGGGAGGCGTCTAAAACAATCATAGATTCATTTCTCGTACCACATGCTCTTACAGGTCAAATTTGGTTCCATTTGCTTAAATAAATTGTGGTAAAAATTATAAGTGATCCCCCCCTCCCTTCTTTCCTACCTCTTCACCTGAAAAGGGAGTAGTACCAAACATCATCTGAAATCTTTTGAGTTCTGAAAACCCTTCCAAGCCATATTTGGTTCCATTTACTCGAATCTTTCCAATGAAAGAAGGAAGGGGTTTCGAATAATCATATAAATTAAACTTGTTTTCGAATACCTCAAATATTTTGATTTGTTTTGAGTTCAATCGTGTTGTAGTCTTCCGATGAAATTATGGTCTAAATTAAATAAAAAACTAAATTAATAAAAAAACAGTATTTTTTGTTCCTCTCGAGTCAAATATCTCATTCACGCTTGAAACTCAAGCAACCTCTTCCCAGATCTTCCTGAAACTTGGTATTCGACCTGCTGGTAAGCTTGTTAATAATTTAAGCTTTGAGCGAGTGAGATTTATCATGTTAAATTCTTCCTATACTAAGATAAGTAAACTGCGATTCGTAAAATTTTTCAATAACTTATTCATAACTGTAAAGTAACCGTTACTATTTCAATTTTCCACCGGTTTTGATAGAAAACCACTTGAAATATTGTTCTGAATGGATATTCAAGGTCAAAATCTGATTTTGTTACCCTTGAGTCTTAAACTTTCGATAAATTTTTTTTTCTGAATAATGAATTTTTCATCATTTTTTTCTATTATAAATTCATTAATATCAACAATTCTGTTGATCATAGACGAAAGTGATACTGATTTGATCGCAAATTTATTAACCTTCAATATGCAGAATAGAGATCACAAATTAATGTTATGCAGTCCAAGATATTTGAATCTAAGCACAAATACTTTTTATATTTTTCCAAAATTTCATATTTTGAGTATAATTAAAAAACTGTTCTTCTGAGATTTTTTCAATTTCATGTTCAGATTCAGCGCCCAATTACACATTAAAAGTGATCTTCGGTATACTTAGTTTAAAAATGTTGTAAACTAGGGTAATAGGAACATTGCTCGTACCCGAATACCCTCCCATGCCAAATTTGTTATCATTTGCTAGATCGTTTCTCGAGTTATGCAAACATTTGCATTTGGTTTGGAAGGCTCCCCTCCCCCCTGTGAGGGGGGCGGCTCTTAAACCATGATCGGAACCTTCCTTGGCCTCCAAAACCCCACCTTGCATAGTTTTATAAAAAGCGGATCAGTCTCCGGGTCTATATAGAACATACTTTACTTAAGATAAAACGTTTCTGTTGTTATCCTAGCGTTGCATCCAAAAACTCTCTCCAAAATTTTTGTGTTTTCAATCTATATATATAAAAATGAATTTCTGTCTGTCTGTCTGTCTGTCTGTCTGTCTGTCTGTCTGTTCCCTATAGACTCAGAAACTACTGAACCGATTTACGTGAAACTTGGCAGGTGGGGGTATTGGAGGCCGGGGAAGGTTCCTATTATGGTTTGGGGCCCCTCCCCCTAACAGGAAGGGGGAGAGGGGCCTCTAAAACAAAGGACAGTTTTTTGCAAAACTCGAGAACCCATCAAGCAAATGGTATCAAATTTGACATGGGGTGGTATTTGGGAACGGGGAATATTTCAATGAATATTATGTACCCCTCCCTCCTCTCATTGGGGTGATAAGAAGGGGGGAGGGGGGCTACCTTACAATTTTTCATATAACTCGAAAACTAATCAAGATATTGGAACCAAATTTGGCATGGAAAGGTATTTTGATACGAAAAATATTCCAATGATTATTTGAAACCCCTCCCTCTTTGCCATTGAAAGGGGGAGGGGCCTTTTTCATATTTTTTTTACATAACTCAAAAACTCATAATGCAAATGGAACCAAATTTGGCATGGGAAGGTTTTTGGATACGAAAAATATTTCTATGATTATTTGTAACCCCCCTCTTTCCAGTAAGGAGATATAAAGGGGAGAGGGACCTTCTTTTTAATTTTTTACATAACTCAAATACTAATCAAGCAAATGGAACCAAATTTGGCAAGGGCGGATATTGGGGAACGTGACATGTTCTAATGATTGTTTGAAACCCTTTCCTTCTTTCAGCGGGGAGAAAGGAAAGAGGGAGAGAAGTTTCATACAATTTTTACTGCATAACTCAAGAACTACAACAGCAAATGGAACCGAATTCGACATGGAACGATATTTGGGTACAAGAAATGCTTCTATGAATATTTGGTATCCCTCACTCCTTCAAAAAGGTGGATGAAAATGGGGGAAGGGGTCTCCCTTATAATTTTCAGTATAACTGGAGAGTTAATCGAGCAAATTGAACCATATTTGGCATGTGAGGGTATTTGGATACGAGAAATGTTTCTATTATAAGTTGAAGCCCCACTTCTTTTCAGTGGCAAGCTATTAAGGGGTTGCCCCCTGGCTACTATACAATTTTTTTGCATAACTTAAGAAATATTAAAGCAAACAGAGCTGACACGCCATCCTCCTTTCAGTGAGTATGTACATAAGAGGAGGGATTACAATTTTATTAGCATAAGCTCTCAATTTATGCTAAAGAAGCCAACAAATGGAAACAAATATGGCATAGAAAGGTACTTGGTAACGAGACCCTTACGCTTTACAGTGTAGAGAGGAGAAGAAAGGAAGGTGTTCCATATACATTTTGTTGTAAAGCTTGAAAAATTATCAACCAATGGAACAAAATTTGATACAAGAAGATTTTTGGGAACGAAAAAAATAGGTATGATTATTAAAGATCACGATCGAATATTATCTAGATCACGGGAAGGGAAGGCCAGGGGGGGGAGGGTGGTCGCCCCTATATCAGTTTTTTAGCATATATTTTTTAGCATAAAATTTTAGCATATCAAGCATAAAAACCATATTTTATCAGTTGGATTGTTTGCGTACGATTTATTTGGAATCCTCCTTTTATAGGGCGAAGCTTAAAGAAACAGATTAAAATTATCAGATCTTTAACACAAATCAAGATTCAGAATATTAGTTTAAGTATTTTTTGTTTAGCAATCCGAAACTCCAGCTGCAGAACTCATTTTATAGCGGTTGCTTATGAATTATGTTATATTTTGATTTCAAATAATGCCAAAAAAACAATAAAAATTTGAATAAATTCTGAAAATATCATTCGGTTTTGAAAGGTGTAGCAAAGCACACCGGGTCAGCTAGTCTATATCTATATATATAAAAATGAATTTCTGTCTGTCTGTCTGTCTGTCTGTCTGTCTGTCTGTCTGTCTGTTCCCTATAGACTCGGAAACTACTGAACCGATTTGCGTGAAACTTGGCATGTGGGGGTATTGGAGGCAGGGGAAGGTTCCTATTGTGGTTTGAGACCCCTCCCTCTCTCATAAAGGGGGGGAGGGGCCTCCCAAACCAAAGACAATTTTTTGTATAACTCGAGAACCAATCAAGCAAATGGTATTATATTTGGCATGGGATGGTATTTGAGAACGAAGAATATTTTTATGAATATTAGATACCCCTTCCTCCTCTCAGTGGTGTGATACGAAGGGGGGAGGGGGGTTACCTTACAATTTTTCATATAACTCGAGAACGAATCAAGATATTGGATCCAAATTTGGCATGGGAAGGTATTTGGATACGAAAAATATTTCAATGTTTATTTGAGACCCCTCCCACTTTTCAGTAGAAAGCGGGGGGGGGGGGCCTTTTATATTTTTTTACATAATTCAAAAACTAATAAAGCAAATGGAACCAAATTTAGCATAGGAGGGTATATGTATACGAACAATATTTCTATGATCATTTGAGACCCCTCCCTCTTTCCAGTAGGGAGATATAAAGGGGGGAAGGGGGCCTCTTTAAAAGTTTTTTACATATCTCAAAATCGAATTAAGCAAATGAAACCAAACTTGGCATGGGCGGGTGTTTGGGAACGTGACATGTACTAATGATTGTTTTAGACCCCTTCCTACTTCTAGCGGGGAGAAAGGAAGGAGGGAGGAAGTTTCATACAGTTTTTACTGTATGACTCAAGAACTACAACAGCAAATGGAACCAAATTTTTCACGGAACAATATTTGGGTACGAGAAATGCTTCTATGAATATTTGGTATCCCTCTCTTCTTCAAAGAGGAGGATGAAAAGAAGGAGGAGAGGTCTCCCTTACAATTTTTAGTATAACTGGAGAGCTGATCGGAATTGAACCATCTTCGGCATGTGAGGGTATTTGGATACAAGAAATGTTTCTATTATAAATTGAAGCCCCACCTTTTCAGCGGAAAGATATAAAGGGGGAAACGGGGGCTTCCATACAATTTTTTTCGCATAACTCGAGAATTAATCGAGCAAATGAAACCAAATTCGGCATCAAAATGTGTTTGAGTACGAAAAATACTTTTATGAATATTAAGTTCTCACCCCTCCATTCAATGGGGAGAACAGAAGGGGGGATGGTACTCCCTTTCAAGTTTATGCACAACTCAAGAATTTACTATGCAAATAAAACGAGATTCGGCATGAGATGGTATTTCAACACGAGAAATTTTTCTATGTGAAACAATTCCTTTCTTGCAGTAGGATAATAGAATTGGGAAAATGGGAAGGGAAGAGAAAAGCTTACATTTAACTTTTTTTTACAAAATCCTATAAATGGACAAAACTTAACATGGAAAATCAATTGGGTATGATTCTATGATTATTTGACACACCATTCTCCTTTCAGTGAGTAGGTACAGGTGAGAAGGGGGGTAAGGCCAATACAATTTTCTTAGCATAAGTTCTCAATTTATGCTATCGAAGCCAACAAATGGAAACAAATATGGCATGGAAAGGTTCTTGGTTACGAGATATGTTTCTAAGATTGCTATAGACCCTTACGCTTTACAGTGTAGAGAGGGGAAGAAAGGAAGGGACTCCATATAATTGTTTTTGTAAAGATTAAAAAATTATCAACCAATGGGACTATATCTGATATAAGAGGATTTTTGGGAACGAAAAAATGGGTATGATTATTAAAGATCACGATCTCCATTCAGTAAGGGGTAAAGGGCTCTCTTATCAGTTTTTTAGCATAAATACAGAACATATCAAGCAAAAACAACCATATTTTATAAATTAGATTGTTTGCGAACGATAATTTGGGACCCTGCTTAAAGAAACAGATAAAAATTATCAGATCTTTAACACAAATTAATAGATCAAGATTCAGAATATAAGTTTAAGTTATCTTTGTGTTGCAAATCGAAACTCCAGCTGCAGCTCACATTTTATATCGGTTGCTTATGAATTACGTTACAATTTGATTTAGATAAAATAATCCCAACAAAACAATAAAAATTTAAATAATTCCTAAAAATATCATTTGATTTTGAAAGGTGTAGCAAAGCACACCGGGTCAGCTAGTATGTATATAAAAATGAATTTCTGTCTGTCTGTCTGTCTGTTCCCTATAGACTCGGAAACTACTGAATCGATTTGCGTGAAGCTTAGCAGGTGGGGGTATTGGAGGCCGGGGAAGGTTCCTATTATGGTTTGAGACCCCTCCCTCTCTCGTGAAGGAGGGGAGGGGCCTCCCAAACAAAAGACAATTTTGTGCATAACTCGAGAACCAATCAAGCAAATGGTAACAAATTTAGCATGGGTGGGTACTGGGGTACGAGGAATGTTTCTAAGAACATTTGGTACCCCTCCCTCCTTCCAGTTGGGAGATAGAAAGGAGGGAGGGGGCCTACCTTACAATTTTTTACATAACTAGAGAGCTTATCAAGCTAATGGAACAAAATTTGGCATGGGAGGGTAGTGGAATACGAAAAATGGTTCTATGATTATATCAAACCCCTCCCTTCTTCTATTGGAGACACAGGAAGAAGGGGGGGGCCTTTAACTACTTTTTTATTGCGTAGCTTGATAACTATTCGAGCAAATGAAACCAAATTTTCCTAGGAAGGGTATATGGATGCGATAAATAGTTCTATGAATATTTGGTACCCCTCCCTCCTTCCAGTGAGGATATAGAAAGTGGGGAGGGTGCTCCTTTACAATTTTCAGCATAACTGGATAAATAATCAAGCAAATGGCACCCAATTTGGCGTGGGAAGGTATTTGATTACGATAAATGTTTCTATGATATTTTGAGAACCCTTCGTCCTTCAAGTCGGAAAATGTTAAGGAAAGAGGGTCCTCCCATATGATTTTTAAATCCCTCGGGAACTTACTAAGCATGTGAGGTGATATGAAGGATAGAGGAGGGCTCCTTTACAAGTTTTCGCATTACTCAAGAACTAATCCAGCAAATGGAAACAAGTTTGGCAATGGGAAAGCATTTGGATACGTAAAATGGTTATCAGCTTATATGAGACTTCTTTCTCCTTCAATTGAGAATACAGTTAGGGAAGACGGAAGCTCATATATGTATGATTATTTTGCATAAACCAAAAACTTATCTAACAAATGGAACCAAGTATGACATGGGAACAATCATTCAATTTAGCAACTGGGGAAGAATTTGGCATAGGAGTGTATTTGAATACACGGAATGTTCAATCTTGATCCCCGTCTTCCTGGTAGGGGATAAGTAGGAAGAGCGGCTCCGATACAAATTTTATAGCATAACTCAACAACTAATAAATCAAACGAAACCAAATTTGGCATGAGAGGGTATTCGAGCACAAGATATGTTTTTTCCGGTAGTTTAGCATCACTACCATTAATCAGTGGAACGATATAGAGGGAAAAAAGGGTATTGATACAATTGGTTTAATATTTCGATAACTTATCGAGAAAATAGAATTAAATTATCATGAGAGCAAATTTGTGTACGAGCAATGTTTCTTCGATGGTTTGAGAACCCCTTCTCTTGCCAGAGGGGAGATATACAGTGGGGAGAGGGTCACTGGGGGGAATAACTCGAGAACTTATCGAGAATGGAGCCATATATGACCTGGGATGGTATTTGTATACAAGAAGTGTTTTTCTGATGTTATGAGACCCACCTTCCTGCAATTAGGGATATAGGAATGAGGGTAGTTTGTATGATAATTCGAGAACGAATAGGTAAAATAAATGTCCCATGATGTTATTTTGTTACTAAAAATGTTTATATGATAGTTTGAGATAGTTTCATATTTATATAAAAAATATTTTGGCATAAGTTATAAACTTGTGAAGCAAAGAAATTCAGAGTCATAAAAAGGATTAAAACATGGATAAAAAAAATAATTAGGATTTCAAAATTAAAAAAGTTGCAAATTCATTTTGAAAAAACATTTTAATGATTTTGAAAATGAAAATGATTTTTTTTTGCAAATAAATAAAAAGTTAAATAACTAGGTACCCCAAGTTTCAAAAATTTTTGAAAGGTGTAGCAAAGCACACCGGGTCTGCTAGTGAAATAAATAAAATTCCCCTGTGATGTGTCAGGGAAGATAACAAAAAAAGGAATAACATTCTAAATTTCAAAAAATCTTGAAAAATAGTAGTAGATTCATTTCTCTACGTATCCTAAATCTATTGATTGCAGAATGTTGGAAATAACATTAATTTTGTAGCCGTGAATATTTTTAAATAATTTTTCCAGCTCTCAAACAGTTTAACAAGAGGTGAAATGAAAACTACGTTTAGTAGGTAGACTATTTTTTTAAAATGTTTGTTCGTCAAAAATTTGATAAGAATGTGAAAATTGTTTCCGATGTTCCATCTTATAGCTTTCAAATTCAGCTTTCACGAATTAAAAAGCAATATTTTTTTAAGAAACCCGTATGTGACTTACAATAGTTTTAGTAAGGGATGATTTTTCGTATTTTTTTATTTTCGAAGTTGAATTGCGAGGAAGTATGTAAACAAAACTGTATAACATGTTAGGAACATATTTTACTGAAATTAAAATGTTTCTATTGATGTTTTTTTGTTAAAGAAAAATGATAGCAGTGGAAAGAATTTAGAACTATTTTAATTCAGAAGTGTCAAATTAACATTCAAGGTCTGATTAGAGAATTTTATTCCGGGCTTCCAGGGAGCGCCCATAAAAAAAACTAATGATGCAAAGTGAAAGATTCCATGAATTCAGTAGGGGCCCTGAAGAAATTATTTTGTTTTGATGTGCCTGAAAAAAGTGACAAGCCTTAAAACTTCCGTTAATGTCATATTGACACTCAAGAGCGGATTAAATAGGGTTTATATTAAAACTCACCGAAAAAAGTTGATGAAATCAAAGAGAAAACATTTGTGGCAACAACATTTTTGTGTATATGAATGTTGAAATCGATAAAAAGCTCAAAATTTCAATAGATAGAACCAGGAAAAAGCCGGGAATTTGATAATGGAAATCCGTTTTCCATTCTATTTAACGTATAATATTGTTTGCAAAATGAGCTTAATTACCAGTCTATAGGACTGGTAATCGATCGAGTTGCAGATATTGTTTCAAAAATTTAGAATGTGAATACCTTCTATCAACTTATGTATTATTTTCGTTTAATAATATAAATAAAAATTTATTCGGTGTAAAAGAATACTTTTCTAAACTTTAACCATAGTAGACGTAACAGAAAATTCTGTAATATTTTCCTCTACTTCTAAGGATAAATGTTTTTTTGTTTCTCTGTTCCGTTCATAAGACATCAAATCTTTTAAAAAGATTTAACAATTTAATGTAAAATTAGGGATTTTTATGATAATCAAAGATCTAAAATAAGGTTGCCAGATTGCCCAGACATTTGATACAAAATTTGGGGAAATGTCTGGCCCGGCGCGATTGCTCGGATTTTATTGGAAAATCTCGGATTTTGCACGGATTTATTCACTTTATTTGTCAAATTCAACTACAACAAAATTTGAACAATGAATGTTTTTTGGAGCCTAAAATACGATTCAAAATCTGCTGATGAGTTTCAATAAAAATAATTGTTTTAAAGTTTTTTTTCCTTGATTTTTGTTTAGTAATTCCTGGATCTTGAACATATTTGCCCGGATATTCCTCGGATATTGGTCGACAAATTTGGAATCAAATGCCCGGATTTTGCCAGGTTTTTAGATAAAATAGCTCGGATTTGTCCGTTCCGGAGACGTGTTGGAAAAATTCTGGCAACCTTAGTATTGGCAGATCAGTTTGAAGAAAGTTGTACGAAAATGAAGTTGAGAGGCAAATGTGAGTAATATCAAAAGTTAATCCATTCTGAGAAGCTTTCTCATGTTATCGGATCAACATTATGTTCATCTCCTTACTTACATACACTCAGAACTGGACAAACATCGCACTGCTGCACACCTTTTTAGCCAAGAGCATAACGCGTTCCATTTTTTTATTCTTTATTCACGTTTTAATAAAGCTGTACATCCCAAATGTGTCCGGGACACATATCCCTGGCGTGATGTTATCATCGAATCTGACGAGGAATCATAAAATAAGAAAAAAAAACTTTTGAGACCGAGGATTAATTTGAAAATCAGAACAACAATTTGACCTTTTGAACCACGCAAGTATGTCTGTAGGTAGTTAGTTGCGTAAATTTTTATGAAACCCGTGGACGTTCATCGTCTTCTTGGGAATCGAGCTGCATAGAGGTCGCTCGGATCCCAAAACGGTACCGACTTTTTTTTTGTTTTGAATTTGTTGTCCGCCCGTTTGCCAAACGTCAATCTTTAGGCTTGGTTTGGTTTTTGTTCTTCTTTTGGTTATTTCACGAGCTTCGTCGTCGTACCTCAACCAGGTAATAAACTCATCACACAACGAAATGCGTAATTAGAAGATAAATTTTGAAGATTTATGTTCGAAGGTGTTTTCTCCGTTCCATACTCATCTTTGGAGCAGTTTTTTTTTGGTTCATGCTTTTTTGGGGGATTAACTTATTCCGAGAGGGGGTTTGTCTTGTCTTTAATTGTTGTGCACGACTTGCTGTCCATCTCTTTTTTCGGCTGAAAAATCGTAATGAACCGACAGCGGCCAATAAAGCAGCTGACAAGAAAGGAGTTAATAAATCATACGGTGCGTTGTCCAGGAATACAAGATATACAATGAAGATAGTGATGCTGAGGTGACGGAATGGAGTATCAGCGATGTAAATCATGAGCTGAAGTGCTAGGGAAAACTGCACTTATTTTTGAAACAAGAAGTTGTAGCGACAATTTTAGAAATCCGAAAAGATGTTCCTTTTTTAATTATTATTTAGAAGAATCTCAAACTAGAATTTAGTTTGCTTCTCTCGTATTTTTGTTTATCTAGCTTATCAAAAAAAAAACAAAAAATTGAAAATATTTTTAAGGCTAATTGTGGAAAGCAAGTCCCAATCGAAAAGACTACAAGAATTTGAGGCAACTATTCAAGACTATTCCTAAAAATGAAAATACAAAATTGAGAACGTGTCAGCATTCCGAGCAAAACAAAGCAGCAATCAGCTAGCAAAATCTTCGAATTGCACTTCACTGAAATCGATTCCAGCAGCAGCCAGCAACCGGTCCTGGAGATGCTTGCCCAAGCAAGTCTCGATTTCTTTTAAGAAACTGGAAGCGAATGGGGCCTGAACTTGATCCACTTTTTTTTTCTTTCTAAAAGTTGGTTGGAAAAATAGCGCAACATAAAACCCATGTTTCAAACTGGGTCCCGTGTCCACTTCTGGACCTTGCGATGGGTTGGGACTTGGACTGCCTCAAGGGTTGTTGTGGAGAGTATCACTATGTAGAGCTAGCTAGGGTAATCGTAATCACCCGATAGATACCCACTAGTTTGCAGCGAAATTGTTATAGGAGATGACCGAAAGCGCGCGTGGAGATGTAAGATGATAAAAAATCCGGTCACGTCCCGCAAAAGACCATCGAGTTAGTTGTAAGCTTAGATGGTTGAGCTGTACGAGAAAAAAGGGTACTGGCTTGAGGCTGCTTAAGGCGTGTCACTGCTAAACTTGGGCTTAAATTTTTTTGATACTAATAGATTCTAGGCGAAATAAAGTGTCTCTGATCATGTGCTTTTACCTAAATTCGGTAGAATTTTATCTGTTATTCAAAAATCGTATAACGAAAACTCTGAAGTGTATCCAAACCAAAGAAAGTGTATCTTACGAAGTTTCCACAAATGCCACCAACAAGCCATTGCAATGACACCGCCTAAGGACCGTTCGTGTTTTAGCGAGAAGTGGAGAAATTTTTACGATCTGAAATCGAATTTTGTGTGTCTTGTTTGGTTTGGTCTGTTTTGGTTGTTTTATTTTTGCGGAACAGGGCCAGTTTCTGCTGCGACGAACATGTGACAGCACAACTTAATTGTCCCTTTAACCTGAAACTTGCTTAGTTAAAGATGACGTATGTAAGTAATTTGAAGTTTTGGATTATAAAATAGGAAATTTCGTTCGGAAGATGTCGCTTTTTTGTTTTTTACAGGGTGGCTACATAAAAGTTATAAACTTTGTATATTGCATAAAATTCGAACCAAAGATCTCAAGTAACAATTTTAGCTTTATTATGGTCAGCAAAATTTCGTTAGGACTATAGCATTAATCTTCATAAAAAGTTGAAGCGCATTCTATACCATCACTTGGACTCTAATAAAGCCAGAATCTGGCTATTTGGCCCTATCCTAGAAACGTCATCATGACCAATCAATATGGTTTAAAATGTTGGTCACCAAAGCTTTTAAAAAGCTATTATTAAACATGTAAGCAATTTTTGTTTTTTTTCGATCCTGTGAGTTCCCGGAGTTTTTTTTTCTTATTTTTTCAAGCAACCAGATGGTTGATGAATGATAACTGCATTAATGAGATATGATCTGGTAAAAATAATAGCCAAAAAAACCAATGTTTTAACCATATTATGAGCCTGCCAGTCAAGATTTGAGGTAAAATGTGAATGAAATAGTATCTTAAAATAAATCCACCTCGTCAAATCTGATGGTCAATCATGATGGAATTGATGGAAAATAGGCATGAAAAAATATTTTCAAATACTTGCATTGTGAATCCATCAACATGGCGTCATTTTGTACCCTTTGATTCTGCAACCAACATGGCGTTAGTCAATTCAATGCCTAGTAGCTTTTTTGTGGTCAGATAAATGGCTTATTAGATTTAAAATGGTTTTATGAGAGCCATAAAAAAAGATTAAACTTGACGTTTCTCTCGCAAGCCAACCGATTACAATAATAGGATGAGTTCCTCATTTCTAGGTTCGTTAATCATTAATAAGTACCTACAGTAAATGAGGAAAGACGGTTTGAATTTCGTTGTCTGACGTCATCTTGATGGCGGCTTCCGCTGAACTTGAAAATGTTGTAAATGACTTAAAACTGCATGAAACCCCATCAATATTGGTGTTGGGTAAAAGGGCTAAACTAGTAGTAGTCGAATTTCGCTATCAGACGCCATCTTGAAATCCACGATGGCTGCATCCGCTAAACTTTAAATGCTGTAAATGACAAAAAGTCGCATTAAACCTCCACAATATGGGTATTTGGCGAAAGGGCTAAACTAGAAGAATACGATTTTTTTCTTTCCGACGCCGTCTTGAAATCCAAGATGGAGGCTTCCACTGAACTTTAAAATGCTGTTGAACACCAAAAATCTCATGAATGTCACACAATATAGGTATTGGGTGAAAAGACCAAACGAGTAGAAGTCGAAGTTTGCTATCAAACGCCATCTTGAAATCCAATATAGCAGCTACCACTGAGCTTGAAAATAATTTAAATCACTGAAAACCGGTTTTCACCCAATACCCATATTTTTGGGGTTCCATGCTACTTCATTCATTTACAGCTGAAGAACGAAGAAGGATTTCAACATCAGATAGGGAATTCGAATTCGAATTCTACTAGTTTAGCCCTTTTCACCAACTTATACCCCGTATTGTTGATGTTTCATTAAATTTTCAGTTATTTATAGCGTTGAAAAGAAAAGCGAAAGCCGTTATCATGATTAATGATGGAGTCAAGCCACAATTTTTTTCCTACGATTTAGCAATAGCGGGGATTTGAAGTTTTCATAGATTTTCATATGCTTTTATTTTATTATAACCCAAAACAAACACACATAACTTATCAAAAATGTGTTAAAATGGGAGTTCCGATGCAAATATGTGCTATCTAACCTGAGCGTGTCCTGTTTTGACATCTTGATCTAGAACTGTCGCTAAGTTTTATGGCGGTTTAATAATCAGGCACTGAGTGCTATTATATTTCGTAACTCTTTCAAAACATGTTTATTCAAAGTTTTATTAGCGTTTTCAAAACTATCTGAAAACATATGGTCGAAACAAGAATATAAGCAGTTTACATGACCATAATTAAACCGTCATAAAACGAGCTGCACAAATAAATGCCATAATTAATAAAACTTCCTTATTATAGTTGGCTTAATCTGGGACTTGGGATTACTTGGGATGGGTCTTCTCTTAAAAAATTGCGGTAAATTCCATATGGTTTGCCGTTTGGCCATTGTTCAACATTATTAAAGTTGCACAAATCCGATTTGAATCGCAAAATTTCTATCTTTTACTTTTACTGTTGAAAATTGAATTCATTTTAATTTTTTTTTTTCAAAATTGAAGCCATTTTTTAAAAAAATTATGAGTTCGAGCGAAATGAAGCTAGCCAGAATACCGGGTTTTTCCCGGACTTGCCCGAATTTTGAATAAAAAAATAGCGGAAGGTTTGATCCGCCTGGTTGCCCAAATTTTGTTGAAAATCTCCTGATTTTGTTCAGGTTCCCTTTTTTTTTTGAAAATGAAACGAAAAATTCAAATTGCATCATAGTAATTGTAAATTTTGTCGCCCGAAAATTGAACTTTTCAAACTCGATTTATTTATATAAACAGAAACGATTTTATGGGAGCCTGAAATACGATTCAAAATCTTATTATGTTTTTCGATTAATAAACTAATGATTCAACTGTTTTATTTCTTCAATTTGTTGGATAGTTTTTCCCGATATGGCCCGGATTTTTATTTGAAAAGTTGGAAATAGAATGCCCGAACTTTGCCTGGTTAAAAATAAAATAGCCTGGATATGTGCGGGAGAACGTCTGGAAATCTTAAGAATTTGATGCAAATTTAAAAATTTCAGCCATCGATGAAAGTAAATTTTTTATTTTGTTACTGGAAGATTCTTTATACACATCCTAATCACCATTTGAAAGATTTTGGGACGAAAAACTTTTTATGTAAAATAAAATTAATCAAATAATTTTTAAAAATAATATTTTAGATTTATTTTATTCATATATTGTTTGAGCAAAACTGGCATATTAATAATAGGTCACACAACAATTTACAAAAAATGCAGCTGGAAGATTTATCAAATTTGAATTATTATTACAAAGTTCAAAAAGTTTAAAAATACAGGATTTTTGGAATACAGGAAAAATTTTTTGAATCTGAAGATGCCAAAATGTGGCAAATAATTTCAACTTTCCAATCCCCTTTTCAAATGGGGGAATGAAACTATTTAGACGGTTCATTATTGAAAAGTACGGTTTTTAAACCACTTTTTTCAATTTTTTGGTCTTAAAAAACATAAAAAAATATATTCTTGTACGCAATGTTTAGCTTATAACTTTAGCTTCCTTGGAAACTACGTGAAATTTGTTTGACCATTGCGTAGCTGATCTACAGATTTATTTTTCCAAAGCATGTTTTTTCGGACTTTTTTGTTTTGAACATTCTGTATTAAAAGTTTGAAAAAAAAATATGCACAGTATTTTTCAATAGCCATCGTCCACACTTACCCCGGTATACCTTATATAAGGTTTTGTCATTTCAAAAACATTACTTTGAGTGGTCAAAATAAACGCGTGAGTTTAAACAGAATTTTGCAATGCAAGTGAGGAAGCAGGATGTATATCTGGAGTTTTTTATTTTGTTTTTTCTTGAATATTATTTTAAAGACTTTCAGCAATCTGACAGTTGATAGAGTTTTTTCATGTCAATTTTATGTTCTCCCTACATATCAAATCTTGTTTTGCATTGCATAAACAGTAAATATTTGGAAATAATTGTGATATTTTCTTAACGAATTTTCGCGATTTTCTTCCATCTAGTTTTTAATATCTGCCTAAAATTCATACGTTAGTTCTAACAAAATAGATAGTATTCACACAGCAGTTATTTTGAAATCGGAAAAAAAGTTGCAATTAGACACAACTCAACTTAGTGAAAAGACATTGTTCAGCATCGCCAACAGAAAAATTAGCTCCGCTTGTTAAATTGCTAACTCAGTCATAGTTAGCGATCGCTAGTTAAAACCGCTAATATGCTGAAAAATTTATCGCTTAAACTTAACGCCCTAATCACTAACCGCTAGTTGTAGACCAAAAATCATACACCGTTAAATTATTCATATTTTTGTTGATATCATATTTTCTGGACTTACATTACAAATACAACACCGCTCAATACAATATTGTTGATTAAAACATCTAACAACAATACAAAAATATCAATTACTTATAGTAGATATGAGTTATTAGTTGGTTCAAATACTTTACGCAGTCCAATTTTTTTTGTGTTCAATGCCAAATCTTCAACCAGTTTTTTCCCTTTTCAAAGTCGCGTTGTGAAAGTGTTTAAATCTTATTATAGGAACATTGCCAAACGCAAATCTTCTCTTTTGAACTGGTATCCTCTTTGCTTAAATCGAAGGCTAAATAAACTGTTTCATGACAAGTAATTTGAGAAGATTTTGGGTCATTTTCGAATTTCTCAAACCATATGGTTCAAAATGCTTTCTTTTGGTTCAAAATTCAACCATGCTGTTTGAGTTTGATTGAACTGCCTTCAATTCCTATCAACAGGTTAAACTAGGTTAACTGATGAGATACTAAAAAGATCTTCGAAAAAGTTGTTCAGCAGAAAATTTTCTTTAGAAAATTTACAAATTGGCATAAAAACAAACACAAAAACACACGAACACATATTCCATACAAACATAACAGTTGAAGTTTGATCTAGCAAACATTACTTGAAAATTATTCAAAACAAAAGCCAAACGTAGCTTTTGGTATCTCAGGATTTGAGAAATTAGAAAATGATCCCAAATAGACTATGTATAATGACCAGCTTATTAATGTCAATTTTATCAATGGACATTTTATATTTTTTAAATATAAACTGAACTGCTAAATCTTCAAAAAAAAAAACTGTATTTAGTAAATATCTCAATCGTTTAAAGAATGTTCAACATAGTTTAATACTGTTTTGCTTTTATTAGATTCTACTTCTATGAGTGTTGCGGAGAGAAGTACTTTAAGAGATAAATAGTTAATCTGCAAAAATTAAGTAAACGAATGCCTTTATCCGTACAATGTTTTACAATATTCCAATTAAAAAAAACTTGAAGTCAAACCCACAAACCCTTTATCATTAAGAAAAGATAAAAAGAAACACGTTCATTTGGTTGAAAAGGGCTGTTTTTTAGACTTTCTGTGTTATGAAATTAAAACAAAGTTTTTTGCGATTTTTATATTAAAAATTCCCAATTTCTAAAAAGAATGGAAAAGACGGATTGGCTTAGGAAGTGCAGATTTTCAAGACTGCTGCTGCTGTTTGTTTGTTTTGATTTGGCCATCCGGTGGTAAAAGACAAATTGGCTTAGGAAGTGCGGATTTTTTTTAAACTGATGTTGTTTATTTGTTTTGATTTGGACTTCCGGATTGGCTTAGAAAGCGGAAGCGAATATTTTCAATGCTGCTCCTGCTGCTGATTGTGTGTTTTGATTTTGCCTTTCGCTACAAAAAGAAGGATTGGCTTTAGGAAGGATTTAAAAACTGCTACTATTGATTGTTTGTTCCTCCGATTAATAAGACGGAGAGACTGAAAAAGCGAAATGTGTTTTGACTCCGGTAAAAATCGATCGTCATTTGAATAGTTTTGTCCAGAATGGAGGTAATGATATAAAGTATAAGATAGAGTGCCCCAAATGACTCGACTTTTGAAAAAGTTATGCGCTTCAGGCTAAAATTGTTTTGTTCGGGCGAAAATCAGTCTTCAGATGAAAGATTTGTCATAATTAAGGCTTTAAGAAGTCGGATGAAGGAAACTGAAGTTGTTTATGAAAAACTGGTTTCATGTTTCTCTCGAAAAAAAAAAATATCTCAAAATCCCATACAAACTTCAGGCTCGTTGAGCGACTCTTTTCCGTGACCTGATCTGGCCCAAATTTGGTGCTAGTGTTAGGATCAATTTAAGCCTGCATCGCATTATATTGCATAAGTTTGAAATTTCCCAAACAAATTTGGGGCAGTCTTGGGAACACATTAATAATGTTTCGATTCGTCAAATCCTATATTAAGTCTTATAAACCACTTCATTTAGTACATTTATTCTCAGTTAAATCTGAATATTTCGGCGATTTTCGAATCTACATTGCCTCAGTGAATTGTATCTACCGCATTCACGTTAACTGGCGAAAACAATCCAGATACAAATTATTTGGCTCATTGAACCCCGAATAGCAGCATTTTTTTAGCAGTTTTGCCAATTCCCTTGCATCCATCCAAATACGATACATCAGGTGTAGGTAGATTCATTTCAAATAGTCGACATCATCGGCATAAAGCCCCCTCGGAACATGTTTTTCCCGAACGATAAATACATCCATCTTGAGCGAAGCCAATCAGTTGATTCGGTATTCACACACCTGATGCCTCCAGAACCTTTTTCCGAATTCTGTTGAATGGTGGTTTGGGTTGCTTTTGCAAATAACGTAAACAAATTCAATTTTATGTTATTTCTAATAATTGAAATTATTCCTCAAATTTCAAAAAAAAATCGAAAGCCATTTAAAGTCAATACAAAAATTGAAATGTTCATTTTACCGTCATCCTTGGACTCACCCTATTCCAGCATTTTCCCTGCAGCCGGGTCATGTGAATCGTGTGAAAGTCAAAAAGCGAACATTTGCAACGCCAAATTATTTCCAGATTAAACTACGTCCACGTCTACCTTTCTGAAGGGGGGAAATCCTTCGAAAGGGCAACTGAAAACCGCCAGCAGCCATCACTCCGGATGGCTCCTCGGTCATCAAACGTGGAATCCACCGAAAGGGTAACATCTGATGTCCCGGTCCCTTTTTTGGGGGGTTTCGATGGATCCATCCCATGGCAAATTGTACCCAGTATAGAAAGGATGAAAATATGTAGTTCGGTTCTGATATAGGGCCAGTTGATTCGGCCTGGCTGGATGATGTGAGGACTTAGGGAGGATCAACGGTCTCTCTCGTCGCCGACGACAGCTTACACACAAAGGCTAATTCCTTGTATCAAAATACCTACCAAAGGTAGGGAGGGATATTATGTGGCAACCAGCCTTTGAAAAGCGTGTTGATGGAATAATCCTTGTTTCGGCGAAAAGCGTAACGAAACATTAAGGAAATGGAAGCCTTTAAGAGAATTCAGCGGTTGATGAACAAATCCTTCAGAGAACACTGAAGCTTCTTATGTCATTTGTAAGGAGATTTTCTTTTTTAAAGAAATATGTTTTTTTCTAAATTATTGTTTTTTTTTTGGGTGAAGTTTAGCTTAATAAGTGAAACGACAGACAAAAGGAGAGTTTCAAATTATCAAGAGTGACTTTCTACACGGATAAGCTTCACTGGTTTATTCATAGAATTGACGTTTAAAAACAAAGGAGGAGTGGTGATAGTAATTTATGATTTATTTTTTTATTGCTTACATAATTAATTGAAACAAAAATCCAACAATCACTGACACGTTATAAAGGACATTTTTGTGTTAAAAATCAATCAAATGGAAAAGTAGAATTAAAAACTGAAATCCGTTCAAAACTATTCTCATTCAAGATTGCAGATATAATTCAACCAGAAGTCCAAGAGGTTCATAAATTGAAAAGAAGATTTGATTTTAAGATGCACTTCAGCTGAAAATCTCAAATGTGATTGGCATTCTCATTTAATGCAGGAATAATAGAGGAAGAAAATATGCTTCTGAATGTGTCATCATAATAATTGGATCATGATGCAGTGGTTGAACATCGATTGGGTTGATAGCCTCTGATTGAATGTTCTCTTTCGTGAATATTTTCTTTTGTGTATAAACGGGATTGTGGAAATAAAATATTTATTGAGGTTCATTGTCAAAATTGTCAAAATTGTCAAAATTGTCAAAATTGTCAAAATTGTCAAAATTGTCAAAATTGTCAAAATTGTCAAAATTGTCAAAATTGTCAAAATTGTCAAAATTGTCAAAATTGTCAAAATTGTCAAAATTGTCAAAATTGTCAAAATTGTCAAAATTGTCAAAATTGTCAAAATTGTCAAAATTGTCAAAATTGTCAAAATTGTCAAAATTGTCAAAATTGTCAAAATTGTCAAAATTGTCCAAATTGTCCAAATTGTCAAAATTGTCAAAATTTTCAAAATTGTCCAAATTTATTTCTAAAATGAAAAAATTGCAATATTGGCAAATTAGTTCAAATTTTCAAAACAAAATTTTTTACGGTCGCCATGAAAAGTCGAAGTTTACATCCTCTGATGCATTTATTTTCACTACGTTTTTAATATTGCTTTATTGATGCATTGCTCAGTATTGAGTTTTATAACATAATTTATGAGAGCTTCAAGTGAATCTTTTTCTAGTGATTGTGATAAACTTTTCTCTTGGGAGTAAAATCCACAGTCATATCGATGAAAGCTCCAAATTTGAAGCTGATGAACAAATGCGAGATGGATTTATATCAACATATTTCACACAAATCCTCCGGCTGCATCAAGGCTTAAAATTAATTACCGCACCAATGAAAATCGTCACCTCGTTCGTGATTAGTGCATTCGGTAGTCGGTAGTCGTGACATTTATCCTCTCATCCTGGATAGATGCAACAGTGTTGTAATTTATGAACAGAAGCGACTGGAAGTTTATCATCGTTAATTCACCACCATCACGTCCACCGCATTTGGTTTCATTCAGTTGGTTAATGGAGTCTGGTTTAATGGGTGATCGATAACGAAACCAATAATCGAAAAGGTTTCCATCAGTGAGTGGCACTTTTCATTTTGGTTTTTAATTTTACACTGTGGTTGATTGACTCCTGGAGCGGTAATTGAAATTACGCGTGATTTAAATGGAAAAGTACCAACGTCAATCTTCATTCTTGAATACAAAGTTATTTGAAATTTCCATATTTTTCCGTATGATTATTAATAATCGTTTAAAAAAAAGAAAAAAAAACAAACGTGTTTTCACTCTAAATAGTTCAATGTTTAAATTGATTAATATGATCTACATGTTTTTTTTCGTGAATCAATTAGATCTCCAGGGTTGATTTGACTATAATCAAAGTTTTTCATATGGTTCCGATACACGAATTTCATTATGACATGATCGATCAACAATCATCAGCAGTGCACGTTTGATTAATGATTCCACGTTCTCAAAGTTCAACCGCGAAGCCCCTGTGGCGATCTTGAGATCCCCCTTTCATTCAAAATGATCGGTCGAGGTTGCGTGTGAGTTCAAGTTTTTTTTTTGCTATTATTCCAGGTGTTTGATTTTTTGGAAGCGAGCAAAGCAAATATCAAATTCGAACTGACTTGACTTCGCTCAAACATTCCGCTCGAAAGATGACCAACTGACCTATCTTGATAGATGTGGAGAAAGAAAAAAAACACATTCAAGGGGTCAGCATCGATTCTTCACTAAAAGGGGGCGCATAAGTTTCGCGTGACGCCGTAATTGGCGAAGCATGTTCCGTATGGGTTTCAGCAGCATGGTTTTACCGGGAGGTTTATTTTATGGGCTTGGCTCTCATGGTTTTCCGAGTTGGTCCGGGACCGATGGTGATGGAATGGAGAGGTCTGGGTCATGTCGTTCAATTACGAACAACACATACACGCGTGACCGAGACCGATTTAGATCAAAATATTGATTGTTTGGTTATTTTCGATGAGGCTTTTCCCCCGATTTGGATACCAAATATGTGCGCTTTTGATCAGAGCTAATAGATGGTTTACTGACAGAAACGAGGCTTTATTATTTCAAGTGGCTTTTGGAAATTAAATACAATAACCGTACAATATTTTGATTGTTTGGCCAAGGCAACAATAATTGATTTGAACAATTAAACAGTAGAATGGAAAATGCATTTAAATTAAATATAGATAAAATTCAAAAACTTTAAAATTCAGTTTATTTTCAACAGAAAACGAGATTTTAAAATTCCATTCCATATTGCCTGAAAAAGAGTCTCTACTATTTTGACATTTTTGACATTTTTTACATTTTTGACATTTTTGTCATTTTTGACATTTTTGACATTTTTGACATTTTTGACATTTTTGACATGTTTTGACATTTTTGACATTTTTGACATTTTTGACATTTTTGACATTTTTGACATTTTTGACATTTTTGACATTTTTGACATTTTTGACATTTTTGACATTTTTGACATTTTTGACATTTTTGACATTTTTGACATTTTTGACATTTTTGACATTTTTGACATTTTTGACATTTTTGAAATTTATGACATTTATGACATTTTTGACATTTCTGACATTTTTGACATTTTTGACATTTTTGACATTTTCGACATTTTTGACATTTTTAATATTTTTGACATTTTTGACATTTTTGACATTTTTTACATTTTTGACATTTTTGACATTTTTGACATTTTTGACATTTTTGACATTTTTGACATTTTCAACATTTTTGACATTTTTGACATTTTTGACATTTTTGACATTTTTGACATTTTTGACATTTTTGACATTTTTGACATTTTTGACATTTTTGACATTTTTGACATTTTTGACATTTTTGACATTTTTGACATTTTTGACATTTTTGACATTTTTGACATTTTTGACAGTTTTGACATTTTTGACATTTTTGACATTTTTGACATTTTTGACATTTTTGACATTTTTGATATTTTTGACATTTTTGACATTTTTGACATTTTTGACATTTTTGACATTTTTGACATTTTTGACATTTTTGACATTTTTGACATTTTTGACATTTTTGACATTTTTGACATTTTTGACATTTTTGACATTTTTACATTTCTTACATTTTTGACATTTTTTTTACATTTTAGACATTTTTGACAATTTTGACATTTTTGACATTTTTGACATTTTTGACATTTTTGACATTTTTGACATTTTTGACATTTTTGATATTTTTGACATTTTTGACATTTTTGACATTTTTGACATTTTTGACATTTTTGACATTTTTGACATTTTTGACATTTTTGACATTTTTGACATTTTTGACATTTTTGACATTTTTTACATTTCTTACATTTTTGACATTTTTTTTACATTTTAGACATTTTTGACATTTTTGACATTTTTGACATTTTTGACATTTTTGACATTTTTGACATTTTTGACATTTTTGACATTTTTAACATTCTTGACATTTTTGACATTTTTGACATTTTTGACATTTTTGACATTTTTGACATTTTTGACATTTTTGACATTTTTGACATTTTTGACATTTTTGACATTTTTGACATTTTTGACATTTTTGACATTTTTGACATTTTTGACATTTTTGACATTTTTGACATTTTTGACATTTTTGACATTTTTGACATTTTTGACATTTTTGACATTTTTGACATTTTTGACATTTTTTACATTCCTTACATTTTTTTACATTTTAGACATTTTTGACAATTTGACACTTTTGACATTTTTGAAATTTTTGACATTTTCAACATTTTTGACATTTTTGACATTTTTGACATTTTTGACATTTTTGACATTTTTGACATTTTTGACATTTTTGACATTGTTGACATTTTTGACATTTTTGACATTTTTGACATTTTTGACATTTTTGACATTTTTGACATTTTTGACATTGTTGACATTTTTGACATTTTCGACAATTTTGACAACTTTGACATTTTTGACATTTTCGACATTTTTGACATATTTGACATTTTCGACAATTTTGACAACTTTGACATTTTTAACATTTTTGACATTTTGGAAATTTTTGAAATTGTTGAAATTTTAGACATTTTTGACATTTTAGTCATTTTGGACATTTTTGACATTTTTGACATTTTTGACATTTTTGACATTTTTGACATTTTTGACATTTTTGACATTTTTGGCATTTTTGACTTTTTGACATTTTGGACATTTTTGACATTTTTGACATTTTTGACATTTTTGACATTTTTGACATTTTTGACATTTTTGACATTTTCGACTTTACTGGCATTTAAGACATTATTGACATTTTTGACATTTTTGATATTTTTAACAATTTTGACAATTTAGCATTTTTGACATCTTTGACATTTTTGACATTTTTGACATTTTTTACATTTTTGGCATTTTTGACATTTTTGACATTTTTGACAGTTTTGACATTTTTGACATTTTTGACATTTTTGACATTTTTGACATTTTTCGCATTTTTGACATTTTTGACATTTTTGACATTTTTGACAGTTTTGACAATTTTGACAATTTGACATTTTTGACATTTTTGACACTTTTGACATTTTTGACATTTTTGACATTTTTGACATTTTTGACATTTTTGACATTTTTGACATTTTTGACATTTTTGACATTTTTGACATTTTTGACATTTTTGACATTTTTGACATTTTTGACATTTTTGACATTTTTGACATTTTTGACATTTTTGACATTTTTGACATTTTTGACATTTTTGACATTTTTGACATTTTTGACATTTTTGACATTTTTGACATTTTTGACATTTTTGACATTTTTGACATTTTTGACATTTTTGACATTTTTGACATTTTTGACATTTTTGAAGATTTTAAATATTTTAAATTTTTAAATTTTTTTTTAAATTTTTGAAATTTTTGAAATAAGTAAAATTTTTAAATTTTAAAAATTTTTGAATTTTTTTAAATTTTTAAAACTGTTGAATTTTTGGTTACTATTGATATTTTTTAAAATTTTTGTAGTTTTTGATGTTTTGAATTTATTTTTGAAATTTTTGAAATTTTTGACGTTTTGAATTTTTTTTTTTTGAATTTTTGACAGTTTTGAAAATTTTGGAATATATAACTTTCGCCTTATAGCAACATTTTTCGATCAAATTCTTTCTTCTTTTTTGATAAAAAAAATAATGTTTCAATAGTTTGCGGACATTGTGGACCAAATACGAGATATCTTGTTTTTTTGCTCGCCGCGAGTGTGCTTCATTGAGAAGCAAAATTCAAAAGCTATAGATTGATTTAAAAATCTTTATTCTATTGAATTAAAAACAAAATGTTAGGTAGCTCAAAGGTATAAAGTGTATAGAATTTTGCTGAGTAGTTTTTGAGGAATAGATTGCCGAGTTTTGGTGTTTTCCCACCGGTCCTTCATGTGTTAAGATGAATTTTTTGAACAATTCCTGAGTTTTGACCAAATTTGATCGGATTTTTGTTTAGAAATTTTGAGATGATTTTTTTCGGATTTAGACAAGTTTTTATAATAAAAATTCCAGGATTTGCCCGGCCCTCATAAGTAGCAACCTTATGCTAGTGGATTGCGACTTGTGCTTGACATTTGAATCATTTATAGACTTTTGTTACTTTAGAATCCTGATTTCATTCAACACTGATGAATTCAAAAAATTAAAACGCTCTTCCTCCAGAACTACTTAAAGATGAAAGACATAATTCGACATAAGATAAGAATTCATTCTTTTAAGAATAAACTAATTTGGCACATTAAGGCTTCCAAAGGTGGAGAAAAGTATGAAGAAAAAGTGTGTCAGTGGCTTCAGCGTCAATGTAAGAGTATATAATGAGATAGGTATTTTTAAACATTTTAATTGCAAGATAAAAGATGCTTCTGATCTAAATTGAGCTTTTAAGTAAATCTTATTGAAACTACTTTTTCCAAAATTTTTTGCGGTGATAAAACTTCTGATTTTAATAAAGGTTTCAGATAACTGTTTGAAGAAATCACCATCTGTAGACAAATTTTTAATCAAATTCTAATGTTTCATCACGCTGCAGCCTGCTTTATAAATTTTTGACGGTCGCCATGCTGTTTGAAACATTAGACCTCCAAATTTATTAATAGCTTCAAAATTTCAAGAGTTCACACTTACTTTTTTAAAAAAATTACTAAGCAACTACTTTTCCTTTAAAAAAAAGATTCAGGTTTTTCGTTTATGTCATCCACAGGTTATCTAATCAAATCGCTTTATTCCTTTCTTTTCAGATAATGGTGAGTTCTGATTCAACCCAAAACTAGAAACGCTCATTTCCATCGACTCATTTGATTAAATGGGATGAACATCAACGTAAGTACAATCTACTGTTTCTACTTATCGCCGCCGGCAGTCAGTTTTATTTTAACTTGGACCAGCACGACTTTTCACACCCATCACCTGCCCAGAGACAGAGGCGGTGCGACCCAAATTTGCCGCGGCGAAGATTCATCACCCGATAATTTGTGCCGCATTAATATTTAAACAGAAGCGCGGCAGAGGTTTTTCTTTAGATTGAAGCAGAAGAGGTGCAACCGAAAACTTCAATTAAATCAGGCATCAGGTCAGTAGTTGTAAATTCTTCAAATTGTGTTCATGTCACGGTACCAAAACGCTGGCGCCTGACTACTAAAGTTGCCACCGGGTCTAAAACCACTTAAAGATGGGAACTTCTTTTTTTTTTGTCATGGACTGTGGGAATTCCGTCACTATCGCTGATTTGAGAAGATAGATTAGAGCTTCGTTCCGTGGGATGATTCTTGTGTTTTTCCTGCC
This sequence comes from Uranotaenia lowii, assembly GCF_029784155.1. Taxonomy (NCBI): domain Eukaryota; kingdom Metazoa; phylum Arthropoda; class Insecta; order Diptera; family Culicidae; genus Uranotaenia; species Uranotaenia lowii. The sequence continues at coordinate 81,978,285 of NC_073692.1, read as the reverse complement.
GTCTTAAGTCAGAATCTTTCGTGCTGAGGGACTGTGAAGAACACTTTGCAAGAAATTTGCAACCTTTTTGTTAACATTTATGCAAAATTCGAATGCAACTAGTTGCTAACCCTGATTCTAAACCCCGATTTGCTAGCGGCTTTCCGTTTAAAGTTGCAGATTTTCTTACTTTGTTCTACTTTCCTCGACGCCAATTTCCAGGCCATCTCGAAAGAAAAAGGGATGGAAAAAAGAAAACCAGGTCCCCCTGGATGGGTGTGAAAGATGTATGAAGACAAGCAGGTCGAGCCGTAAGTTTGAAGTAATAAATTAGCAATAAAAAGTTTGCCAGCTGCTAAGACAAATGGGCGGCCATCAATGGTTGGGCCAGGGCAGTAAAAATAAAAGTTGAAGTCAGTCAGTAAGTTTTCTATGTCTCTTGAAAAAAAGCTGCCCCGGTGGTCCGAGTGTATGTATGTAGGTCAGGGTCTTCTGGAGGGAAAAGCGAATGATAACGATTGGTTTTTTCGCTATCCAGATTTTATTGTCAATTGTAACTTCGGAAAGTTTTTCAAGAGGCGGACATTTAAGGAAAAAGTTGAAATTGAACAATTGCTTTGAGGGAAACATTTCTTATGTACGAGAAAAATAATAATTTCCTGGATGTTAAACAATTTCCTTCAGAAGTCCTTGGGATAAAAAAGTTAACTTGAAAACATTGGTTTTTATGATTTTATCAAAGCAATAGTTTTAGGGACAATTTTCATTGTTATCGTAATCTTAAAAAGTTCCAATATAATACCGTGTGCAAACATTCAGACATGAATGCCAATAAAATGTTTAAACACCCGAATTTCAAACAACTGTTTATTTTTGTCTTATAACTTTTGCTTATAACATAATAGTCGAACTTCTTTTCTCAGTTTACATTAGATTATTGACGTTGGGCTTTCCGGCAGTAGAGAGGCCAAAAGGAGCATGAAATCTCATAAGAAATCCTGAATTTTACAGTTTGTAGAAACTTTGTAGCATCACACTTTCAAATAACACTTTTCTATGGCAGACGATTTAAATTCATTTGTGTCAAATAAAATCACTCATACGTCGAGCTTCTTAAATTTTATTGTATTCAAACTTATTTTTTTATTGATGAAAAATGAGTAAGGTATCCAAAAGTTAAATAGCCTTTGGAGTCATTCTTTTAGAAATATCTTAAAAAAATGATTCACAAAAAATATAATGTTTTTTGACTATTTTATATACAACTGTAATGAAAATGAGCATTATATACTTTCGAAAAAGTGATCGTTGGATTTTTTTTACTTTAGAGAATGTGGAAGAAGTCAAAAAATTTAGAATACAATTTTAAAAATAAAGCCTCACCATGTGTTTCGAATAATTCAACCACTCAAATGAAGGAAACGAATATATTGAAAAAATAATTGGGTAAATTACAACTGTTGGAGTAAAACACGATGCGGCAACGTGAGGTCAAATAATCACTCAAAGGAACTAGAGCTACTAAAAATATTGGAAACTTTGAAATGTCAATTTTGATAATTTTGTAAATTTTGTCAATTTTGTCAATTTTGTCAATTTTGTCAATTTTGTCAATTTTGTCAATTTTCTCAATTTTGTCAATTTTGTCAATTTTGTCAATTTTGTCAATTTTGTCAATTTTGTCAATTTTGTCAATTTTGTCAATTTTGTCAATTTTGTCAATTTTGTCAATTTTGTCAATTTTGTCAATTTTGTCAATTTTGTCAATTTTGTCAATTTTGTCAATTTTGTCAATTTTGTCAATTTTGTCAATTTTGTCAATTTTGTCAATTTTGTTAATTTTGTCAATTTTGTCAATTTTGTCAATTTTGTCAATTTTGTCAATTTTGTCAATTTTGTCAATTTTGTCAATTTTGTAAATTTTGTCAATTTTGTCAATTTTGTCAATTTTGTCAATTTTGTCAATTTTGTCAATTTTGTCAATTTTGTAAATTTTGTCAATTTTGTCAATTTTGTCAATTTTGTCAATTTTGTCAATTTTGTCAATTTTGTCAATTTTGTCAATTTTGTCAATTTTGTCAATTTTGTCAATTTTATCATTTTTGTCAATTTTGTCAATTTTGTCAATTTTGTCAATTTTGTCAATTTTGTTAATTTTGATATTTTTGTCATTTTTTTCAATTTTGTCAATTTTGTCAATTTTGTCAATTTTGTCAATTTTGTCAATTTTGTCAATTTTGTCAATTTTGTCAATTTTGTCAATTTTGTCAATTTTGTCAGTTTTCTCAATTTTGTCAATTTTGTCAATTTTGTCAATTTTGTCAATTTTGTCAATTTTGTCAATTTTGTCAATTTTGTCAATTTTGTCAATTTTGTCAATTTTGTCAATTTTGTCAATTTTGTCAATTTTGTCAATTTTGTCAATTTTGTCAATTTTGTCAATTTTGTCAATTTTGTCAATTTTGTCAATTTTGTCAATTTTGTCAATTTTGTAAATTTTGTCAATTTTGTCAATTTTGTCAATTTTGTCAATTTTGTCAATTTTGTCAATTTTGTCAATTTTGTCAATTTTGTCAATTTTGTCAATTTTGTCAATTTTGTCAATTTTGTCAATTTTGTCAATTTTGTCAATTTTGTCAATTTTGTCAATTTTGTTAATTTTGTCAATTTTGTCAATTTTGTCAATTTTGTCAATTTTGTCAATTTTGTCAATTTTGTCAATTTTGTCAATTTTGTAAATTTTGTCAATTTTGTCAATTTTGTCAATTTTGTCAATTTTGTCAATTTTGTCAATTTTGTCAATTTTGTAAATTTTGTCAATTTTGTCAATTTTGTCAATTTTGTCAATTTTGTCAATTTTGTCAATTTTGTCAATTTTGTCAATTTTGTCAATTTTGTCAATTTTGTCAATTTTGTTAATTTTGTTAATTTTGTTAATTTTGTTAATTTTGTCAATTTTGTTAATTTTGTCAATTTTGTCAATTTTTCCAATTTTGTCAATTTTGTCAATTTTGTCAATTTTGTCAATTTTGTCAATTTTGTCAATTTTGTCAATTTTGTCAATTTTGTCAATTTTGTCAATTTTGTCAATTTTGTCAATTTTGTCAATTTTGTCAATTTTGTCAATTTTGTCAATTTTGTCAATTTTGTCAATTTTGTCAATTTTGTCAATTTTGTCAATTTTGTCAATTTTGTCAATTTTGTCAATTTTGTCAATTTTGTCAATTTTGTCAATTTTGTCAATTTTGTCAATTTTGTCAATTTTGTCAATTTTGTCAATTTTGTCAATTTTGTCAATTTTGTCAATTTTGTCAATTTTGTCAATTTTGTCAATTTTGTCAATTTTGTCAATTTTGTCAATTTTGTCAATTTTGTCAATTTTGTCAATTTTGTCAATTTTGTCAATTTTGTCAATTTTGTCAATTTTGTCAATTTTGTCAATTTTGTCGATTTTCCCAATTTTGTCAATTTTGTCAATTTTGTCAATTCTGTCAATTTTGTCAATTTTGTCAATTTTGTCAATTTTGTCAATTTTGTCAATTTTGTCAATTTTGTCAATTTTGTCAATTTTGTCAATTTTGTCAATTTTGTCAATTTTGTCAATTTTGTCAATTTTGTCAATTTTGTCAATTTTGTCAATTTTGTCAATTTTGTCAATTTTGTCAATTTTGTCAATTTTGTCAATTTGGTCAATTTTGTCAATTTTGTCAATTTTGTCAATTTTGATATTTTTGTCACTTTTTTTAAATTTTGTCAATTTTGTCAATTTTGTCAATTTTGTCAATTTTGTCAATTTTGTCAATTTTGTCAATTTTGTCAATTTTGTCAATTTTGTCAATTTTGTCAATTTTGTCAATTTTGTCAATTTTGTCAATTTTGTCAATTTTGTCAATTTTGTCAATTTTGTCAATTTTGTCAATTTTGTCAATTTTGTCAATTTTGTCAATTTTGTCAATTTTGTCAATTTTGTCAATTTTGTCAATTTTGTCAATTTTGTCAATTTTGTCAATTTTGTCAATTTTGTCAATTTTGTCAATTTTGTCAATTTTGTCAATTTTGTCAATTTTGTCAATTTTGTCAATTTTGTCAATTTTGTCAATTTTGTCAATTTTGTCAATTTTGTCAATTTTGTCAATTTTGTCAATTTTGTCAATTTTGTCAATTTTGTCAATTTTGTCAATTTTGTCAATTTTGTCAATTTTGTCAATTTTGTCAATTTTGTCAATTTTGTCAATTTTGTCAATTTTGTCAATTTTGTCAATTTTGTCAATTTTGTCAATTTTGTCAATTTTGTCAATTTTGTCAATTTTGTCAATTTTGTCAATTTTGTCAATTTTGTCAATTTTGTCAATTTTGTCAATTTTGTCAATTTTGTCAATTTTGTCAATTTTGTCAATTTTGTCAATTTTGTCAATTTTGTCAATTTTGTCAATTTTGTCAATTTTGTCAATTTTGTCAATTTTGTCAATTTTGTCAATTTTGTCAATTTTGTCGATTTTGTCAATTTTGTCAATTTTGTCAATTTTGTCAATTTTGTCAATTTTGTCAATTTTGTCAATTTTGTCAATTTTGTCAATTTTGTCAATTTTGTCAATTTTGTCAATTTTGTCAATTTTGTCAATTTTGTCAATTTTGTCAATTTTGTCAATTTTGTCAATTTTGTCAATTTTGTCAATTTTGTCAATTTTGTCAATTTTGTCAATTTTGTCAATTTTGTCAATTTTGTCAATTTTGTCAATTTTGTCAATTTTGTCAATTTTGTCAATTTTGTCAATTTTGTTAATTTTGACAATTTTGTCAATTTTGTCAATTTTGTCAATTTTGTCAATTTTGTCAATTTTGTCAATTTTGTCAATTTTGTCAATTTTGTCAATTTTGTCAATTTTGTCAATTTTGTTAATTTTGTCAATTTTGTCAATTTTGTCAATTTTGTCAATTTTGTCAATTTTGTCAATTTTGTCAATTTTGTCAATTTTGTCAATTTTGTCAATTTTGTCAATTTTGTCAATTTTGTCAATTTTGTCAATTTTGTCAATTTTGTCAATTTTGTCAATTTTGTCAATTTTGTCAATTTTGTCAATTTTGTCAATTTTGTCAATTTTGTCAATTTTGTCAATTTTGTCAATTTTGTCAATTTTGTCAATTTTGTCAATTTTGTCAATTTTGTCAATTTTGTCAATTTTGTCAATTTTGTCAATTTTGTCAATTTTGTCAATTTTGTCAATTTTGTCAATTTTGTCAATTTTGTCAATTTTGTCAATTTTGTCAATTTTGTCAATTTTGTCAATTTTGTCAATTTTGTCAATTTTGTCAATTTTGTCAATTTTTTCAATTTTGTCAATTTTGTCAATTTTGTCATTTTTGTAATTTTTGTCATTTTTGTAATTTTTGTCATTTTTGTCATTTTTGTCATTTTTGTCATTTTTGTCATTTTTGTCATTTTTGTCATTTTTGTCATTTTTGTCATTTTTGTCATTTTTGTCATTTTTGTCATTTTTGTCAATTTTGTCATTTTTGTCATTTTTGTCATTTTTGTCATTTTTGTCATTTTTGTCATTTTGGTCATTTTTGTCATTTTTGTCATTTTGGTCATTTTTGTCATTTTTGTCATTTTTGTCATTTTTGTAATTTTTGTCATTTTTGTCATTTTTGTCATTTTTGTCATTTTTGTCATTTTTGTAATTTTTGTCATTTTTGTAATTTTTGTCATTTTTGTCATTTTTGTCATTTTTGTCATTTTTGTCATTTTTGTCATTTTTGTCATTTTTGTCATTTTTGTCATTTTTGTCATTTTTGTCATTTTTGTCATTTTTGTCATTTTTGTCATTTTTGTCATTTTTGTCATTTTTGTCATTTTTGTCATTTTTGTCATTTTTGTCATTTTTGTCATTTTTGTCATTTTTGTCATTTTTGTCATTTTTGTCATTTTTGTCATTTTTGTCATTTTTGTCATATTTGTCATTTTTGTCATTTTTGTCATTTTTGTCATTTTTGTCATTTTTGTCATTTTTGTCATTTTTGTCATTTTTGTCATTTTTGTCATTTTTGTCATTTTTGTCATTTTTGTCATTTTTGTCATTTTTGTCATTTTTGTCATTTTTGTCATTTTTGTCATTTTTGTCATTTTTGTCATTTTTGTCATTTTTGTCATTTTTGTCATTTTTGTCATTTTTGTCATTTTTGTCATTTTTGTCATTTTTGTCATTTTTGTCATTTGTGTCATTTTTGTCATTTTTGTCATTTTTGTCATTTTTGTCATTTTTGTCATTTTTGTCAATTTTGTCATTTTTGTCATTTTTGTCATTTTTGTCATTTTTGTCATTTTTGTCATTTTTGTCATTTTTGTCATTTTTGTCATTTTTGTCATTTTTGTCATTTTTGTCATTTTTGTCATTTTTGTCATTTTTGTCATTTTTGTCATTTTTGTCATTTTTGTCATTTTTGTCATTTTTGTCATTTTTGTCATTTTTGTCATTTTTGTCATTTTTGTCATTTTTGTCATTTTTGTCATTTTTGTCATTTTTGTCATTTTTGTCATTTTTGTCATTTTTGTCATTTTTGTCATTTTTGTCATTTTTGTCATTTTTGTCATTTTTGTCATTTTTGTCATTTTTGTCATTTTTGTCATTTTTGTCATTTTTGTCATTTTTGTCATTTTTGTCATTTTTGTCATTTTTGTCATTTTTGTCATTTTTGTCATTTTTGTCATTTTTGTCATTTTTGTCATTTTTGTCATTTTTGTCATTTTTGTCATTTTTGTCATTTTTGTCATTTTTGTCATTTTTTTCATTTTTGTCATTTTTGTCATTTTTGTCATTTTTGTCATTTTTGTCATTTTTGTCATTTTTGTCATTTTTGTCCTTTTTGTCATTTTTGTCATTTTTGTCATTTTTGTCATTTTTGTCATTTTCGTCATTTTTGTCATTTTTGTCATTTTTGTCATTTTTGTCATTTTTGTCATTTTTGTCATTTTTGTCATTTTTGTCATTTTTGTCATTTTTGTCATTTTTGTCATTTTTTTCATTTTTGTCATTTTTGTCATTTCTATCATTTTTCTTTTGTTATCCAGATTATACTTCATGAAGATTAAGAATCTGCGCTTCCTAATCCAATCCGCTTCTTTCAACTGGGCGGCCCAATCCTTACAAACAACAGCAACAGCATCCTTAAAAATGTGCAATTCCTTAGCCTATTCCATCTTGTTTCCACCAGAATGCCAAATCAGAACAAAAAAAATAAGCAGCAGACTGTCAAATCTGCGCTTCCTAAGCCAATCCGTTTTTTACAGGAAAGCCAAGTCAGAATAAACAATCAGCAGCATCAGCCCTAAAAATCCGCGCTTTCTAAACAAATCCGTCTTATCAATGAGAAGGCCAAATCAGAAATTTATGTTTTCGTAGCGACAGCCTTAAAATTCGTCTTTCTACCGGAGACCGAATCAAATACATAATTTTCGTAAAAACAGCCTGCAAAATCTTCACTTCCTAAGCAAATTCCGTTGTTTTCCACCAGAAGGCTTAATCAGAACAAACAAACAGCAGCAGCAGCCTTAAAAATTTTTACTTCCTAAGCGAATCCGGGTTTTCTATCCACCGGAAGGCCAAACTCAAACAACAATCAACAACATCTAGTTTCAAAAATCTGCGATTCCTAAACCAATCCGTCGAAAATCCTTCTTTCTACCGGAGGCCGAATCAAAAACATTTTTTTCGTAACGACAGCCTCAAAAATCTGCGCATTCTAAACCAATTCCGTCGTTTTCCACCAGATCCACCAAATCACATCAAACAATTAATAGCAACAGCCCTAAAAATTTGCGCTGCCTAAGCCAATTCGTCTTTTTTAACTGGAAGGTCAAATAAAAAAAATTTGTAACTACAGTCTTAAAAATCTATGCTTGCTTAGCCAATTCGTCTCAATACCGGAGGTCAAATCTAAAACATTATTTTCGCGACGACAGCCAAGAAAATATGCGCTTCATTAGCCAATTTTGTCGTTTTACACCAGAAAGCCAAATCAGAACAAACAATCAGCAGCAGCAGCCTTACAAATCTTCGCTTTTTAAGCCAACCCACTTTTTACCGGAAAGCCAAATCATAATAACAGTCATCGGCAGCAGCCCTAAAAATGTGCGCTTCCTAAGCCTATTTGGCTTTTTCAGTCGGAAGGTCAAATCAGATTTTTTTTTTCGTGGCTACACCCTTAAAAATCTGTGCTTCCTGAGACAATCCGTATTTCTAAAGCAGGCTGAATCATAAACATTATTTTCATAGCGATAGCCTTTAAAATCTGCGCTTCCTTAGCCAATTCCGTCGTTTTCCACCAGAAGGCCAGATAAAAACTAACAATCAGCAGCAACAGCCCTAAAATCTGCGCTTCCTAAGCCAATCCATGTTTTTACAACGGAAGGCAAATTCAAAACAAACAATCAGCAACAGCAGCCTTAAAAATCTGCGCTTCCTAAGCCAATTCCGTCTTTTTCCACCGGAAGGCCAAATACAATTTTTTTTTCGTAGCTACTGATTTAAAAATCTGTGATTCTTTAGCCAATCTGTCTTTCTACCGGAGGCCGAATCAGAAACATTTTTTTTATCGTAGTGACAGCCTCAAAAATCTGCGCTTCCTAAGCCAATTCCGTCTTTTTCCACCAGACCGTCAAATCATAACAACAATCAGCAACAGCAGCCCTAAAAATGTGCGTTTCCTAAGCCAATGCGTCTTTTTCAATTGGAAGCCCAAATAAGAAATTTGTTTTTTCGTAGCGACATCCTTAAAAACCTGTACTACCTTAGAAATTCCGTTTTGTTACCGAAAGCAGAATCAAAAACATTATTTTCGAAGCGAAAGCCTTAAAAATCTGCGCTTCCTAAGCCAATTCCGTCGTTTTCCATCAGAAGGCCAATCAAAACAAACAATAGCAGCAGCAGCCTTAAAAATCTGCGTTCTCTAAGCCAATCCGTCCTTCCGACGCAGTGAACTATCGTTCTTTTCACGCACTTTTCAAAATGAAGTCGCATCACTGTTTTAGCCTTAACAATAAGAGTTTGGCTGATAGCGATGTCAATTTTTTTCTGAACACTGATGGGTCATCTTGATTGATGCTGCATGAGAAATTTTTCAGCGCGTCACAAGGTCAATCCCATAAAGAATCAACAACTTTGTCCATTTTTATAATGCATACCTTAATAACATGTTAGATGTGTTGGTTATCTTCATCTTGAATCACATATTCAAACCAATTGGTTATAAAAGGATTTCATCAATACTGTCATTTGAGAAGGTTTTTTATTTGGAATCGACAGGTATTGTTATGAAAACTATACTTTAAAACGAAACACACACATCAAAGTACCTCAAGTGTTCATCATTATTCTATCGCTGCCATTGAAGTTTTGGACAACACAGTTCTTGCCATGGTCGAATGAAATTCTAATAGACTCATGTTGCCAAATCTGACTGACTCAGCTCAATTCATCTCAAAAGTTCCCCATTCAACTCAAACTAATTATTCATGAAAGTTTCAAGGTCGCACAAAACGGTACCAACCCGCTTTATTTTTGCACACAAATCGCTCCACAAGTGCAGGTACTAAGTATATCCCATTCATTACAACTTTCGATCGCTTCCAATTATCTTCAGTTGCGTTTTTACGCCGATTTAACGATCTTTAAAAATTTACTGCTACCCACCAGAGAGCTACCAAACTGCAGCAAGTTTACGGGTCCATAAACATTTCTCACATTCTCGTAAATCTCTTCTGCTGCCACATTGCTGGGAAACTTGAACTAGAAGTTGGCCCAGCTTTGGACACAAACTTGCGCACACGTACAAAGTCACACATACACGAACGGGTACTTAACGGCTACCCGTTCCGCTAGGTCTTCCTCAAGGTCAATCGACACTCCCCGCTCGCGGTTCTCTTTCCCGTAGCCTCCTTGTTCCGGTTCCGAAAGTCCGGTGTGCTCTATGGATAATTGGGCCACATATAGAGCCGAACGCAATCCGCTCTCTGAGCTTCGGCTTCAGCTCCGCAACGGATTAAAGTTGCTAAACGGAGGCAAAAAAGAGTTTAAAATGAAACGGTAACATCGCTCCAGCTTAATAATTATCGCGTTTAACCGTGTCGCGTCTAGCGAAGCTAAAATTTTCGAGGAGTTATGGGCCTGTCTCCTACGGAACGATTTGTGCTGCCAACAACTCCCTCAGTCCTTCCTTCTTGCCTTCGTTTGAACCACACGAGCAAACGAATTGCTGGCTGTAACAGTTTTTCCACCGAAACAAACTTCACTCCACCCCTTAGCTTAGTAGGTTCTTCGATTTTTCTCTCGCTGTGGCAGTCGTTGAGTTTCGTTGAATTTTATGGTGGAGCGTTTCTTGGGAGCAATACCTGTGCAGACCGACAGTTTTCCATACGGCAGGGTAGAGACTTCATGTGAGTAACTGACTAGCACAAGCGACAACGCGTTTCGGAAACGATGTTGATGGGCACATGAGTCCGTGTGGGTATGTTTGTGTGTGCGTGTGTAACGAATACCGACTTAATTATGCTAATGGCTGTGATTAACTGAATTAGTCATTATTTTCGCCGAGTCGCGTTCGCTACTTGTACTCGTACATAGAGGTTGAGCGAATTGTGGGATGGGGTCGTAACGAGCCTCTTCAAAATCTATGGATGAAATTCAACGATGATTGAATACAAGTTTTTCATACCAATCATCATTAGAGTTAAAAAGTTTTAATTTTAATTAACAATCGCTTGCAATTTGTCTGACTAGAGAAATGCTAGTCGCGTTTAGTCATAACAGTTTCATAGACCATTTCGTTTTCAACTTCGATTACCCAAACGATTGCAGTTTGACCTTTGTTCATGGCATTGAAATTTTAAATACAATGTAATGTGGAAGAGTTAAGATTACAAAACCAAACTGAAACAATCATACGCGAATTTGCAAATATCATTCGTGGTCCTTCATTTTGAATTACTACTTTTTAGATGAAGAATTAGTTGTGTCATTGCAATGCGCAGTTCAGAGTGTAAAGGGTGATCCGGTCAAAATTTGGTCAATATCAACTTAACGTATTTCTTTCAATTTTGCATTTAAAAAACCTGAACACCCCTCATTTTGAAGGTGTGTGTGTGTGTAGAATGTTGCTCATATTTTGATTTTGGAACTCTTTCTTCAGTTGTCAAAATGCCGTCCAAGGAAGAAGAGCAGCGTTTCAAAATTTTGCTTGCGCATCGCGAAAATCCGAGCTACTCGCACGCAAAGCTGACAAAATCGCTAAAAGTTGCCAAATCAACTTTTACAAATGTAGTTAAAGTGTTTGGGGAACGTTTGTCGACAGCCAGGAAGTCTGGATCGGGGAGAAATCGAAAACCGGAAGCCGCTGAGACGACAAAGAGAGTTGCCGGTTGTTTCAAGCGAAACCCTAACCTCTCTCTCCGAGATGCCGCAAATAAGCTGAGTGTATCGTCTACAACCGTGCATCGAGCCAAAAAACGAGCCGGACTATCTGTAAGTCGAAGGTAGTGTCTCCAAATCGCGATGATAAACAAAATATGACGGCCAAAGCGCGATCCCGGAGGCTGTACACGACGATGCTGACGAAGTTTGACTGCGTGGTAATGGACGACGAAACCTACGTCAAAGCCGACTACAAGCAGCTTCCGGGACAGGAGTTTTATACGTCAAAAGGTAGGGGAAAGGTAGCAGATATTTTCAAGCACATGAAACTGTCAAAGTTCGCGAAGAAATATCTGGTTTGGCAAGCCATTTGTACCTGTGGCTTGAAAAGCAGCATTTTCATAGCTTCCGGGACTGTCAACCAAGAAATTAACGTGAATGAGTGTTTGAATAAACGTCTGCTGCCTTTCCTGAAGAAACACGGTTGGATCGTACTGTTTTGGCCGGATTTGGCATCTTGCCATTACGGTAAAAAGGCCATGGAGTGGTACGCCGCCAACAACGTGCAGGTGGTTCCGAAGGAAAAGAACCCTCCCAACACGCCAGAGCTCCGCCCCATTGAGAAATACTGGGCAATTGTCAAGCGGAACCTAAAGAAGTAATAAAAACTGCTAAGGACGAGCAGCAGTTCAAGGCAAACTGGCTTTCTGCGGCAAAGAAGGTGGACAAGGTGGCTGTACAAAATCTGATGGCAGGGATTAAGCGTAAGGCCTGGCAATTCGAATTTGTAAAAGCGGAAGCCTAACTGAATATTTTTCCTGAATTTTATACTAATTTAATTTGATTTTTTAAATACACGATTTCACCGATTTACACGCGTTTTCCCTTGATCAAATTTTGACCGTATCACCTTTTAATACAATTTTTGGTAACGTTGCATAAAATACATGTTTTTAGAAATCATATTCCAAATTCAAGAAAGAATGGTTCTTATCTTATGGGATAAGTCCAGGGGATATAAAACCAAACTTCAAACCTTTTGGTAAATTTTCTTGCTTAATATTTGTTCAATTCCACGAATTACTTATTAGAATTTGAATGGAATACATTAATCCAAGATTTTATCTTTAAAATTCTACGTCCCAAATAAGTTCTTTTTTCAAAAACCAAATAAAGCAACACTCTTCAATGTGAAGCGTGAAATATACAAAAAATGCGCTCGATCCAGTTAACTATTGATCAGAAGATCTCGAAATGTTAAGTATACTTGGTGCTCTATCGATTAGCAATGTTTATGACAAATTTATTATCAGTTTTCTCTAAAGCGAAAAGCTTTTGTGCAAAGAGCTGTAAAGGGAAAAATTAATCTCCTACTAAGTTGAGCGACATGATTATAAAAATTGTTGACGTCAGTGCCCAACAATTGTATGATCAAAAATCGGTTATTCAAAAATTATTTCATTTGTAATTAAAATCCGAGGAAAAATAACAAAATATTGTTTTTCTTAAATGACAAAAATGACAAAAATGACAAAATGACAAAAATGACAAAAATGACAAAAATGACAAAAATGACAAAAATGACAAAAATGACAAAAATGACAAAAATGACAAAAATGACAAAAATGACAAAAATGACAAAAATGACAAAAATGACAAAAATGACAAAAATGACAAAAATGACAAAAATGACAAAAATGACAAAAATGACAAAAATGACAAAAATGACAAAAATGACAAAAATGACAAAAATGACAAAAATGACAAAAATGACAAAAATGACAAAAATGACAAAAATGACAAAAATGACAAAAATGACAAAAATGACAAAAATGACAAAAATGACAAAAATGACAAAAATGACAAAAATGACAAAAATGACAAAAATGACAAAAATGACAAAAATGACAAAAATGACAAAAATGACAAAAATGACAAAAATGACAAAAATGACAAAAATGACAAAAATGACAAAAATGACAAAAATGACAAAAATGACAAAAATTACAAAAATGACAAAAATGACAAAAATGACAAAAAATGACAAAAATGACAAAAATGACAAAAATGACAAAAATGACAAAAATGACAAAAATGACAAAAATGACAAAAATGACAAAAATGACAAAAATGACAAAAATGACAAAAATGACAAAAATGACAAAAATGACAAAAATGACAAAAATGACAAAAATGACAAAAATGACAAAAATGACAAAAATGACAAAAATGACAAAAATGTCAAAAATGACAAAAATGACAAAAATGTCAAAAATGTCAACCAAAACGACAGTTTGCCTTTGAGAAACATGAAGTTGAATTATCTCTTGCTCCTTAAGATGATTCTTCTAGGCTCATTTTGGTAGCTCTACTAACCGGGTTCAAAGAAATTCTCGGAGCGAGAAAGTAAAGAAGGAGGGCTCCCAGCTTTGTAACGTGTGGCTAAGCTGAGCGGCTAACACGAGTAAGAGAGCGTCACCCGTTTTTTTATGTGACGTTGCCTCCCAGGAAATACACCCGTCACCCGAATATGGGTCACATAGCGACGAACGAATCAAATTGTGTCTTTTTTTGTTTTCAGAGCACGCATGTCTCTTTGGCACTTCCAGAGAGTTCCCATATTCAATGGCTTGATATTAAATGCAGCAAAATTTATTTCAAAAATTAAAAAAAAAAAAAACTGGCAAATCTTTCATTTTAGAAATAATTTGTTTAAAATAAAAATTAATTGACATAAATTTTGATTTTCATAATATCAATGGATGTTTATTTACATTCTTTTCTTATGAAGTTTTGATTTTGAAATTCAGTTTGATAAGGGTTTCATTTGGAATTACACCTTAAAAAAGGAAGCGTCATGGCTTATTTCAATGCAAATCAATAGTAACAAAACTTTGCTTTAATTATTGTTGTTTGGCAATGGAACTGGTTGTGGAAAGATCCAAAGAAATTACTCGTTGGAAATAATGCCCATAACCCATATCGTTTCCACCGAATGAAGCAGCAGTAAGTACACTTACCCACTTAGCCGCTAATTGACCGCAATTCGCATCAAAACATGTTTTTAGCTCATCTCTAATCCCTACGCGATGCTCATTGCAATATGCTTACACACTGCACCAAGGAGCACGAGCTGTGAAAACATAAAAAAAAACTGCCCTAACAACTGTTGCTGCTGTCTCAATCAGCAGCGGTAGCCGATGGAAAACTGGCGATTCATTACGAAATCATAAATTACGGGCGTGTATGAGGGTAGGAAGGTAGGACACAAGCAATCTTCACACGGGCTATATCTATGACCGGTGGCCAACTCTTGGAACGGCAACAACAGAAGGTAATGACAACCTTTTCAAGACGCTTGGACGGGTGTTGACGGGCCAAGTTGACGCCTCGCTCGCTTCTGAGCTTTTTATTACCGACGTCATCAGCACCATCATCATCGTCGTCAGCGAATTGCCTTTGAAGGTAGGAGCCATGAAGCAGACCTGGCTGGCCACATGTGCATCAAAACTGGGTCATATCCACTTCTATGTATGGGCAGGAAGTTGATCTCTGGGTTTGGTTGGGACCGGACTGGGTCTCGAATGGCCCCAGTCTGGTCTGGACTGGACAGGGTTTGGGGTTGGGTACTAGGTATGATCATCGGATTCGAACCCCGAGATAAAACCGGACCAAGCGAATGTGTGTAAGTCGGTCAGATTGTGGTGACTATATGGTGGTGGCCGATTATTAGGGGTTAATCTGGGAGTTCGTTATGGATTATTTGGGGTCCGATCTGAAGTGAATTACTTTCCCATGGCGAAGAAAGTACTTGAAGGTCAGGAAAATTGCATATGAAGCGATATCTCGGATAATGAAAAGAAAAATTCGGAAGTATTTGTCTTTAAAGTTTATACGTTCCGTAAGCAATAAGCGACTATGAATTTGGAGAAAGCTTGAGAAACCGAAAGTTATCCCACGATTTTTGCCAAAAAAAATTACAAAATTTTTTTGACCAGTATAAAAAAAATGTCTAAGTATGTCAGACGTATATCACTTTGAAACGTTAACAAGATTTTTTTTTGTTTCGATTATAGTCGTTTTACCATCTTTATGGCATTCGCGACTTTATGTCAACGTTGCAGTGGGCGGACAGTTATTGAAAAACTCATCCGGTACAACTGTGTTTGATATTTACTATTGGGCTCGAACTCGCGGACATCGGCTCAGGAGACAACGGACTTGCCAACCGAGCTATATCACAAGCCCATTAACACGATAATTTTGATAGATTTAGTAAGAGTTTTTTTCTTCTTCTGTCAGGGTTGAATTAAGGACTGTACTTCAAAAACAAAACAACATTTTCTTTTGTGAATAACTTATGAAATTTTGTAAACTTCTGACATATGTGAGTTTTGAAATAGTATCCAATAAAGAAGTGCATTGACTTCAATGTTTTAAGACATTTTTTATGTATATTTGGCCATTAATTGAATTATGAATAAAGCATTAGTAATCACTTTCGCAATTTTACAGCAGTTCCGGGATTCAAAAACAACTGAACATATTTTTATCCTGGAGCATTTGTTATTGAGGTTAATGCTTGTAAACTATGCCATTACTTGATTCGAGTTCAATAAAAGCTAACATAGCAATTGTTAGGCCTTATTCATATCACCTAATGACTTCCTGATTTGCAGCTTCCACAGATCACCAGCTGCCTCAAGTAATAGATACCAAGATTTTTATATTTTTTTCTTTTTCTTCTTCCATCCAGGTGAGATCAGTCAACGAAAAATGTATGTCTGAAGATCTGACAGGTACCCGCTTAAAGGTTCGTTTTTCAGTTTATAGCTAAATTTTTCGAAATCTATCCCCGTTTGGGACTCAGCAATTTTGCGCACGATTTGACCACCCTATTTTTTATTTTATTTTATTGGTGAACAGTTTGTTCACCTCCCAAGCAACCCATAAAACAGGTAGGGCTAGGTGGGGTAATTATGAACAAAATTTCTTCATTTGGCACACTTACAGTCACCATATGTTTATTTCTTATCGCAAACTCTGAAAAGCTGCCAACAATGAATGTTTCCGTGCTCTTCATCATTCTGTAGAACAACTTTTTGTTTTTGGTCGAAACCCACGTCCTTGAGACGTCTGTTCATAATTACCCCGTCTGTTCATATTTACCCCACTCTCTAGGGGGTAATTATGAACACGGATTACGAACTTGGTATAAAATTTTTGAAAAGTAATTGTAGTTATACGTTACATTTACCCCTAGTTAGCAGTGTTGGGTGATTTTTTACTTAAAAAATTAAGTTCATAATTACCCCAAAACCTGTTCATAATTACCCCGAACGCTGTTCATATTTACCCCGTAACTTGTCCAATATGATTTATATGGTGTCAGATAATCTTAATTCAACACCAAATAATGAAAATAATTAGCAGTAATAAGTAAATGGCTTGTTTTTTTGAAAACTCAATTCAATTAATGTATGAAACTTGTAAAATAAACAAATGTTATCAAAATTTAGAGGTAAAGCAACACAAAAAATAGCTATTTAGTGTTCTTTTTTATTGATTTTTTCTATCTTTTGATTCGGTAGTTCAATTTTTTGATGCATCTTTTACGTTTTGGTTGGTTTCTTTTTCTTTCGTTTCTTTATGTCGTTGCAGATCATTTTTATTTGATAGGACCTCTCCATACGTGTGAAATTTTAGTTAGACAACTCGACAGTTTTTACATCCGTTTTTAATGTCCTGCGCAGCAAACATCAATTTTTCACCTAAATGTCGTGGGTTAGGCTTTTCACGTACATGCGAGATATCATGAAATTAAAACCTATACATACACAGAAAATTCTTATTTTTTTTAAAAAGATGGTGGTTTCATAAAAACACTTATTAAAATCTTTTTGGATCATCAGTGAACAGTCATTTTTTCAAGGCTTGTCAGTTCTATATGATCGACTGTTTTGTAAAATATTTACACTAATTAATATTTTTATCACCTATACGAAATTTCACATAAGTAGCTCTATTTTCTCAAAAAAAAATCTGCAGTAATTTCTTCACAAAACTGAAAGAGAAAATCTTCAACCAAAAGATTTTCATTTGGTATTAAATGAAAAAATGTATTTGGACAAATTCAGATTGAAAAAAGTAACAAAGTATTAAAATAAGACTGCTAGAAAATAAATTTTGGACCTTTGTTATCCGAATGTGACTCAAAAACAATTATTATTTGCTGTAATCTTAATGCTTGAAAAACAACACGTTATCCAAACACACAGGAAATTTTATCTATTTGATCTTTGTTTTATAAACTTATTCACCTATTAAATTTATCATGGTTCTTCATATATTTTACTGTTGACCACAGAGATTTAAGGTTCATATTAATGTTAAATTTCACGCGGTAATGAATAAAAGCTCGAGCAGCAAATTTTTTGTTTAAAAATGGTGAATTTTATTTTTATTAAAATTAAAAAAATTTTCAAGGCTAGTTTATAACCTTGTTATTTATCAATACCAAAAAAACTGGTTTTGAAGGACGTAAAATCTGTATTCGGTAATAGAAAACTATTCCTGGGATACAGGTTTTCGGTTTCGGTATAACCGGTAAAACTATCCTTACGCACCACTCACTTAATCTAAGAAAACATTTGATTGCCTTTTTTCTATCAACAAAAAAAACAAGTTCTTATTACTATTTTTTTAAACAATATTATGACTTGTTTAAATGTGGTTACGCATAGAGCTTTTTTTCAAATTTTATTTTCAGTTTTGATAAAATTGTGTTCAAAAGTTTTTTTCAAAGACTGAAAAGAATTGGCATAGCTTTTTTTCTAAATCCGAATCTCATTTTTAGAAAACAAAAAAAAATCAATTTCTCAAAAATTCAAAACTCAACACTTAACATATTGCGGACCTCAATTAAATATGAAATTTATTGAATTTGGACCAGTGGATTCTGTGAGCGCTGATGTGGTCTAGCGGATAGGCTGGCGCGAGTCTGGTTTTGGTATGCCTGGCGTACTGGGTTCGATTTCCGGTATCGGCAAGAAAACTTCTGGGTTTCGAATCCCATAAGTGGCCAACAGGTAAGATGTGTTTCCTCTTATATCTGACTATATAAGAAGAATATTCAATCAGTTGCCAGCTGGCCAGGTATAAACACGAATGCCAGAATACCTGTAACTAAATTAGCCCATCTCATTGACTCGTTCTTCCAAAATATACCAACACAATACATTCATCCAGAACAGTTCATATGAAGCCATTGGGTTTGGAGATTTGTCGAAATTAATAATCTAAGATGGCATGTGAGCACATATTAGGCAGAAACTGCGGTGAATCCGTGCACCCATGGTGGATAACTAACATACATACATACATTCTGTGATATAGAATGCCGAGTGTTAATGCTTCCCGGCTAAGATTTCTTCGCGGTCCTAAATTTATAAAGATCTTACTGAAGGGGATGGAGGGGGGGGGGGGATTAGGTTTGTAAGAATTTTTTTACAAGGGGAGGAGGGGAAAGGGATCTGGAAATGCTTGGGTAATTAGTAAATGGCCCCCTAAGTTGTTGAATAAAACATTTGACCATCGAAAAGCGAAAGAAATGGCAGTAAATGCATAAGAATATGTGTTCATAATTACCCCATAGTACGAAAACTATGGGGTAAATATGAACAGTCATCTGTGAATCAGTGCGAATAAAATTTTTCAAAATTTCTTGAAAATCCAGACAAAGCATCATAAACTAGATGTAAAACAGGTGATAACAACATTCCAGCTGGATTTCCTATGATCAGATATTCAAAACATTGAACATTGTCGAAAACGATTTCCGTTTCACGGGGTAATGGTTTTTTAAAACATCTGAAATGATTTCATAAGGATTTGAAAGCAGATCAGAAACAGCTTATAGTTATCAATTGGATGTTAAACTACCACTTTTGGAACTTTTTGTGTCCATTCATCCCCCACAGCAGCGCGTATAGCACTTGTTCGGAATTACCCCGTGTTCATAATTACCCCACTTGACCCTACAAAAACGCTTACTCAGCCCCATCATTGATATGAAGTACGTTCTATGCAGCTCAAAATTTAAGTTCTTATTGATACTTTCAAGTTCCAAAACAAGTCTTGATGATCTTCTATTCAGCTTTCAGCGGCCTCTTAATTCAGCTTCCAAAAAATCGCAAAATATGTTCTGCACCGGTGCCGCCATGATGCCACGCGCTGTGTTCCAAGCTCGACAAATTGCTCAATTGCCTCATACCTACATTTCCTACATATATCGCATCAGAATGGTCACTCAATTACTAAATTACTTATTGAAAAAAAACTTGCCCGGCTTAAGGATCGAACCCCGACCTTCATGATGAGAATCGAACACGCTACCACTAGACCACGCCTAGATGTTGTTCTGACTGAAACTAAAACTCGAAGTGGTGATTTGATTTTGAAAGCACATCAATGCACTGTTTGTGACTTACTAAATCCCGTTTTGAGCACTTTTGTGCCCGTTATGTGACTTAAGTCCCGTATAACGTACGTATAGATCACTTTTGCAACTTTCAAGTTCGTTAATGAGTACATAAAGTTCACTCATGGGAATTGGGCAAAACAAGTCACATATAACGTACATATTAATCACTTTTGCAACTTTCAAGTTCATTAATGAGTACATAAAGTTTACTAAAGGGAATTGGGCAGTTGTTTCTCTTTGTCAGCCAATATGTAACTTTCAATGCCTTCATTCAAGTAAATATGTGACTGTTGGTTGCTTGGGCTTAGAAACATAAAGTCTGGCATGTTTTTTTCAACTGAATGAAACCAGATAATATTTGACTTTCTTTATCACTTTTCCAAACGAAATGTTCGGAAAGCGATTGATAAAACCTCTCACTTTTCGTAACTTCTTGGAATCAGTCATTTTTTCCAAATTCTAGCACACCATTAGATCCTTTTGATCACTTTGAACGATTTACCATATGAACTTTGGCCGTTTTTCTTCTAGTTGTACAATGATGAACTACTGGGACTTTCTTGGATTTTTCACAACCCCGCCCAAAAATGTAAATAGGTGGTTTCAATAAAACTTTATAATGTTCCAAACATGCATTTAGAAGTAATTGATAAAAGGATTTTATGTGGTTTTTTTCGAAAACAGTCTTTATTTGAGTTTGATTTACATACAAGTACGGATCATACATGGGGAAAAAAAATTACAAACAGGCATGATTTGAACATTTAATGTAAAAAAAATATTTTAGAAAAGCGTTACTTTATTATATCAAAATTTTCCAAGTTCCAAAACTAAAGAAGAGAAATAATGATCGCAGTGAAGACATTCACGAACGCTATTTAGGAAGAAACGCATCAGGACCCGTCACACCAACGCATATTCTCGATTTTACTGATTATCTCCATGATTTCATGATAATTTGACATTCAAGTTTATGGGGAACGCTAAACACCTATGATTTCAATTGTCGATGATTCCTTTGAATTCAGCCACAGTATTAGAAAAACTTAAATAGGGTAGAAGCACTAGTTATTGAACAGGTACCAGATATTGAAAACCATTGAAACATTAACCAAATTAAACAAAAATATACAGTAGAAAAATTAAACAAAAATCGTAGTGCCACTGTTGAAGCGTTTCCTACCTCTGTCCAAATTTTCACCAAGAATTTCGGACTCCTAGAATCACAATTTGCTAAACTTGAATATTTGTTCAAATTTTGACTTGCTTTTTGCCTGGATGAAGGGAACAGCCCGTTTTTATTCGGAGGAAAATTGGGCAAAAGACAAATAAAATTCTATAATAATATCATGAAGTTATCAAATGAGTCTTTTCTGAAGATTTTTGGAAGAGTGGCAGCCATAAGTATCTGTATTTTCTCAAATTACTACAACTTGAAGTGTTTAATCTTTTGACCACTACAAACGACATTGTTTTAATTATCGAACGTTCAATCTTGCAGTACACATTTCGTAAAGAAATGCATGTACAAATTATTGAACAAACATCGTTTGATGCTTGAAAATGTAAATAAAATGTTTCTTGGTTGCTAGCTCAACTTAAATCGCCCCTGCAATGCATTCTACCAAGGGAAATACCCCTAAATGTCTACAATGAATTTAAATGTTTACGTGTTTAATAATTGAAACACTGCCTGTTCAATATTAGAATAATCGTGTTTAATAATTGAAGCCAACACAATTTTTAACAATAAGGCTTAAGCGATGAGTTAAAATATAATTCTGCGATAAAAATCATAC
This sequence comes from Uranotaenia lowii, assembly GCF_029784155.1. Lineage (NCBI taxonomy): Eukaryota > Metazoa > Arthropoda > Insecta > Diptera > Culicidae > Uranotaenia > Uranotaenia lowii. Next base: position 81,956,620 of record NC_073692.1, on the reverse strand, counting down.
CTTTTCGAAGATGTGGATCAAGCTTATGCTAGGCAATAGGTGTTCAATATATAGTGTTCTTACCCTACTAGTGTTTCACTAGCTACTTGCTATCATAATCAGTGAGTTATCGACTTGCTATCGAGGATGCTAGCAAGAAGCTAGTGAAATACTAATATTTGGGGTTTTCAAATACTGTGGCTGAATTCTCCAGATCGCGTGTCCTCTCAGAAGTTGACAGCGTATTAAAAAAAATGAGAGCTGAGTCACCGAACTTTGAATAAATCGGTTAATATCCGCGACACTCGAAGAACACGAAATGTTCTCATTTGCATTCGGTTTGTATTACCAAGCTAGTCAAAAGCTTCGAAAAAGAAAACGGTGTTTATACCGACGTTTAGAGTTTTAAAACCGAATATCGATTTTTTCGGTCTAGAAAATACCGATTTTAATGTGGCATCACTAGTCTAAATACGTACATACGTACGGTCGTACGATGTGCTTGATTGGAGGTTTCTTGGCTGGCCTGCAGTTCATATCAAAAAATACCATTTAAATATCATCTGAACCAAAGATTCCCATCTGTTTAATGGGTTCATTTTTTTTCTCATTTCCCAAAGTTGCACTATAAATTCGATTATATTTGAGATGTTTTAAATGTTCTAATGAAAATCAGGACTCATCACATTCTAGAATCCAATTTTCAAAAATCAGGATAACGCGAGAGTTTTTGAAAAATCAAGTCTATCGAAAATCAGGACAAATCCTGATAAATCAGGACACCTGGCACCACTGATCCGAGCATCTTACATTAATTTATGTAACTCATTCGAGGCCAGAAATGCTTCTTTTTTAAGGATAAACAATCAAGGTCATTTGGAAAAAAATTTTTTTTATCAGTTTTGGGTTAATCGATTTTTTATAACTAATAAAGTAATAAACCTGCATGAAAACTTTTAACTGATTTTGAATCAATTTATTCATCCTTTATTCAATTATGGATACAGATCTTGCCTGAATGTTCTTGCTTCAGAAATATAACGTTGAGGAAAATTAGGATTTATACAGTAATTTAAAATCGGGATAAATAAGATTACAAGTATTTCTGAAATCATTAAAGAAAGTCATTGAGTATTTGTTATTAAAGATCTGAACTTATTAAACATGATAAAAACTTATTAAACAACTTTGTAGGAGACTGCGAAACAATTTGATTTATTGTTTAAAAAATATCAATAGTTCAATTTAGTTTAAAGTTTCTCTAAAATTTCGTTAATGTTATCGTTTTTTGCAGATTTAGGAAAAATAACGAAAAGAAAATTTCCAAAACTTTTTTCTTAGAAATTTAAATAGCTCGCGCTTTTTCGGAATGTTGTAATTTAGTAAACCCCTTTATTTTTAAAATATTATGTACAAGTTATCTCAAAATCATTGGTTTTTTTTAAAATTCTGTTGACTTGTGATATTTGGCCGTGCTTAGACCAGACTGAATCGAGCTCCATGAATTAAATTAAGAACAATAGAAAATGAAGAAATTGAAGTGCAATTCATTTTCTAGATCGACAAAGGAAATCTGATTGACTGAAATAAATTCCTTAGATTTTAAAGTATCAATTCTTATTCATAACCATAACAAATATAGTATCTTTATCAAGAGCGTGCATTTATCTTGGTTCCTAAGTTTTATATAAACAGAAGATATGGTCTATTTATTTATGTGATCAACTGCTATAATCTCTTATCTACCATGTTATTCGATTCTCAAAATTCGATCTCAAGAGAGTTGGCAGAAAAAACAAAGATGCTTACCTATACTTTGTTATATTTTGAAAACAATTTTTATGTTCGATCGAATTTAAAACAAATCTATATGATATCCGTAGGTTTGCTAAAAATGGTACTCTGTATATTGCGATTCTTGGTCAAGTTTTTTTTTATCAAAAATTGGTATAAATACCGAAAAAACGGTATGTGTGATATCGCTGATGGTGTGCTGTGATCCTCTCCGCTGATTAGATGATGCTAAATCGCCCTGATAGATCGTTACGATCGCTCTGGCGATTTGAGCTACCTTTCTGCCGAATAGTTTTAATTGGGTCGTATCAGCCGTGTTTTGGCTTCGTGGAGATGTGAATGTACAATAATGTACATTCTCCTACTAGTACCGCTAAATTTTGACCGAATTAAAGCTTAGTTCTTATAGAAATGGGACAGTTACGAATGCGCATATCTTAAAAACCATTCGTTTGATCCAAATACTTTCTATGAAGGAAATGAAGGTAATCTTATGATAGTTCATGAAAAAATTAAAAAAAAAATTTATCGTTTTTTGTAAGAAAAAAAATCTACTTTATTCTTGGTACCTCCCATCGGCCGGCGCACACTTTTTTCATCCATGATATTGATCAGTTTTTCAAACTTATACTTCGTCTAATCTGTATTTTAGGTTCCTACATCCTCATCCTTTAATTTCTGCTACTTTTTGGTCCAATATTTATCGTTTAATAGAAACTGAGGGCAATTTAGTGGATATAGCTGTTTCGAAATTAATAAAACTTGATAATTTTTGAGCCACTTAAAAGCGTTTTTAGTGAAATTTTGGCTGGCAAAATCTGACAAAAACGAAGTAAAAACATCATGAGATTGAACTTAAAGAATAATCAGTTAGTATGGATCGTAGTTTGCGAAGGGTACATACAAGATGACTCTTATTAGGCTTTTAAAAACAGCGAAAACAAAAGTTTTCGTTTTGAAAATTGGTCTTTTTCCACAGGAGCAGAATTTTGGAAAATCATTATATTTTATACAACACAACCATCAAAAACATTATTTAATATGCTCGGGACCTTGCCACGAGCCGGCATGGTATAGGATTCAAACGCTGAAATTTGTTTGAAATAGGGTATTTCATAAGTTTTGTCATTCATCAGAAATAATCTGTCCATATCCTCGGTACCGGCTATACAGCTTACGAGCTCTTGAACTAGATAAAAATGGTTGTTTTAGGTTGGGTTTGAATGATTCATTACTAGGCAATACTTTCAGCTTATCGGAAAAAGTTTTTTATGGACATTTCAGCGATCTAAACTTATTTTTTCGCTTATTACAGATTAAAAATTCTGGTATTAGACTTTACTTCCCAGATGACCCTTAACCGTAGTTCCCGATCATGTGCTTCACTCCTATGATTGATTTGAGTTTTGAGGACATTTTTGACTATGTTTGCATACTTTTTCACCACCCACACATAGTAATTCTCTACTGAATATTCAACGCCTTTGTCAGCTATCAATTTGATAATGCTGGATTTTGAGGGAAACTGTGCCAAATTTTTTTTTGCTGTTTCTGTTGCATCGTAAATATCTCAAAAACGCGTGAATTTTAAATTTTGAAAAAAATAGCCGGATATTATTTTTTACAGGCAGTAAAATGCTGTCAAATTTTTGAATGTCCGATTACAAGTAAACGAGATTTAAGCAAAGGAAAGTGTCCCATTTCTAAAAGAACTAAGCTTTAGTGATGATTTTCACATAACAAATTGTAAAAGTTTTTTTTTATTTTTACAGAAAAACTTGTGATTTTTACAAAACATCTGATCTTTTATAAAAATTGTATATGGATGTTTTTTTTAAATATCGTTATCAATTTTGTTTGTTATACATTTATATTCGATGGTTTTATCGGTAAATGTGATTTTCTTGAAGTAAATATATTTCAATATTTTGGAATTCATAAACGGAAAAAAGGTTTCATTTGACTGTATCTCTCTCAAATAGTTGAGCGTTACTGAAAAAAGTAGGTGTGTTATGGAAAGACCCCTTAAAATTATTCCCTTCACCGATTTTAAAAATTATTTGTTCTTCTAATCATTATGAGCTTGACTGAATTTTTCCAGCAAGTATTCAGGCTGCGCATGTCCCGCAAAACCTGTTTATTTGATTTTTAAACTCGAAAGCTGAGCAAAATTCAGAAAAAATCGGACAAAATAAAGGGTACCTATCCAAAATAAAAGGAGAAAGTGAAGAAATGATCTATTTGCTAAAACAGATCCATAAAAATGCCAATTACATCAACCACCATGTATCTTAAAATTATCGTTTTATATTAA